>NC_061513.1:291449036-291643548 GCF_022539505.1 Lolium rigidum
TTTTTTTCGAGAGCACGCGCAAAGCGTGCCTTATCTTTATAGAAGGGGAGCAAAACAAATTACAAGATCAGCACCAAGGTACTGAGAACCCACGCACACACCACCTCCCTCTAGGCCTACTCTCTCGCTATATCTAGCCTCCCTCCTCTCCTGGCTCTCTCCCACTGGTAGAAATCATCCCTAATCTGAGCGACCGATTGGTCCACCGTCCTCTGCTCCCTGTCGTTTCCGAAAGCCCTAGCGTTTCGCTGCTTCCAGATCGTCCACGCCGTGCTGATGACCATAGAGTCAAAGCGCTTCCTGTCGAACCTCCTCACTCGCTTGCGGGCCTCCGTCCACCATCTCTGCAGGTTCCCTGTGAATCCTGGGTCGGCCATCCTTAGACCTGCGCTATGCAGCACCTTGCACCATATCTCTCTCGCATAGGGGCAGAGGACTAACGTGTGGTCCACATTGTCCTCCTCCTGCAGGCACGTGTAGCATGCGTTCGGATGCTCTTGCAACCCATGTCTCGCCCTCCTATCAGATGTCCACAAGCGGTACCTCAAAGCCAACCATGCAAAGATCTTGCATTTCATGGGTGAAAAAGAGCTCCAAACCGGTCTGCACATACTCCACCTCACATTGCCTTGGCAAAGCATCTGGTACGTGCACTTTGCCGAGTACACTCTAGACTCCGCACCTTTCCAAAGGATGCGGTCTGGTGCGGAGGCGTCTCTCTCGACATTCTCCACCGCCTCCCATATGGTTAAGCATTGCCTCCATAGCACCTCCGTCATCTCTCCTGGTATATCATCTATCCAAGAGTCCCCCTGCAAGGCCTCAGCCACCAGTCGGGTGTTCTTCCGCCTGGTGGTAACAGTGGCAAAGACCTCCGGCGCCAGCTCCTCCACAGTATATCCATCAATCCATCTGTCCCTCCAGAAGTAGGTCAACCGTCCGTCCCCTACAACAAAACGCGCGAGACTCTGAAACGCTCCCACTACAAGCTGATCCCTCAATCCGGGTAGGCCTTGCCAAGGCCTCGCCGGGTCCGTGCGTCTGAGCCACATCCATCTCAATCTCAAGGCGAGGCCTTGCAAACTCAAGTCTTTCACCCCCAAGCCGCCGAACTCCTTGGGTTTGCATACACTCTTCCATGCCACTAGGCACTGGCCCCCCTGCACCTCATCCTTGCCGGCCCAAAAGAAAGCTCTCATCCATCTGTTTATGTCCTCCAGGAGCCAGGCTGGCGCCTCGGCCACCACCATTTGGTGCACCGCTCTAGCTGTAACAACTGAATTAATCAGCACTAGTCTCCCCTCTCTCCTGATGAGCCCTCTTTGCCAAGCAGGTACACATTTGATAACTTGGTCCAACAGCGGCTGCCACTCCGCCTTCGAAAGGGGCCTGAGCGCCAGCTGAAGCCCCAGGTACCGGATTGGGAATCTCGCCAACTGACATCCCAGAATCCGTGTAGTCCTCTCCTCCTCAACCTGTGTTCCTCTAATCAGAGTGGCCGTCGTCTTTCTAAAGTTAACCCTCAGGCCCGAGGCCTCACCGAACAGGGTGAGCATATGGCTCACAGCCCACAGCTCTCTGTACTCCGGTTTGATGAAAATAACAACATCGTCAGCATAGACCGAAATCCTCTGTAGGGGTGAGATGGAAGCTAGGTCTCCGAATAGACCCTCTCTTGCCGCCTTGGTGACTAAGGCGGAAAGAGTCTCCATGGTCGCCACAAAGAGCATGGGTGACGTGGGGTCCCCTTGTCTCAAACCGCGACCATGGTAAATGCGGTCACCTGGAACCCCATTCACCATAACTTTCGTGTTTGCTGTGTACAGCAGTAAAGCTATCCATTTTAGGAACCTCTCTCCAAACCCCATTCTCCTTAAAACCTCAAAAAGAAAGCTCCAAGATATGGAATCAAAGGCACGGGCTATGTCAAGCTTTATCAGCACTCCGGTCTTTCTCCTTATGTTAATCTTCCTAGCCACTTGCCTCACAAGAACAAAATTATCATGCAAGCTGCGGTGCTTGATGAACGCGGACTGATTCATGCTAACGATCTCTCCCAGCCTCGGCCGTAGCCTATTGGCAATGATCTTCGAAAAGAGTTTGGCAAAGCTATGCACCAGGCTTATAGGACGAAAGTCCTTGATCTCCTCCGCCTCCGGCTTCTTAGGTATCAAGGTGATCAAAGCGCGATTCAGCCGAGCGAAGCCTCTACCATCACCCACACCTAGCTTCATGAGCCCGGCCAGAATGTCAGGCTTAATGATGGGCCATGCTCGCTGATAGAAGGCCCCAGTGAACCCATCCGGTCCTGGCGCCCTATCGCCTGGCATCTCGCGGATAGTGTTCCACACCTCCTCCTCCGTGAACATGGAGTCCAAGTCACTCAAGTCCGCAACCGGGATGTCTAAGGCCTCCATGTTAAGAGTGTGCTCCCTGTTTTGAATGTTCCCAATGAGCCTGGCGTATGCCTCGGTAAACACCTCATTCTTCCTCTCCTGGGTTGTTACTATCTCCTCGCCTACTCTCACCGAGGCGATGTAGTTCTTGGTTCTTCTCCCGTTAGCCACCGCATGGAACAGTTTGGTGTTTGCGTCACCCTCTCGTAACCATCTGATTCTCGACCGCTGTCTCGCGATTGTGCGTTCCAGGGACGACAACCCCAACACCACTAGCTTTAACGTCCTTCTCAACCATGCCTCCGCATGCGTGAGAGTTCTCGACTCCTGAGCAACATCAAATCTAAGGATCAGGGTATTAGCCATAGCGATCTTTAGCTTGATGTTCCCCACTTTCTTCTCTCCCCAAGCCTGGAAAAACTCCGCCGCGTTACGAAACAAGGCGTCCAAACGTCTGAAGGGGTCCACAATGCCGGGGTCGCATACCCAGGCCTCTCTCAAGGCGGCCTCAAAGCCCTCCAGGTTTAGCCAGAAGGCTTCAAACTTGAACCTACGCTTAGGCCTAAAAGCTGCACTCAGCGAAAGATGAATAGGTGCATGATCAGACACCGAAGAGGATAAAGCCTGTAAGATGGCATCAGGATGCATGAGGTCCCAATCCACAGAGGCAATCGCTCTGTCGATGCGAGTGAGCGTAGGCACATCTCTCTCGCTGCTCCAGGTGAACCTCCTCCCGTGGAGGTAAAGGTCCTTGATCTCATGCTCCTGGACGAAGCTCCTAAACCTCGCCATCATGTTCCTATCAAGACGATCATTATTTTTCTCCTCCGCGTACATGATCATGTTGAAATCCCCAAGGAGCAGCCAAGGCCCCGGACAAAGACTTCGCCTCTCGGTAAGCTCTCGAAGGAAAGACAACTTGTCCTCGTTCGTTTGTGGCCCGTAGACGGTGGTGATCCACCATCTGTTATTGTCTCTAGGGATAACTTCCCCGGTGACCGCAAAGTCATCATAGCTAACACGCTCAATCTTGTTCCAGGCAAGGAGGATTCCTCCTCTCGTCTCTACGGCAGGCAAGTAAACATAACCATCAAACGATTGCCCAAGGCATTGCATAACAAGGAAATCATCAACTACATCAAGCCTCGTCTCCTGGAGGCACACCACACTCACTCTAAGGCTAGCTATAAACTCACGCACCGCATCTCTTTTAGCTGGGTCGTTCAGACCTCGAACGTTCCAGCACAGCAACTCAAAGGTACAATCCATGGAAAAAAACTATAGACTCCGGACTCCACCAACCCCCAAAGGCTCAGTGCGCCGACACTGCCCTCACGCAGTGTGCCTCCCTGTGAAAGCTCGTGGGGAGCTCCTTGCCAAAGATGGCCGCAAGGACTCGAATGTGCGCGTCCTGGATCGGTGAGTCAAAGAACTCCTTGAAGCGTCTCAAGTCATCCTCCTTAACCGGGAGGTTCTCCGGGCAGAAACCCAAGGCCTTGAGCAAGGAGCTCTCCGCTGCTGACGCCATCTTGGCCTGCGTGCCCGCTAAGACCGCAGCTGACCTACGAGTCACCCTCTTTGGAGTGAAGGGCTCCGCATCCGCCCTAAGGCCCGTAGTCCTCTCAAACTCGCTCAACAAAGGTGGTGCTAACGACTTCAGAATGGAAGAGCAGAAACTCTTGACTCTTGCTAGCTCTGAGCACTCCAGCTGATGCTCCTCTTCCCCAGGATCCTGCTCAACCTCGTCCGCCGCTCAATGGCCTCGGCATGGACCGGCGAAGAACCAGGCTCGTGGCCCGAGCCCCCTCCGGCGGACGACCCGGCTCCCTAGGAATCATCTCGCATGAGGCCGTTGGGACCAGTCCACTCGTGCTGCCCCGGCTGACCTCCCCTTGTATGTAGACTCCTCCCGCTGTGCCGGGCACACCACCTCCTCGCTGCCACAGAGGATCCGGGCCTGGTGACATGGCCCTCCCCTGTTGCTCCACGCCGTACACCGAAACACAGAAGTATTTCTCACCAATCCCTGTGCCAAGCTCCCCGTCCCCACCTGCCACTCCAATCATCGGATCCGCTGCCACAGGCCTCGGCCTGGACCCCACCGACTCAGGGCTGGCCTCAGACAGCGTCGGAGACCAGGACCCCGCAGCCTCCTCAGATCCTGTCGGACACGGCGTGCTCCTGGTGGCCTGCATGTCCACCTTGTCCTCATACGGGCGCCCGATTGGCCCCAGCTCCTCGTGGTCCGCGCCTGGCAACGAGTCGGCCGCATCCTCCCACTCCACCTGCTCCAAAACTGGTGCAACCGGCTCCACGTCCGCCACGTCGCCCGCTCCCATAGGAGCCTTCTCACCCTGGCCCACGGATTGCACCGGCTTTAGCTTATCTGCATGCAAGCCCTCATCCTCTGGAACTTTTGACTTTGCTTTATGCAGTCCATCTCCTGTAGCACTTCTGGCAGCGTCTACCGCCACAGCTGTAGCTGACGGATGCAGCCGCCGCTGTTGTTGACTGTCCAAACGAGTTTGAACGGTAAACGGTGCAGGGCTGGCCATCCCCGGCAGCTCCCATCTCTTCCCCAACTCCGGCGCCACCGCGGGAAAGCGCACGGTGGCGCTGCGCTGAGGCACTCCTCCCGGCCCTCGTCTCTGATCAGGAACCCCACGTTGCCAAGGCAAGTCCCTGGACACCCTGCGACCACGGGCGCCACGGCCGCCGTCGCCTCCGTCACCACCGCTCTCATCCTGCTCTCCCCTGCCGTCCTGCCCGCGACCAAGAACACGCTCCGGATCCTCAGGGGCATCCTCTTCTACCCTGACCAGGTGAATCAACACAAGGTACTGAAGCGTCTGGATCTCCGCCTCGCCCGCTGGACCTCCGGCCACCTCACTGACCGGTGCGGCGCGCGCGCCGCCGCTCAGAACGGGCTCCGGGATGGCCAGCAACCGCGCCACAGGAATGGCCTCCAGATCTGACGCCCAGGCAGACAACTGGAAGAGCGACATGTCACTCCTCGATTTCGTCGCCGGCGCCACCGCCTCCACCGCGCAGCTGTTCCCCAGCAGATCTTCCACCACAGCTGCGTCCCACGCATGAGGTGGAACCCCCTCCAAGACCAGCGTGACCTTCCTCCTCAACGGCGCCAGAGTCGCATGCGCCTGACGGTTCCACGGGCGGAACAGCAGCGGCGCTCCAGCGACGAGCACGGCCGGCATGGCCGCGACATGGTCACGCAGCTCCCTGGACTCGCAGACAACCAGGAAGCTCTCCGGCGCGAGCGAATGACACGAAACCGTGCCCTCCGGCACCCCGCGCCATCTCAACGCGCCCAGCACTTGCTCACAGCTCACCGCCGGCCTCCTCCCGCCGACGGTGGCAATCAAGGCGTGACTCAACCTCTGCTCCAGGTCACACATCACGGCGGTCCTCCTGACCACGCAAAGCAGCGGCTTCACCGCCGCAGCCTCCGGACGAGCCTGAAGGGCTGGCGTCCAGAGCGGCGCGACCGCGATCGGCGGGAACTCCTCCATGGGCGGCAGACGCGAAACCCCTCGCGGCGGCGGCGGAGGGGGCGGTGGCGGCGTCTGGCGTCGCGGCGGCGGAGGCGGCGGTAAGGGCGGTGAGGGAGCCCGCGCGCCCCTCTCAGGCTGGAGCCCCTGGCGCTCCCGCGTCGGCGAGCCGCGGCGAGCGAGCTTGGCAAGCGCACGGCTCCGCAGCTCCTCCTCCTCCGACGGGCTCCGCGGCCGCTTGCACTCCATGGCCGGATGGCCTCTCTGCCAGCAGCGCATGCATACCTCTGCGTTCGTGCAGTCGCGCTTGCGGTGCCCCGGCAGGTAGCACCTGAAGCACAAGCCGCGCATCTCCGGCGGCGAAGCTCCCCAGCCCCCTGCGCCGATCTCCCGTCTTGACTCGATCCTCCTCGTCCAAAGCTTCCCCCTTGATGGCTTGGGGACCTCCCAGATCAGCCGATCTTGGACTCTGGCCCGCCCCTCCGGCAGAACCTCATCTCTTACCTCCAGCCGCGGCGCGACGCTCCCACCAGAGGACGCCGATGAAATGCCCAGCCCGGAAACGTGGTCCGCTCCCCTCAGCGACACCGACGAACCCGACTCCGGGCTTCCCTCCGGCGCCCAGAGGCGGCGCGAGAAGCCTGGTGGGTGGGAGGCCGTGGAGTCCATGGCGGGGAGAGGCGGACGCCGGCGTGGCGCCCCGGCGGCGGCGGAGGTGGAACCCTAGCTACGCTCACGCCGCTCTCGCACGCTCCGTTTCGTAATATAAACCGTTTTAGCAAACTGAGTGATACCATATAGCCATCTAAGTTTGGGTTGTTTTATTGTGCAATTTACTTGTCAAGCGAACTAGTAGTATTGAGCCATGGTATTCTAGGTAACTGTAGAAACCTGGGAACCGGTGTGAGAGTCACAACCGATCTTACATGTTAACATACTGAGACTTAGCGCCTGACCTTTTTGTATCGCTCGTATGAGTAGAAGCTCATGGCAGAATAAGGTAACCGATGTACAATTGTCACTAGGTTGCCTTTCCAAAATGCCCCGAAGCCTTCTTCTCGAACAATCCGTGGGACCGAAATGCTGTGACACACTGGTGGAAAAATGGCCTTTAGTCGCGGTGCGCAACTGCCATTAGTCGCGGTTGCGCAACCGCGACCTATTAGGCGCGACTAAAGGCCCCCCCCTTTAGTCGCGGTTCCTTACGAACCGCGACTAAAGGCCCGTCCACGTGGGCGGCAGGCGAGCGCCAGGGCGGAGGACCTTTAGTCGCGGTTCTCCTCGCCAACCGCGACTAAAGGCCGCCGCAGGTTTAGGGTTTTAGCCCCCCCCCCCCCTAACCTGGTTACTTTTTAATTTGTATTGTTTTACTTCATTTGTGTTTTATTTTAATTTTGAAGGAGTTTCACATATTCTACGGTATACATGCATATGAATGTATAATTTCAAACAAATTTGACATTAGAACCAAAAAGAATTCAAGAGGAATATACAATATATATTCAATATCGGATGACCACATATACAATTTTGAACAAGTTTCCATACATAATTTAGTGCATATAAAGTTCAACGTCCTCTACATAGTGTTCTCCTCTAGGATCGATGACTTGGTTCGCCAACCATCCAGCTAGTTCCTCTTGAAGTGGTCGGAAGCGAGCTTCTGGACTAAGTGACATCTTCTCGACAGGCTTCCGGCACAACGCGCAGCAGTGTTGGCTACACGACCAACAGTAGAGATGGTTGTTGTTTCCAATCTTCCCAAGTTACCAAAGCATTAAATACAGAATCATGAGCAAGGGCAAGGGTGCAACATGGAAAGAAAGATTAAGATATGTGAGATCACTAGGTGCACGTGGGAGTGGCTAGCCCGACTTCTCTTGGCTCAAGCACACGACTTGCTGTTAGACTGCTCATAGTGGGAGTAACTTAGGTAGTAACATCAGCTATTCTATATTGATACGCTCCTATCCTTTTAATTTTCATACTGGCAATGATTGATTACGTAAAACTCCCGAGTCGCCAACGGGAGTGCTCAAGTACTCAGCTATTCTATATTGATACGCTCAAAGACAATCAGCAACGGATGGGATCGAGACATGGTGGGGCGGTGGCCGCGACATTTTTTGTTTTCACTCTGTGCGGGAATGCGGGAGGGGAGTTAAAGTAGAGAGAGAGAGAGAGGAAAAAATGTTCCTAAATCGAAACTTGTCTAGCAAAAGCGTGTGAAATAACTTCTCAATGATTTCGTTCCTACCCAAATAAAAAATCTTATCAAACCTAACATAATTTCTCCGTTGTTACAGAAGATGAAAAGGGAAAGAAAAATAGGATCAATGTCAACACTTCAGTAAGTCTAGCACATCATTCCAGGCTCTTACGACATCATCTACCATCTAGGGACACACATTGTCTCCACCGTCCTCTTGGGCCTCCACATGTACATCAGCTCTTGCAGTATAGGCAGTACCACCACCGCCCTATCCTACACCGCCGCATACCGCGACAGAGACTCATCAGAGAAATTGGTGAACTCCTGGCCTGTGGGATACAGTAAACTGCCAAGTGCTACGCCGGTGCTTGCGATCCAGTAATGGTGTGCATCCTGGTGCCTCCATTTCCTATGTATACCTATGGAGGTCATATATGTGCGCAATATGGAAGTGTCATTGTTGCCATGCATAAGGAATGTATAAGACAAGGTTGTGGTTTATGTAAAGGGAAATTGTTTGCAACTCCATATATATGATGGATCCTCGTCATATTGTCCTGCCACCATGGCACCATGTCAGTTACACATAAAACATCGGAAAGACTTGCAAGCAGCCTTTTGAGGGAGTAATTTTTATCAAAGAGGGTCTCAACAAGATGTCTAGAGACCTGCCCTTAGGATCATAACCCAAGCCACAAACAGATTATGGAACTATTAAGCCAAGGGACTAAAAAAGTAGGTCACTCTTCTTCCAAATTTCATCAATGTGACATGTGATACACAAAGAAGCTAATCACAGACTATATAGTAGGTTTTCCAGAACATGGCATGAGGCCTTAGCATCACTATTTTCATATGGTAGCTAGGCACTACCGACGTAGCAGGTCATACATAAATAAATAACTAATAATAATAACAATGCATCAAACAAAAAATTGTTGGTAAATATATAGCTAATAATAACCTCTCGTCTCGGACAAGAATTAACTGTTTATTTATTCTCGGTGTACTATAAAATCTGATTTTTTTTATTAACATTCAAGCATTATGTCTATGTTAACACATATAAATTCATTGTCATATATTGTGTTATTTAGGAGAAAAAATGGGGAAATTCCATAAATCATATATCAACATATATTTGATACCCCTGTTAATGTTTACACTTATATATCAGCTAAACAGTCCAATGCCAGCAGGTTGGTGTCAATACTGAAACATACATTCTCCTATGTAAAAACCGTTTGAGTAATAAAGCGCCCTTTATCGAAAAAATATACATTCTCCTATGCGGATGCAAGGAGATAACTAATACACAACCAAGAATCTGAAGGATACTGGCCGGTTCAAAATAAGGGTGTGAACAGACTGCACATATGGAGTCCAAAGGATATATTGATGTTAAATCAGATGTCATGAGAAGAAGAAACATAGTTACCATACCTGATGTGATGTGGTTGATGTAGTACTTGGGGAAGGCGCGTGCATAGTACATTGGAATGGCATTTGAATCCTGGGTAGAAACCGGGACAAGTGCTTGCAGAGCCGCATGTTTCATGTCAACAGCAAGAACCCACGCGGCGTCGTCTTCCTCATCCACCTTGGCCAGCATGTAAAGAAGATCATCGTCGCCACACATACTGAGGGTGGGGTTAAGGTAAAACAGATTCTTCAGTTCGAGCTCTTGTTTCTTGTGATCCGACAACAGGTCAGGGTAGAGCAGAGTATCTTGGGTCAACCAAGATGTCAGCAACGTCAATTGTTCTGACCATCCCAAGAAACCTTCCGGTGCCATGTGGTGGCCTTCCAAGCTTTCCTGTTGGCCCTGGAGTCGGGATCTTCGAAATCAACCTCGACAAACTTGATCAGATCCTCGGTGCCATGTGGTGGCCTTCCAAGTTTATTCTTTTCTAGTTTGTAGCAGATAAAGCATTTAACATCCCTAGTGAGATAATTAAGCAAGCATCTCAGTGCATGATAGCCAGTTCCTTTGATGAGATTGAGTTGATACTTACTAGCATGATGTTGATGTGCATCCTACCCTGTGTCGGCTGTGTGGGGAGACAAGACTGGCTGCATTATATGAAGGTGTACTGCATTCCTTTTAAGTCAAATTTCCCTGAATTGCACCCCTAGTGGGCTTGCTATCAGATAATGCCATGATTTTATCCAACACAGATGCATTTAATTCGCTGAATGCTCCTTACTAGCAACGCCACAAATGCATCGCTGCATGGAAAAAGATAGACAGACGCTGACATCAGGCCAATCACAGCGATTCACACTTGGAACGCTCTGGCCTCCTTATTCCTAGGAATGGACAAATTGTCTCCCCACACAGCCGGCACGAAAACACAGATGAGAACAGAGAGAACTACGACGCGCACATTCCCTGACAACGGCATGTCGATCGCCCAGAGAAGCCCAGACCACTGGGAGCTTAGAGCTCCTTTGAGACTAGACTTGAATGAAACTATCCAATATATTGTTCATTGCAGTGCTGTTTTACCAAATTGGAAAGACAGGTTTTAATTGTATTCCCTGTTACAGGTTAATACCAGTGGGCAGTTTGTAGGGATGGCTGAGATGCTAGGTCCTGTTGATTTCAAGAAGACCATGGACTTCTGGCAACAAAATAAATGGAGTGGCTTTTTCCCTGTAGTTTGGCACATTATAAAGGACATCCCGAATCGGCTCTTCAAGCATATCACTCTAGAAAATAATGACAACAGACCTGTTACTTTCAGCAGGGACACTCAAGAGGTACCATGATTCATTTTTCCTAATCTGTACCGTAAAATATTTTCCTGGAAATGATCCTTTAGATTTGCTCCTATTATTGCATTAGATAATGTAAAGAAAAGCTAAGAATTCATTTGTTCCAGAAAAAGTTGCTACTTTGGCTGATTTCAGAGGTTTATGTATGTTCCTCCAATGAAGGAAGGCGGTCCTATGTGATCAACATTATATGGCCTGAACCCGTCTAACATGTTACTAGTTGCAGTATCGCTATGCCGCTATTCTATTTCTTTCTCCCATGCGTGGTCACTTCTCTTATTCCTCACTTTGTATTTCCTTTAGAAAAAACGACAGGAGGGGAACTTTGGTAGCTATGAAGTAAACCCTCTGTCCCACATTACTTGTCGCATACCACATAAGCCGGGGGAGATGTGCCCCATTAGACAGCCTCATAAGGCAGGCATCATAGTGCATTTTTAGGCCTTACTAAATCCTTGTATGGCTTCCTTTATTTCTCTAAAAAAATATGACCAAGAGTGGATCGAATGTATATAGAACAGATTTCTCCTGGCAGGTATACCTGACCCTTTTTTAGCTAGTTTCAGGAAAGCGGAGGTCCATCTAGTCCTATTCCCTCCTGACCCATATTACTTGTCGCAGATTTACTATAACTTTGTACTAAATCTGCGACAAGTAATATGTGTCGGAGGGAATAGCACTAGATGGACCTATTTTGTTTCTTTTGCTACCTTCAAATGATCTTGCCTCCTGAACTGAATTTCCATTCTGTTTGACCTGCTTAGCCCCACATGTCAAGCAACTATCAAAATGAGATCCATTTGCATATGTATTGGCCTATTGGGGATATATACAATGATAAAGGTGGTTCGCAACTGTAAAGTAATTTCAGCTTAGTGTCAACTAATATTTAGGAGAGGCAACTTTTGACAGAGAACTTTTAGCTCACCCTCTCACCAACAATCTTTCCAACAAAAAGAGTTCGCAAAATTAAAGAAAGAAATAGAAACATCAAAATCAACCGATACTTCCTGATAATGCATCAAGCCATATCAGGGATGTATTTCATATCGATGTTTTGGCTCCTCTGTGGAGATCAGGGCAAGCCAACTGCAGAATGGCGCATCGGATCAAGTACCTGATATAAACTTTATTTCGTAACATATGCTTTGTTGCAAGTTAATTCTTAATGTCTTGATTGTCTTGATCGTATCCTTTTATTCCTTTTATGTAGATTGGCCTGCCCCAGGGTCTAGAAGTGTTGAAAATTTTCAAGGCTTATCGCCATGGAACATCAATTCTGGATGATTTTGACTTTTATGAAGAAAAAGAAAATACACGCTGTGCACAGAAGGGCATAAATGCAGACTCGTTGCATGAAGCCAGAGTATCTTACTTTGGAACAGATGACTTGAAATCAATGGTATGCATATCTTTTTTCTTTATGGTTGTGTGGCAAGCTAGTTGTAACTTGTAAGAAGGGCGACACTGGGAGCATTACTTTTGTTATCTTATTTTATTACAAGAGATCAATTATCGTTGTGTGAACATCGTGATTGTGTCTGTTCTTCAGGTCTATGTAGCATTATATAGAACCAGAAAATATCTGAAAACAATTTTACACCTAATGGAAAATATCTAGAATGAAGCAATAAGCAGTAAGATCAGGTTAATGTTGTTTTTTGCACTATGTCAATGGAATACATGTATTCTTGGTGAGTTAAATTTAGACAAGCTGTAAGGAGAAAGAAATTTAGAAAAGCTGTAAACTTCGTACCTAACGGTGGTTTACAGTGAACCTGAACCCTGCACTGACCATGCCCATTTCTACTTGCAGGGAGACATTGAGGCAAGCATGGAGAGTATCAATCTCCACGAGCCTTGGGACTAATCCAGATCGATCTATGTCACATTGCAAAATATGACAAGGCAGTGACATGGCTGACCACCCAACAAGTGGACACTACACAAATTAACTGAAAATATGCTATAGAATGTTTGCACTTTCTATGGACCCAGATATATCGTTGTCAAGACATGCTATAGAATGTTTGTACTTTGTGGACCTGATATATAGTCGCTGGTACAACTTAGATATCTAGTTTCTGTCAGAGTAAAAGTTTGAGATTAAGGTGGTTACATGGTGACCGCCATGTTGGTTGTATGTCGCTGATGGAATATTTTGGTTGACAAGAATGGTTAACCAGCAGATGATCTGCAACTGCATTTAGCATGCAGGTTGTGATTTTCAGTTTCCGTGAGCTTATTACAATGTATGATGGAATATGTTGGTTGACAAGAATGGTTAAACCAGCAGATCATCTGCAACTGCATGTACCATGCAGGTTGTGATTTTCAGTTTCTGTGAGCTTATTGAAACGGATTCCAATGTTACTTGCTCGCATGGAATTTTTCTCGTTTTGTCATTTAGCCCGCTGGATGTTGTGCATTACGGTTTGGATCCTAAGAGCATCTCTAACAAAGCCCGTAAACATGCGAACTGTAAAACGCGAATTTAGGCCATTGAACTCGTGTTTACGGGCTGAAAAAGTGCCGGCGCATAAAATAAAATTGTAAAAGAGCATATTTAATTTCTAAATATACCGTATCAGTTTTTTTTCCTTTTCTCCTTACCTTCTTCTTCTGCCCGGCCCCACCCCACGCCGCCTCGCCCTGCACCGCCCCGACTCGGCCCCGCGCCACCTCGCCCCGCCCAGCGCCGCCCTGGCCCCGTCGCTCCCAGCGCCGCCCCGGCCCCGCCCTGTGTCTCCCTGCATCGCCCCGGCGAACTCGACCCCCGGCGAGCTCGTGGCCGGCTGGCTGCCCGCTCTCCCTTCCCCGAGCTCGCAACGTAGGGACCCGCCGAAATTTGGTTGTCCTCCGGCCGGATTTTGCAGAATTTTGGTCCTATTCCTGGAGTCCTCCGGCGGTTCGGAGCTGAAGTTTCAGCCCACCAAAACGCCACTAGAAATACAGATTAGCCTTCAGTTTGACCTTCCAACCCCTGCAAATAGGGTGCATAGTTTGGTTTTCAGGCTCAACCTGTAAAAAAAATTCGGTTTCGTCCCGTTTACAGAACTGACCTGCACCGATTTTTGAACCGAACATGTAAACTGGCGGTTATTTTTCGGTTTTGACCATTTTACGAGCTCTGTTAGAGATGTTCTAACAATGTTACTAGCTGCATGAGGGGAGAAGTAAATGCCGCACTGATTGGTAGACCACAAATCGTGTTTCTCGGCTTCGTTGATGCAACGCACAATGTTTGGTTCGACATCTTGTACACACGATTGGTGAGGTTACTATGGACGAGTCTAGGGTTTAGGCCTTAGGGTATCTATCGAACTATCATCTATTATTATAAAATTAAAACAACAAACAACGGATCAGATTGAGCAACAATTAAGCAATAGTTCAGATTATAATAAAGAAAAGTAGCGTTAACAGAAAGTAGAATATATCTATATATGCGACTAACAGATGTGTATCAGACTCTAAAGGACGTGTGTCTTTTGGACTCCACGAAGGACTCTGCAGATCAAGATGCAATCGCATCTTAACTAAACCTTCGCGCTTCATCCGTTTCTTCCCATCTGATTCACATCAAGATCGCGTGCCGCCATCCAAAGTTGATTGGTCTCCTCTTCATCTCCGTCCAGAAAGCATGCACAAAGATGAAATCGCAGCTCCTCTTCATCTTCCGTTTCTTTGCAATCAGCTTACGCTCGCCGTCAGGGACCGACGTTATTGAAACCGTGCTCGACATGGGTAGGGCACCCAATCTCGTCTAACTGGCCTATACTCACGATGTTCGACTTCAGCTTTGGAATCCAGTCTACGTAGTCAGGGCTTGATGCCGCTAGTTATCGATGGCGAACAACACTGTACCGCGCCCACCGATGTCGACAAGGGAGCCATCTCCGAAGCGTACCTTGCAGGAGACGATCTTCTCTAGCTCGGCGAAGGCGTTTTTCTCGCCCGTGATGTGATTCAACGCCCCGGTGTATAAGACTAAATGGGCATCAACATGGATGATAAAGAACAATTGATGTATAAGACTAAGAGTACCCGATAGAATTATGGGGTGTTGCAGTGAGTGTGGGGGTGGTGTTGCGCCGGTGTGCCTACCACCAGACATTGCTCTGCAACCCGCTTGTGTGCCAAATGTGGTCCCTAAAACATTGTGCCGGAGGCAAGGAGGAACAAAATTAAGAGAAACGAGAGCGAGAGTTTGCTCAGAGCACAACTTGCAACTTTTGTGTTTCTCATTCACTCCTTTTACTCGGGCTACAAATGGTCACATGAACCCATGATACACAATACTTGCGTCATCCCACGAGCAGACGCGGAACAAACGCTCCAAGTTTTAAAGGCAAAGCTTGGAGCCTACTGCTGCTAAATTCAGAAAGTTCAGAAACTGAAAAACGGCTAACACCTAGACTCTTAACAGAGATCAGTGTTGGGGATGGACATCGTATGCAGTTTTATAGCACTGTGTGGTTCAGAGGGGTGCAGGCCGCTGGTCTCAGTGGACTTGTTCCTGCAGCTGATGCAAATGTTAGAACGTGGTGATTCTCATGAGCTGGTTGTGAGGCTTGTGCACGTTATACATCTCGTTCTTTTTGTTGAGATTAACCTAAACGTTGCAAGGATGTGATTGATTAGCGGGACTGTCTGACTGATTCGCGCGCCTGATCTTTTTTTTTTCGAGAATACACCCTGGAAGGTGTACTAATCATATAGAAGAAAGGGCAAGAAAGCCCGAACCACGAGTGCTACTGCCAACAGGGGGTGGCAGCTCCCCTACAAAAACGAAAGCCTAATCTCCGTCCCGCCACGAAAAAGGAAAAGGCTCGGGAAATCCGAAGGACTCCGAGCGGAAAAGCCTAGCTACACGCCACCTCTGAAACTCCTCCCTAATCCTATGCCGAATGGTCTCCACCGCCGGGGTGGCGCCATTGAACACCACGTCATTCCTATGCCTCCAGATACACCAGAAAACAAGGATGACCGCCGTCCACAAGTCCCCGCGCACGGCACCGGGGCAATGAAGCGAGGTCCACCGCGTGCACTATCTCGCAGCCCGCACCGGGCATCCACTCCAACCTGTTCCACCGCGTCAACGCCCACGCCCGGACCTCACGGGCAACCACGCAACCAAGCAGGAGGTGTTGGAGCGTCTCCTCGCTCCCTGGTCGCAGAGGGGGCAGGCCGCCGGCCGCGGCAGGCCACGCCTCTGGAGCCTATCCGCCGTCCAACATCTGTTACGGGACACAAGCCAAGCAAAGAACTTGCAGCTGTATGGCGCCCTCGAGCGCCAAATCTCCGAAGCAACCGGCGCCACCGTAGTACCCGCAAAGAAGGCCGCGTAAGCCGACCTCGCGGAGAAATTCCGGTCCGCCGACCACCGCCACACGAAGGAGTCCTCTCGCTCCGGGTCCGGGGTGACACCGGCGAGGATGCCCCATAGGTGGAAGAACTCCGCCACCGCCGCAGGACTCGAGTCCGGCCCACAATCGCGCAGCCACTCCCCGGCGAGGCCATCCTTGACCGAGCGAGCCTTGGCCTTCCGGATCGGAACCAAAGCCGCCAAATTGGGTGCGTGGTCCGCCACCCTAGCGCCCGCGGCCGGCGATCCTTCCGGAATAAAGCTCTTGCCCCGTTGCCAACCACCACCGCCGTGGCGGAATCGAAGAGGGCCCGGGCCGGGGGGAACCTTGAGATCAAACTCCGCCCAAGCCTTGGTCGCGTCCACTCTCTGTAGCCACGCCCACCGGCAACGTAGCGCCAGATTGAGGAACTGAAGGTTGGGAAGGCCCAGACCCCCACAGGATTTAGGAGAGGGCACCTTGTCCCAGGCCACCAGGCAGTGGCCGCCACTCACGTCCGCCCTAGCCTTCCACATGAAGCCCCGGCAAATCTTCCTGAGAGCCTGCATCGTCTTGGGGGGGATGTCCAGCGACATCATCGCGTGAACCGGAATGGCGCTGAGGGTGGTCTGCACCGGAATCGTCCGCCCCCACGGTTGAGCAATCGGGCACTCCACGAGGGCAGCCGGCTTGCTGCCCTTTCCACCACGGGTTGCAGCCTGAGCCGCGGTAACCTTGCGCAGCCCAAGGGGTAGGCCCAGATACTTGCAGGGCCAACCCTCTACCGAGCACTGCAAAATCGACTGAGCCAACTCCACTTGCTCCACGGTGCAACGAATAGGGTGGAGGGAGCACTTGGTTCGGTTGGTGCGGAGGCCCGAGGCCTCCCCAAAGTCCTCCACCACCGCTGCACGAGCCAGCAAATCCGCCTCTCTCGGTTTGATGAAGGTCACCACGTCGTCCGCGTACATAGAGGTACGGTGGAGGAGACCACGTGGGGCGAGCCGCGAAAGCAACCCCTCAGAAGTGGCCTTTTGAAGGAGGAGGTGAAGTGCCTCCATCACCGAATCGAAGAGCAGGGGGGAGAGGGGATCCCCTTGCTGCAGTCCACGCCTGTTGTAGATCAAGTCACCCGCGGCACCATTCACCAGGACCCTGGTAGAAGCCGTGCTAAGTAACCCCACCACCATCGCAGTCCAACGTGGGCCAAACCCCAACTTGATCATAATCTGAAGGAGAAAGGCCCAATCCACAGTGTCAAAGGCCTTGGTGATATCCAACTTGAACATCAAGGCCGGTGATTTGAGGGCGTTCAGCCGCCTCGCCGTGCACTGGACCAACTGGAAGTTGTCGTGCAGGCATCTACCTCTGATGAACGCGCTTTGGTGAGGCCCGATGAGCTGCGGCATACGCGGCGCCAGGCGCACCGAGAGGACCTTCGCCAATAACTTGGCCACACTGTGAATGAGGCTGATCGGCCTGAAGTCTTTAACCTCCACCGCCTCGGCGTGCTTGGGGAGCAGCGTGATCAACGCCTGATTAGCCACATGCAGTCCATGGTAGTCCCCTAGCCACATGGCCCGGAAGGCGTCCATCACATCATGCTTGATGATCTCCCAACATGACGTGTAGAATCGACCAGTGAAGCCGTCGGGCCCGGGCGCCTTGTCAGGCTCCTGAGCCTTGACCACGTTCCACACCTCCTCCTCCGAGAAGGGAGCGTCCAACTCCACAAGGTCGTGCGACCGCATGCCCAAGTAATCGAGGTCGAGGGAGAAACCGCGATCAGGGGAGGAGCCAAGTAATTGCTCATAGAAGGCGTCCGCCGCCTTGGCCTTGCCTTCCTGATCCGTCACAAGAGACCCATCCACTTTGAAGTGAGCGATGAAGTTTTTCCTCCGCCGATGGTTGGCGTGGAGGTGGAAGAAGCGGGTGCACGCATCCCCCTCGCTCAACCACGTGATCCTGGATCGCTGGCGTGCGATCGTCCTCTCAAGCGATGCAAGACCCAACAACTTCCTCTTAAGGAGCTTCCGCAACCCACGCTCGCCGCGGGAAAGCGCCCGCGACTCCATAGCCACATCCAGTCGCAGGATCAACTCGTTCGCCACCAGAATCTGTAGCCTAACATTACCGATGAAGCGGTCGTTCCAGCTAGTCAAGGCCTTGGCGGTCGCGGACAGCTTGGCGGCCAAACGCTTGAAAGGGTTGGCCTCCACGGTCGTCGATGCCCACGCCGCCTCCACAATCTCCCGGAAACCCTCCGCCTTGGGCCAGAAGGCCTCGAAGCGGAAGCGCTTGCCCGTAGGAAAATCCGCCGCCAAGTTCAACAGGAGCGGGCAGTGGTCTGAGGTGGAAGAGCTCAGCGCCGAGAGGGTGGAGGAAGGGAAAGCAGCCTCCCAGTCCACAGTGGAGAAGACCCGATCTAACCTCTCCAGGGTCGCGCGCTCCCTCTCATTAGACCACGTGTAGCGCCTCCCGTTGAGGTATAGCTCCTTGAGCTCCAAATCGCCAAGCAGCCTACGAAACTTGCCCATCATGCGGCGGTTGAGGTTAGCATTGCTCTTATCCTGAGCATCCACGATGAGGTTGAAATCCCCTGCCACCGCCCACGGGCCAGGATGGAGATCTCTAATGTCCCTAAGCTCCTCGAAGGAAGAGCACTTTGTCGGGGTCGCTTTGTGGGCCATACACTCCAGTGAACCACCATCCACTATCGCCCGCTCCTCCCACCCGCGCCGTAATGGCGTTTGGGGAGTAGTGAGGGTTGGAGAGGGCAACCACCGCCGATTTCCACGCAAGAAGAATACCACCCCGGGTGCCATCCGCAGGGAGGAAGAAGAACTGGTCGAAATCGCGGCCCATGCATCTATCCACGACTTCCCGAGAGACCACCTGTAACTTGGTCTCCTGGAAGCAAACCACACTCGCACCCGAAAGCAAAACGATCTGGTAAATAGAGTCACAACGGGCCAAAGAGTTCAGGCCCCTCACATTCCACACCAACCAGGAAACAAACTCAGATAGTGGAGGGGAGGCACCACACAATCACAACAACGGATTCACCTTTACCAGTGGTGAAGACTAAGATGGACAAATTCAGATCGATTATCTCCATGCCTTATACAGCTTCGTTCAGTTGCACACAAAACGCCGAGATAAACAAATATGGACACATTTTATTACTATACTACATGAAGTCTAGTCAAACTTTTTAATTTTTATGACATAAGACGTTGCTACTAACTACTAAGCCACTAGCTCCGGGGGAAAGACCCACGTTAGCTTACATAAGCCGATGTTCTGCAGGGTCATTCTGTAGAGCCGATCATACCTCGGGGCGCTCACAGTTTGGGATCTCATATCGAATACGTCGTCCGTGTCGATGAAATAAATAGCATCCTCTTGTATCTCCTTGCTACAAGTTGCAGAAATAGACTTGCAGAATAGTTCGCTAATGAAAAGCGCTTGGCCACCTATCCCGTCTCTCACCGGCACCCACATAGCTCCGCTGATGTCGGCCTCGAAAACATCTACCTTGTGAGTGATGTCATCAAAAGGCCCGCCAGCTGATAATACTTGCCGCCTCACCATGAGCAACTTTCCACATGATTCGATCAAGTGCCACCTGATCTCAATGTGATGCGCATCATCATGCAGGGACTTGTCAGCATCCACAAATTTGATTCCTTCACCGGTCATATCCTCCTCGGTCATCTTCATCAAGTCATATGTGTGTTCGCCATTGTTCTCTCTCTCGTCATGGTCATCATGATCATCATTGATGTGCTCGTCCTCACTGTCACTTCTAGCATAGTCTTCTTCCTGGTAGCGGTGGTCATCGTCATCAATGCCATCAACATTGTTATTGTACTCCTCGTCATAGTCGCTGCTATCATCCTCCTCCTCATCATCGTCATCGATGGCGTCCTCATCATCATCATAGTCTTCGTCGTCGCCATCGTCACCATCATCATCATAGTCTTCCTTGTCGCTCCACACGTGAAACTCGTCCCCAATGACACACTTGCCGCCGGTAATCATGGGTACGCCGTTATCATCGTCGGCGATGTCAAAGTAGACGAGATCCTCGTCTAGAGTGATACCGTAGAGTCTGTCTCCAAGGAACGCAACATCGATGATGATGACGAGGGGAGGTGCATGCCCCTTGGGCAACCACACGCCCTTCCCACGGCGGGTTAAGATGATGGGGCAGCTACAGTGGTTGGTCATGACAGCGATGACGTCATCCGGGGTCGACCGCAAGAGCACCTTGCGAATCTCGAAAAGCTTGGAAACATGGCCGATGACGGCATCCAACTCAGGGAGCGACAATGTCGTGCACGAGAACACATTGTGCAGGATGTAATTGTGCATGTTCTCCGCGTTCACGCAGTCGAGGGCGATCCAGCCGTCGGTAGAGCCGATGCACTTGGTGGTCTCGCGGAAGGAGAAAAGGCGGCGAACGTGGTAGTCGGTCCTGGAGCCAACGCTGCTCGCGGTCTCGGGGTAGGAGGAGAGGCGGTGCAGGATACGGTCAGAGGGGTCCACGAACCCCCCAAACGGAAGCATGATCCACGGCAGCTGCCGCCGAGGGGGACGCGCGGCCGAGCGCCAGGATCGGCATACGACCTGGAGGCGAGCGCGGTAGTCGGGGAAAAAGAAGCGGCGGAAGATCAGCGCAAGGAGGTCCTCTGGGAGTTCAGACCACGGCGGCTCCATTGATTGATTCTACGGCTCTTGTGGCACATATGGGAGTTGCTGATTGGGTATGCTTCTGCCGAGATCGATTGCGTCGTACGGTAGTAGTAGTATATAATAGTGCATTTTCGTCTGTCCAACTCCAACACGAAACAAGTCCCGTGCATGTAAGAGCATCTTCACTCGGTCCTCCCATATGGCTCTCAGAGCATCCCCACTCGTTGGCGCTCCCCACGTCCAAATCCGGCGAAATTTTCGTCCGGATTGGAGGAAGATTTGGCGTGGGGAGGAGTAGTTTCCCAGCCGCGTGCCCAGGCGAAGGCGACGATGCGAGTTTGAAAAACGGAAACTTGATAAACTTCGGCTAAATTCGGGCAAATATAGACTAAATTTAATGATATTTAGACTAAAACGGGCGGAGTTAATACATAGAGGCCGAATTCGACTATATTTCGAATTCGGCTAGGGGAATTCAAATGCTAATTTTAAAACACGGCGCTCTACATGCCCAAACGGCGGTAGAACACCGTGTAGTCGTCGCCGCCGTCGTCGGAGCCGTCGTCCTCGACCTTCGGCACCTTCGGCGGCGCGGCCCGGCGGCTGCCGCCCCGGCCGGCGTCTCCCCACCCCGGGGATGGCTTGTACCATTCGTCGTCCGAGGACTCAAGGTCGACGACGGGGGCAACGACGCCGGATGGAGGCGTCGCGAGACGGCGGTAGCGCGCGGCGTCGTCGGCGGCGGTTGGAGCGGCGCGCGCGGCGAGTCGGCGTGCGGCGGCCGGGTCCATCGCCCGCCGCCGCTGCTCCGCCTCCTCGCGCTCCCACTCGCGCCCGGACCACGCCGTGGCGGCGTCCTCGAGGAGGGCGTTGTCGGCGGGCACCAGGTCGTTGAGCGACCTGGCGATCGCCTCCGCCACGGCGGCGTCCTCCGCGCGCTTCGCCTCCTCCTCGGCGAGCCTGTTTGCGGCGGCGGCCGCGGCGTCCTCCTTTTTCGGCGCCTTCCTCTTCCGCCCTGGCTGGGAGGGTTGGTCGCGGATGACGAGGGCGCCGCTGCTGCGCCCTCTGGTCGGCGGCGGAGACGCTGGCTCCTTCTTGACGCGCACCGGCGTCGAAGGCGACGTCGCCTCCTCCTCTTCACCGGCGCCAAGGATGACCTCGGCGCCGATCCGGAAGACGACGAGCCGGCAGCCATGCGCCGTGGCTGCCGCGGACGTTTCCCGGCGGCGGCTCGCCGATGCCCTCGATGGAGGGGGCATCGTGAGCACCGGGAAGTTTCCGCCCTCGATGTGATCGAGGACGGCCTCGAGTGTCCGGCCCGGCGCGCTCCACCAACGTCGGCGGCCCGCGGCATTGTTGCGCGGAGGCGGAGGCGGCGGGCCGTCGTACGAGGCGAGCTCCCGCTCCCACCGCCGCAGGAAGTACGAGTTCCACACCGTGTAGTTGTCGGGGTGGTGGCGTGGCTCGGCGCGCTCCTCATCCGTCAAGGTCATCCGCGCCTCCTCGATGGCGACGTCGAGGGCGTGGCCATGAGGCGGCGGCGGGATTGGTACGCCGCCGGCACTAAGCCGCCACCCGCCGCCGGGAGGCCTCGTGTCCGGCGGGCAGGGGTACCCCGCCTGGTGGAGGAGGTGCCCCTCCCACGCGTGGAGCGACCGGCGGGGGAAGCCGTTGTTGGCTGCGCCGTCGTCGTCGTAGAACACCATCGGGAGAGTAGAGGGAGAGTGGAGGGAGAGTGGAGCACGGGGTACGCCTCGCGGCGAGCGGACCGGCGTATATAGGCGCGGCTGGCGCTGGTGATTAATGCCGCGTGGAATGCGACGCGTCCGCGGTGAGCTGACCGGCGGCAGCCTTTAGTGCGCGCGGAAGACGATGCGTGCGCGGAAGACGACGACATTAACTCGCCGCGTGGCCGGCGAATGCAGACCGGCGGTAGGCTTTTACAGCGGGCGGAAGACGATGCGATGAGGACGACGATTGGTTTCTCTCGCTGACAAGTTGGGGCCACCAGACGCGCGGGAAGTTTCCTCGGTGTTTCCCGCGCTTTCGTTTCGTCCGGACTCCCCGAGCGCTCCCCGGGGGGCCGGGGATGGCGTGGGATCGCCGGATGAATTTAGGCCCAAATCCGGACGAAAACGAGGAACCGGGGGCGCGACTGGGCCAAATTACGCCGTCCGGATGGAAAAAACGTCGTTCGGGGGCCTCGTCGGGGAGACGAGTGGAGATGCTCTCACGTAAGCGTTTTAGGGTCCATACAGGAGGCGCCGGTTGCAAAACAGAAAAAGGGGCAGGGTGCCTCCCAGCCCCTACACTAATTTTTTTGTATTTTCAAAATTTAACATAATTCATAGAAGCCTGGCGATTCATAGAAAGTTCGGCTATACTTGGCTAATATTTGTACAAATTTAAAAACATAGATAAAAAGAAATTAGTAACTGCCGTTGCCGTTACCGTCACGCCCTAGCCCTAGGCGGTGGTATATCGCCGCCATGTAGTCCTCGTCGTCGTCGGGCTCCACCTCCTTCGGCTGCGGGAGGTAGCTGCAGCCCTGGCCGGCGTCCGCGTGGCCTGCTGGACTGGCCATCGGCGTCGTCGCTGTCGAGGTTGATAACGAGGCTGAGGGGACGGCGACGCTCCTCCTCCGCGCGGCGGTAGTCCGCTGATACGTCTCCGAAGTATCGATAATTTCTTATGTTCCATGCCACATTATTGATGTTATCTACATGTTTTATGCACACTTTATGTCATATTCGTGCATTTTCTGGAACTAACCTATTAACAAGATGCCGAAGTGCCGGTTCTCGTTTTACGGTTGTTTTTGGTTTCAGAAATCCTAGTAACGAAATATTCTCGGAATCGGACGAAATCAACGCCCAGGTTCCTATTTTTCCCGGAACCATCCAGAACACCCGAGAGCCGCCAGAGGGAAGCCCTGGGGGCCCCACACCACACCCTGGCACGGCCAGAGGGGGGGCCGCGCCACCCTATGGTGTGGTGGCCCCAGGCCCCCTCCGAGGCTGCCCTTCCACCTATTTAAAGCCTCCGTCGCGAAAACCCTATCACGTACGACGAAACCCACAGAAACCTTCCAGAGCCGCCGCCATCGCGAAGCCAAGATCTGGGGGACAGGAGTCTCTGTTCCGGCACGCCGCCGGAACGGGGAAGTGCCCCCGGAAGGCTTCTCCATCGACACCGCTGCCATCTCCACCGCCATCTTCATCACCGCTGCTGCTCCCATGAGGAGGGAGTAGTTCCCCATCGAGGCTCGGGGCTGTACCGGTAGCTATGTGGTTCATCTCTCTCCTATGTACTTCAATACAATAATCTCATGAGCTGCCTTACATGATTGAGATTCATATGATGATGCTTGTAATCTAGATGTCGTTATGCTACTCAAGTGAATTTTACTTATGTGATCTCCGGAGACTCCTTGTCCCACGTGTGTAAAGGTGACAGTGTGTGCACCGTGTGGGTCTCTTAGGCTATATTTCACAGAATACTTATTCACTGTTATGAATGGCATAGTGAAGTACTTATTTATATCTCTTTATGATTGCAATGTATTTTGTATCACAATTTATCTATGTGCTACTCTAGCAATGTTATTAAAGTAGTTTTATTCCTCCTGCACGGTGTAATGGTGACAGTGTGTGCATCCGTGTTAGTACTTGATTTATGCTATGATTATGATCTTTTGTAGATTATGAAGTTAACTATTGCTATGATGGTATTGATGTGATCTATTCCTCCTACATAGTGTGAAGGTGACAGTGTGCATACTATGTTAGTACTTGGTTTAGTCTGTTGATCTTTCATGCACTCTAAGGTTATTTAAATATGAACATTGAATTGTGGAGCTTGTTAACTCCGGCATTGAGGGTTCGTGTAATCCTACGCAATGTGTTCATCATCCAACAAGAGTGTAGAGTATGCATTTATCTATTCTGTTATGTGATCAATGTTGAGAGTGTCCACTAGTGAAAGTGTAATCCCTAGGCCTTGTTCCTAAATACTGCTATCGCTGCTTGTTTACTGTTTTACTGCGTTACTACTGCTGCAATACTACCACCATCAACTACACGCCAGCAAGCTATTTTCTGGCACCGTCACTGCTACTATTTATTCATACCACCTGTATTTCACTATCTCTTCGCCGAACTAGTGCACCTATTAGGTGTGTTGGGGACACAAGAGACTTCTTGCTTTGTGGTTGCAGGGTTGCATGAGAGGGATATCTTTGACCTCTTCCTCCCTGAGTTCGATAAACCTTGGGTGATCCACTTAAGGGAAAACTTGCTACTGTTCTACAAACCTCTGCTCTTGGAGGCCCAACACTGTCTACAGGAAAAGGAGGGGGCGTAGACATCAAGCTATTTTTTGGCGCCATTGCCGGGGAGGAAAGGTAAAAGGTACTCACACTCCGGATCTCGGCTACTAAGCTATTTTCCGGCGCATTGTAAGTACTCGAAGCTATTTCCTTTAGATCCTGCAATTGCATCTTTTTGTTTCTTGTTTACACTAGTTTGGCATAATGGACAAGAATGAGCTTCTATTTCTATTTCCTGATTTAAAACATGGATTGTTTGATGCGAAAATTAAAAAACCTATGGAATCTTATTTGCATGCTGGTAGTAATATTAGTATGAACGCTTTGAACACCATTGTTGATAATAATATAGAAAGTTCTAAGCTTGGTGAAGCTGGTTTGCATGATATTTTTAGTCCCCCAAGCATTGAGGAGAAAATTTACTTTGATGATACTTTGCCTCCTATTTATGATGATGATAGTAGTCTTTTGTTACCACCTGTTATGGAGGAGAAATTTGATTATGATTACAATATGCCTCCTATATATGATAGCTACTTTGTTGAAATTGCTCCCACTATTACTAATAAAATTGATTATGCTTATGTGGAGAGTAATAGTTTTATGCATGAGACTCATGATAAGAATGATTTATGTGATAGTTATATTGTTGAGTTTGCTCATGTTGCTACTGAAAGTTATTATGAGAGAGGAAAATATGGTTGTAGAAATTTTCATGTTACTGAAATGCCTCTCTATGTGCTGAAATTTTTGAAGCTACACTTGTTTTATCTTCCTATGCTTGTTGCATTATGCTTCTTGAACTTGTTTATTTACAAGATTCCTTTTCATAGGAAGCATGTTAGGCTTAAATGTGTTTTGAATTTGCCTCTTGATGCTCTCTTTTTGCTTCAAATACTATTTCTTGCGAGTGCATCATTAAAACTGCTGAGCCCATCTTAATGGCTATAAAGAAAGAACTTCTTGGGAGATAACCCATGTGTTATTTTGCTACAGTACTTTGTTTTATATTTGTGTCTTGGAAGTTGTCTACTACTGTAGCAACCTCTCCTTATCTTAGTTTTGTGTTTTGTTGTGCCAAGTAAAGTCGTTGATAGTAAAGTTCATACTAGATTTGGATTACTGCGCAGTTTCAGATTTCTTTGCTGTCACGAATTCCGACCTGCCTCTCTGTAGGTAGCTCAGAAAATTATGCCAATTTACGTGCGTGATCCTCAGATATGTACGCAACTTTCATTCAATTTGGGAATTTTCATTTGAGCAAGTCTGGTGCCATTTTAAAATTCGTCTTTACGAACTGTTCTGTTTTGACAGATTCTGCCTTTTATTTCGCATTGCCTCTTTTGCTATGTTGGATGAATTTCTTTGATCCATTAATGTCCATTAGCTTTATGCAATGTCCAGAAGTGTTAAGAATGATTGTGTTACCTCTGAACATGTTAATTTTTATTGTGCACTAACCCTCTAATGAGTTTGTTTCGAGTTTGGTGTGGAGGAAGTTTTCAAGGGTCAAGAGAGGAGGATGATATACTATGATCAAGAAGAGTGAAGACTCTAAGCTTGGGGATGCCCCGGTGGTTCACCCCTGCATATATCAAGAAGACTCAAGCGTCTAAGCTTGGGGATGCCCAAGGCATCCCCTTCTTCATCGACAAATTATCAGGTTCCTTCTCTTGAAACTATATTTTTATTCGGTCACATCTTATGTGCTTTACTTGGAGCGTCTGTATGCTTTTATTTTTGTTTGTGTTTGAATAAATTGGATTACATCATGCTTGTGTGGGAGAGAGACACGCTCCGCTGTTGCATATGAACACATGTGTTCTTAGCTTTTAGTATTCATGGCGAAGTTTCTTCTTCGTTAAATTGTTATATGGTTGGAGTTGGAAAATGATACATGTAGTAATTTGCTAAAATGTCTTGGGTAATGTGATACTTGGCAATTGTTGTGCTCATGTTTAAGCTCTTGCATCATATACTTTGCACCCATTAATGAAGAAATACATAGAGCATGCTAAAATTTGGTTTGCATATTTGGTCTCTCTAAAGTCTAGATAATTTCTAGTATTGAGTTTGAACAACAAGGAAGACGGTGTAGAGTCTTATAATGTTTTCAATATGTCTTTTATGTGAGTTTTGCTGCACCGGTTCATCCTTGTGTTTGTTTCAAACAACCTTGCTAGCCTAAACCTTGTATCGAGAGGGAATACTTCTCATGCATCCAAATCCTTGAGCCAAACAACACTATGCCAATTGTGTCCACCATACCTACATACTATATGGTATTTCTCCGCCATTCCAAAGTAAATTGCTTGAGTGCTACCTTTAAATTCCATCATTCGCCTTTGCAATATATAGCTCATGGGACAAATAGCTTAAAAACTATTGTGGTATTGAATATGTAATTATGCACTTTATCTCTTATTAAGTTGCTTGTTGTGCGATAACCATGTTCACTGGGGACGCCATCAACTACTCTTTGTTGAATTTCATGTGAGTTGCTATGCATGTTCGTCTTGTCCGAAGTAAGAGAGATCTACCACCTTATGGTTAAGCATGCATATTGTTAGAGAAGAACATTGGGCCGCTAACTAAAGCCATGATTCATGGTGGAAGTTTCAGTTTTGGACATATATCCTCAATCTCATATGAGAAAATTACTAATTATTGTTACATTCTTATGCATAAAAGAGGAGTCCATTATCTGTTGTCTATGTTGTCCCGGTATGGATGTCTAAGTTGAGAATAATCAATAGCGAGAAATCCAATGCGAGCTTTCTCCTTAGACCTTTGTAAAGGCGGCATAGAGGTACCCCTTTGTGACACTTGGTTAAAACATGTGCATTGCGATGATCCGGTAGTCCAAGCTAATTAGGACAAGGTGCGGGAACTATTAGTATACTATGCATGAGGCTTGCAACTTGTAAGATATAATTTACATGACACATATGCTTTATTACTACCGTTGACAAAATTGTTTCTTGTTTTCAAAATCAAAGCTCTAGCACAAATATAGCAATCGATGCTTTCCTCTTTGAAGGACCATTCTTTTACTTTCATTGTTGAGTCAGTTCACCTATTTCTCTCCACCTCAAGAAGCAAACACTTGTGTGAACTGTGCATTGATTCCTACATACTTGCATATTGCACTTATTATATTACTCTATGTTGACAATATCCATGAGATATACATGTTATAAGTTGAAAGCAACCGCTGAAACTTAATCTTCCTTTGTGTTGCTTCAATGCTTTTACTTTGAATTATTGCTTTCTGAGTTAACTCTTATGCAAGACTTATTGATGCTTGTCTTGAAGTACTATTCATGAAAAGTCTTTGCTATATGATTCACTTGTTTACTCATGTCATATACATTGTTTTGATCGCTGCATTCACTACATATGCTTTACAAATAGTATGATCAAGGTTATGATGGCATGTCACTCCAGAAATTATCTTTGTTATCGTTTTACCTGCTCGGGACGAGCGAGAACTAAGCTTGGGGATGCTGATACGTCTCCGACGTATCGATAATTTCTTATGTTCCATGCCACATTATTGATGTTATCTACATGTTTTATGCACACTTTACGTCATATTCGTGCATTTTCTGGAACTAACCTATTAACAAGATGCCGAAGTGCCAGTTCCTATTTTCTGTTGTTTTTGGTTTCAGAAATCCTAGTAACGAAATATTCTCGGAATCGGACGAAATCAAGCCCAGGTTCCTATTTTTCCCGGAACCATCCAGAACACCTGAGAGCCGCCAGAGGGAAGCCCTGGGGGCCCCACACACACACCCTGGCGCGGCCAGAGGGGGGGCCGTGCCGCCCTATGGTGTGGTGGCCCCAGGCCCCCTCCGAGGCTGCCCTTCCGCCTATTTAAAGCCTCCGTCGCGAAAACCCTATCACGTACGACGAAACCCACAGAAACCTTCCAGAGCCGCCGCCATCGCGAAGCCAAGATCTGGGGGACAGGAGTCTCTGTTCCGGCACGCCGCCGGAACGGGGAAGTGCCCCGGAAGGCTTCTCCATCGACACCGCTGCCATCTCCACCGCCATCTTCATCACCGCTGATGCTCCCATGAGGAGGGAGTAGTTCCCCATCGAGGCTCGGGGCTGTACCGGTAGCTATGTGGTTCATCTCTCTCCTATGTACTTCAATACAATAATCTCATGAGCTGCCATACATGATTGAGATTCATATGATGATGCTTGTAATCTAGATGTCGTTATGCTAGTCAAGTGAATTTTACTTATGTGATCTCCGGAGACTCCTTGTCCCACGTGTGTAAAGGTGACAGTGTGTGCACCGTGTGGGTCTCATAGGCTATATTTCACAGAATACTTATTCACTGTTATGAATGGCATAGTGAAGTACTTATTTATATCTCTTTATGCTCGCAATGTATTTTGTATCACAATTTATCTATGTGCTACTCTAGCAATGTTATTAAAGTAGTTTTATTCCTCCTGCACGGTGTAATGGTGACAGTGTGTGCATCCGTGTTAGTACTTGGTTTATGCTATGATTATGATCTCTTGTAGATTATGAAGTTAACTATTGCTATGATGGTATTGATGTGATCTATTCCTCCTACATAGTGTGAAGGTGACAAGTGTGCATACTATGTTAGTACTTGGTTTAGTCTGTTGATCTTTCATGCACTCTAAGGTTATTTAAATATGAACATTGAATTGTGGAGCTTGTTAACTCCGGCATTGAGGGTTCGTGTAATCCTACGCAATGTGTTCATCATCCAACAAGAGTGTAGAGTATGCATTTATCTATTCTGTTATGTGATCAATGTTGAGAGTGTCCACTAGTGAAAGTGTAATCCCTAGGCCTTGTTCCTAAATACTGCTATCGCTGCTTGTTTACTGTTTTACTGCGTTACTACTGCTGCAATACTACCACCATCAACTACACGCCAGCAAGCTATTTTCTGGCACCGTCGCTGCTACTATTTATTCATACCACCTGTATTTCACTATCTCTTCGCCGAACTAGTGCACCTATTAGGTGTGTTGGGGACACAAGAGACTTCTTGCTTTGTGGTTGCAGGGTTGCATGAGAGGGATATCTTTGACCTCTTCCTCCCTGAGTTCGATAAACCTTGGGTGATCCACTTAAGGGAAAACTTGCTACTGTTCTACAAACCTCTGCTCTTGGAGGCCCAACACTGTCTACAGGAAAAGGAGGGGGCGTAGACATCATCCGCCGTGCTCCACACCTCGGCGAACTCGTCCGTCGCCGCGAAGAATTCCAGATGGGCTTGGCGCAGCCCAGGAAACTCCTCCGGGTCGTCCTCCGCCTTGACGATGGAGGCCACCGCCTTGTACTCCGATGGTGGAGTCCACTCGCGCTAGCGCGGCGGGGACGGCTGGCGACGCTCGCGGATGATGACGCCATCGCCGCCGTTGCGGCACCTGCGGACAGGCACCACCTCCGGCTCGTCTTTCACGAACGCCAAGAAGCGGGGGGGGGGTGTTGTACGGGGAGTACCAAGACGACGAGTCGCGCGATGACGAGGAACGAGAGGAGGAAGAGCGCGAGGACGAACCCGTCTGTCGATGCACCGCCCACAGGCCATTGCCGCCACGCGGGGCCGTGGCGACATCTGCAGCGGTGGGTCGTTGCCGTCGGTGATGTAGTTGAGGACCCACGCCATGGTCCTCTGTCAACACCCGGATTTTTAAGTCCCGGTGCCTAGTATGTCGTACATCGCAATCCCAGGAAGATTGTTGTTGCGAGACATAACAGTTGAATATCATAGAGTCATCATTTATTACAACATATAGAGTCTTACATCCATAGATCACATGATCCAATATTACACAAATAGTTGATCTAATGATCAACGAACATAACAAGTAGCGGAAGCGTAGTAGTAGGTGGAACTATCAATCCACAGGCCAACGCTTGACGTTAGAAGCATCCTAGTTCTGGTACACGTCCTGCTGACCGTCATCCTCATAGTGTTGCTCCTCTTCATAGTCTGGCATTGGAATAGCCAGGGACACAACCATGAGTACTTTAAGTACTCGCAAACTAATACTAATGTAAGTACTTATCAATTTTAATGGTTGCTAAGCTCTAGGTTTATTTGCATAAAGCCAAGTTTAGTTCATAAACATTTAGTAAAGATGCTTGAATCGCTAGACTAACTCAAGTGGGAACATTAGTGTCATTCCCACAACATCAGTTGTGTTTTCAAAACTCAAGTCACCATTCAATTCACCATTCATTTTTAAGACAAGTTCTGACAACGGAACAGTATGGCCTTTCCAATCGTCCGTAACCGTGGACACGGCTATTCGAATAGGTTTAACACTCTGCAGAGGTTGTACTCTTGTGCCACAACTTTTGATTACATCCGTCGGGGATAACCCCAAATCATCGTAACTCAGTACGCGGATCATCAATCATAACCTTTCACTTAAATAATCTAGTATAGGCACCTCTCCCCATGAGCTTGGCCTCCCGGTGAAAACCAACTGTCAACCCGGGAACTGCACATGGCTTGGGTCGTACATTCACCTCATATCACATCATATCACTTGTAACGTAGGCAGCCTCGGCATAACCCCTATGATGCTTGTTTAGAGGGAACCCATACTAAACTACATAAGTTTCTAGTTAATCCCTACCCATAATCAGGTATTGTGGGGGTACTTGTATAATTGGAAGGGTATCGCATCCGAACCCAATCATCAGTTTTTATCAAAGTTCACCAAATCATCAATGTCATATTCACCTTCAAAATCTTTCAAGTCATTTCATTTCACATTTGTTTCCATCTAGAGTAGTCAATTTTAGTTTCTTAGCAATAGCAACTAATCATGAGGGGGTGCTATCTAGCTTTGTTGACTTAGGCTAATTTTGATACTCTTGTTCTATGCTAGACAAGTGAATCATGAATCAAAGAGTAAACTTTGAAATATAAAGCAAAATAAATTGCAAGATAAAAGCATAGGATAGGATCCTTAAGCATAAGTAAAAATGTAATGGTGCCTTGCTCTTGTGGAGCTTTGCATTAGGATGGCTTGCAAGAGTGTTAGCTTGCCTTGGTGGGAATAGGAGTCAAAGTTCTCCTCCTCTTCTTGAGAGTAGCCTTCCTCCTCTTGGTACTCCTCGGTACTAGCGTCTATACACGAATACGGGGTACACAATCACCACACAAACTTAAATGCTAAGCTAAACACACCAAAGATTCACACAAGCCTATGCTACATCACATCTTATTTAGCATGGTGATTCACTTGGTTTTATTGTGAAAAACAATTTCCTCTCATTATAATTATTTATTAATATAGCTCTTTAATGCTTTGGAGGAAATAATTTCCTCTCATTGAATCTTCTTAAGATTTAATCTCTTCAAATAATAATAAGGTATGAGTATAGGTTGACCAAGGTCAACACTCATATTTATTATTTGAGAGTAGAATTTAAATGAGGTGCTACCCTCATGCATTTTAATACTAGCATGGAAATGATTTAATGTCTCTAAGTAACCAAGCATGAGGCTTATTAGACCAAGGTCAGTACCTCTATTTGAATTACTTAGGATCACAATTTAAATGAGAGAGGAGCTCTCATACTATTTAAAGAAGTTTATGTGTATGTGTTAAATGGACTAGAAATGGCTCCATAGTCATTATTGTGCTCTAGTCCCTGATCATGCAAAACAACTATGCTATATTTTTGCAGAAACAATTAGAATATCAAATGTGATTTATGAGAGTTGGAATCAACTCAAAATCATTTGTAGATCATTTTTAATAATTATTTGAAGTTAGAAAAGGCCCTGCCTTGATATTTTTATCATTTGAATTTAATTTCAAATTGGAAATGAGGCCAGTGGCATTGTTTAGATAATTTCATGAGCTTTCCGAATATATAAACTTGGCTAAATTTGGTGTAGTAGATTTTAAACTATGCAAAATTTACTAAAGCATCTGCAGGACATTTGAATTATTAACAAACCCCTATTTGAATACTTGGGCTTGGCGGGAAATGGAAACGGGCCGAAACCAGAAATAACAGCACAGCGCAGCCCAACACGCATCTGGTGCGAGCGGGCCGCCTGACAAGGTAGGGGCCACCCGTCAGTGGCTCTTTAACAGCCGAAACGGTACGCGTGATGAGGTCCGTTAGATCAGAGGGGAGATCAACGGCGCACAGGGGTCTTCGTCTCCGGCGGGATTCCGACGAGCTCGCGGCGTGCCTAGGGGGTCGGAGGGCGTACCAGGGTTCCCGCGGTGTTCTGCTTGATGCTAGGCGACGTTGTCGAGGGTGCTGAGGCGGCTGGTAGCAGTGGCGAGGCTCGGGGTGGCGTCTATCGTCGACGGTGAGCTACGGCCTCCGGCGGCTCCGATCTTGAAATTCCGGCGGTGGAGGTGGTAATTGGAATAGCTATTGATGCGAGGAGAACCAGTGGTGAGAGGGGAGGAGATGTTGTGAAGAAATGGTGCCCGGAGCTCCTCTATTTATAGCTGGAGAGGTGGTGCCGCGAGTGCTGAGAGGGGTCGACCATGGCGTGGCCGCTCCGGCGTGCGAAAGGGCGTGGCGAGGACGGCTACGTGTAGGCGTCGTCCTGGCGATGCTCAAGGTGCAGCGGGCGCAGAAAAAAGTGACGGGAGAGCTCGGGCGCATGCGATGTCTGCGGCGGTACCCGCGGTATGATTCCGATGAGGACGACGGTGACGAGGCGGCCGCATGCGTTTGAGTGTGTCTACGCGGTAGAGGTGGGAGTGGCGATGCTCGTTACAGTCGTAGGGATGCAGGGGGAGGACGGCAGCGTGCTGGCGCGAGATGCTCTGGCGCGTTCCAGAGCGCGCTCACCGCGTGCCTGGCACGTCCTGGCATGGTGCTGGGCGTGCTTGGGCTGGCCAATGCCGTGGCTTGGCGAGCGAGGGCAGGGCATGGGCAATGTACTCGTGTTCCAGAGATGCTTGTAGACATGGTGTAGGGGAGAGGAGGGGCTCAGATCGCTCGAGTGCAAAGGTGGCCGGCATGGTGCATGGCAAGCATTGTTTAGGTCCTTCTCCATACTTTAAACGACGGTGCAAGTACTGGGCTTGATGCAGGGGTTGCAGGAGTTGATGATCATCACGAGTTAAAAGTGGTTTAGGCCAAAACCCACTGGATAATAGCATGTAACACAAAGCAAAGATGTCTGCTCGCCATGTGTTTGATAAAATGGCCGCAAGAACATTTTTGTTGAATTTTGGAATTCTTTTTGGTGAGTCTTAATCATATAATTAAAGAGGCATAATGGTGGTGTTGGTGTTTAATTTGGTGTAAGTTTGCAAATTTTCAAAATGAGGGTCATCTTCTCTTTGCTTCAAGGTCCTATCTTGTCAAACCATTTCTGGTCAACCAGGTCAACTTCAGCAGTGGTGGTCAACGAGAGAAGGTGTTCACCTTGACTTGGTCTTGGATGAGGTGTCAAGGTTTGACCAAGCTTGGTTTAAGAAAAATGAAATACAGGGGTGCAAGAGGTGAAGATTTTATAAATGTGTCATATGACCATGATCATATGTGTGATGGTTTTGAGAATTTCTTTGATTTGATTCTGGTTTCTTCTATGCATTTTTGTTTGTTTTTGTTATATAAGAGTTTTAGAAACAAAAGATCAAGCAATGGTGGCCTTTGGTGATGATTTGCATAATTGGCCTTATGTGTATGTGAGGGAGAAATGAATTCTCTTCTAATTCTTTTCTTCTTCTCAAATTAGGGTTTAGTGATCTTGTGTTTAGGGTTTAAGCACACTTGACCAACAATAAACACTCATCATGGCAATTGCACAATAGAAAAACACTATATGCATGAGAAAAGTTTTTGTAAGTTGGGAAAATTGAGTATTTGAACTTCTCTCTCTTGATTTATTGTTGTTGAAACTTGGGATGTTACAAACCCTTCCCCCTTACAAAAGATCTCGTCCCGAGATCTTAAAGAAAACTAGGTACTAAAGAGATTTGGGTACTCAGTCTTCATGAAGTCTTCTCTCTCCCAAGTGGCTTCTTCTTCGGTGTGATTACTCCATTGGATCTTCAGAAACTTGATACTCCTGGTGCGGGTGGTTCTGAAAGCTTCTTCTAAGATGCGAATCGGCACTTCTCGATAGGTCAAGTATGAGCTGATGTCCACAGATCTGTGATCAATGTTCTTGAACACTTCGGTCTTCTCCGGTACTTCCAAGCATTTGCGAAGTAGTGAGATGTGGAACACATTGTGTACCGCTGACATTTCTTCGGGTAACTCCAGTTTATAAGACACTTCTCCTCGGCGACTCAGGACTTTGAAGGGTCCAACATAGCGGGGTGCAAGCTTTCCTCTAAGCTGGAATCTCTGCATTCCTTTAAGAGGGGACACTTTGAGATACACAAAGTCTCCGATCTCGAAGGTCATCTCTCGGCGTCTTTTGTCAGCGTAGCTCTTCTGTCTTGACTGGGCAGTCTTGAGGTACTCCCGGATCTTGTGGACCTTCTCTTCAGCTTCTCGGAGAATATCTGGTCCAAACACTTGGCTCTCTCCGACTTCCGACCAGTTCAGAGGGGTACGGCACTTCCTTCCGTACAAGGCTTCAAAGGGGGCCATTTGCAAACTGGCTTGGTAGCTGTTGTTGTACGAGAACTCTGCGTACGGTAGACAGTCTTCCCATTTGGATCCATACTCTAGCACACATGCTCTCAACATATCTTCCAATATCTGGTTGACTCGTTCAGTCTGTCCATCAGTCTGCGGGTGATACGCTGTGCTGAAATTCAGCCGGGTTCCTAGTCCTTCATGTACTTTCTGCCAGAATCTGGAGGTGAATTGAGAACCTCTATCTGACACGATTGACTTCGGGGTTCCGTGCAGGCTGACTATCCGTGAGATATACAACTCAGCCAGTCTTGGTCCTTGATAGGTGGTCTTGACGGGGATGAAGTGGGCTACCTTGGTCAATCTGTCGACCACTACCCAGATAGAATCATTTCCTTTGCTAGATTTGGGCAATCCGGTGATGAAGTCCATTCCTACCGAATCCCACTTCCACTCGGGAATCTGCAGGGGCTGTAGCAGTCCTGCGGGTCGTTGATGCTCGGCCTTGACTCTCTGACATATGTCACACTTGGCGATGTAGCTTCCGATTTCTCTCTTCATTCCATGCCACCAGAATTGTTCCTTCAGGTCCTGGTACATCTTGGTACCTCTGGGGTGAATAGAATACAAGGTGTCATGGGCTTCCTTCAGAATAACTTGCTTCAACTCAGAATCTGACGGCACGCACAGGCGTCCGTTGTACCAAAGCACTCCTTCTTCATCTACGGTGAATCCTGGTGCCTTTCCCGCATCTATTTGGCTCTTGATTCCGTCAATGCTAGCATTTCCCTTCTGGGCTTCTTTGATCTGACTAATCAAGGTAGCTTGGAGTTCAATGCTGGCGAGAAATCCTTCGCTAACTAGCTCCATCCTAAACTGCTCAAACTCTTGGTGCAGGCTAGGTTGCTCTTCGGCGATCATGGAGTTCAACTGACACGGCAGTCTACTCGAAGCATTCGCTACCATATTGGCCTTGCCGGGGTGATAGTGGATTTCCATATCGTAATCCTTGATTAACTCTAACCATCTCCTTTGCCTCATGTTCAGCTCTTTTTGGGTGAAGATATACTTCAAACTCTTCTGATCCGAATAGATCTCGCATCGATTACCCATGAGGTAATGACGCCACACTTTCAAAGCTAACACGATGGCTGCTAGCTCTAAGTCATGGGTCGGACTCATGTTGCTTCAGTTGCCTAGACAGATATGAGATCACCTTGCCTTCTTGCATCAACACACATCCAAGACCAATCTTGGAGGCGTCACAGTACACGTCAAATGGCTTGGTGATGTCAGGCATGATCAAAATTGGGGATGTGGTCAACTTGGTCTTGAGCATCTGGAAACTCTCTTCACATTTGTCCGTCCATTCGAACTTCTTGTCCTTCTTCAGCAACTGAGTCATTGGTCTTGCTATGCTGGAGAATCCCTCAACAAATCTACGGTAGTATCCGGCTAATCCCAGAAATGCACGGACTTCAGTCTGAGTGGTTGGGGCTGTCCATTCTGCAACGGTCTTGATCTTGGCAGGATCAACGGCAATTCCTCCTGCTGACAAGATGTGTCCCAGGAATCCTACTTCCTTCAACCAAAACTCGCACTTGCTGAACTTGGCGTACAACTTGTGTTGTCTAAGGGTTTCTAGGATGATCTCCAGATGTTGCTCATGTTCCTCCTCGGACTTGGAGTAGATTAGGATATCATCGATGAAAACAACGACAAACTTATCCAAGAAGTTCATGAAGATCTTATTCATGAGGTTCATGAAGTAAGCGGGGGCATTGGTCAGTCCAAATGACATGACGTTGTACTCATACAACCCATATCTGGTGGTGAAGGCAGTCTTTGGGATATCCGTTGCACGGATCTTCAGCTGATGATAACCTGTCCTAAGATCAATCTTAGAGAACACGATGGCACCGGTCAACTGGTCGAATAGGTCTTCTATCTTGGGCAAAGGATACTTGTTCTTGATGGTGACATCATTAAGCTTGCGGTAATCCGTACATAAACGGTTCGCACCATCCTTCTTGTCCACAAACAAAACTGGCGATTGATACGTCTCCGACGTATCGATAATTTCTTATGTTCCATGCCACATTATTGATGATATCTACATGTTTTATACATACTTTATGTCATATTTATGCATTTTCCGGCACTAACCTATTAACGAGATGCCGAAGAGCCGCTTCTTGTTTTACTGCTGTTTTTTGTTTCAGAAATCCTAGTAAGGAAATATTCTCGGAATTGGACGAAATCAACGCCCAGGGGCCTATTTTTCCACGAAGCTTCCAGAAATCCGAAGAGGAAACGAAGTGGGGCCACGAGGCGAGGACACGCTAGGGCGGCGCGGCCCAGGTGCTGGCCGCGTGGCCCTGTTGTGTCGCCACCTCGTGTGGCCCCCTGACCTACCCTTTCGCCTACTTAAAGCCTCCGTCGCGAAACCCCCAGTACCGAGAGCCACGATACGGAAAACCTTCCAGAGACGCCGCCGCCAATCCCATCTTGGGGGATTCAGGAGATCGCCTCCGGCACCCTGCCGGAGAGGGGAATCATCTCCCGGAGGACTCTTCACCGCCATGGTCGCCTCCGGGAGTGATGAGTGAGTAGTTCACCCCTGGACTATGGGTCCATAGCGGTAGCTAGATGGTCGTCTTCTCCTTATGTGCTTCATTGTTGGATCTTGTGAGCTGCCTAACATGATCAAGATCATCTATCCGTAATGCTATATGTTGTGTTTGTCGGGATCCGATGGATAGAGAATACTATGTTATGGTGATTATCAATCTATTACCTATGTGTTGTTTATGATCTTGCATGCTCTCCGTTATTAGTAGAGGCTCTGGCCAAGTTTTTACTCTTAACTCCAAGAGGAAGTATTTATGCTCGATAGTGGGTTCATGCCTCCATTAAATCTGGGATAGTGACAGAAAGTTCTAAGGTTGTGGATGTGCTGTTGCCACTAGGGATAAAACATCGATGCTTTGTCTAAGGATATTTGTGTTGATTACATTATGCACCATACTTAATGCAATTGTCACGTTGCTTGCAACTTAATACCGGAAGGGGTTCGGATGATAACTCTGAAAGTGGACTTTTAGGCATAGATGCATGTCTGGATGGCGGTCTATGTACTTTGTCGTAATGCCCCGATTAAATCTCATAGTACTCATCATGATATTTGTATGTGCATTGTTATGCCTTCTTTATTTGTCAATTGCCCAACTGTAATTTGTTCACCCAACATGCTATTTATCTTATGGGAGAGACACTTCTAGTGAACTGTGGACCCCGGTCCATCTTTACATCTGAAATACAATCTACTGCAATAATTGTTCTTTACTGTTCTTCGCAAACAATCATCTTCCACACAATACGGTTAATCCTTTGTTCACAGCAAGCCGGTGAGATTGACAACCTCACTGTTACGTTGGGGCAAAGTACTTTGGTTGTGTTGTGCAGGTTCCACGTTGGCGCCGGAATCCCTGGTGTTGCGCCGCATTACATTCCGCCACCATCAACCTTCAACGTGCTTCTTGGCTCCTCCTGGTTCGATAAACCTTGGTTTCTTTCTGAGGGAAAACTTGCTACTGTCTGCATCACACCTTCCTCTTGGGGTTCCCAACGGACGTGTGTTAATTGCACGCATCAAGCATTTTTTCTGGCGCCATTGCCGGGGAACTGAAGAAAAGTTACACCACAAAGATTTCTATCTCCCACGTCAACTCCTCGCCAGAAGCACATTTTCTGGCGCCGTTGCCGGGGAGATCAAGACACGCTGCAAGGGGAGTCTCCACAATTCAATATCTTTACTTTGTTTTTGTCTTGCTTTATTTTATTTACTATTTTGTTTGCTGCACTTAAACAAAACACAAAAAAAAAGTTGCTAGTTTTACTTTATTTACTATCTTGCTCTCTATATCAAAAACACAAAAAAATTAGTTACTTGCATTTACTTTATTTACCTTTTGTTTATTTCGTCATGTTTCCTCCTAAGTACACTCTAAAAGACATACCAGTAGGACGTGGGTCTATCATTGGAAGAGATAATATAGAAGCATTTTTCACTCATGTTAGTAAAGTTGAAGATTTTGAAGATAGATCCTTGGCAAAAGTTATTCCTACTTATGAAGGTGCTACTGCCTCTTTAGTACGCATGTTGGAAACTAGGTTTGTTAATCTTAATCCTATAATTCAACATATGTTTATTACACTCTCTGATATGGAAAGGGGAGAAAAGAGAGATTTTGTTTTATAAGTCCTTCTTAGAGAATTTGATGATATAGCTAAAGAAGCTAGAAAAGTTTTTAGTAAGCATGAGAGGCTTGGTACGATCACCGATTTTAAAAGAACACTTGAAAAAATGGATATGGATAGAATTAAGTACACTAATACTGTTAATAATAGTGGGGAGATTAAAGCACCAATACCATGTAAGCTCCTAGCTATGCATGAAGCTCTAGATGATAATTATGCTTGGCTTGTTCCTGAAAATTTGTTTGATGAGAGTAGCAAGCCCAAGACTAATGAAAAGGGAGCCGCTGAAACTTATGTCTCCAAAATAGTATGCATGGTTGAGAAAACTCCCAACACCCAAGGTAATGTCGATGCTTCATCTCTTGATAACACTTGATTTACACTTTCTGCGCCTAGCTGAAAGGCGTTAAAGAAAAGCGCTTATGGGAGACAACCCATGTTTTTACTACAGTACTTTGTTTTATATTTGAGTCTTGGAAGTTGTTTACTACTGTAGCAACCTCTCCTTATCATGTTTTTGTGCCAAGTAAAGTCTCTATGGTAAAGTTGATGCTAGATTTGGATTGCTGCACGAAACAGCATTGCTGTCTGTCACGAATTCGCGCAGAAGTCTCTGTAAAAAAATCAAAAAATTCTGCAAATTTACGTGAGTGATCCTCAGATATGTACGCAACTTTCATTAGTTTTGAGTTTTTCCGTTTGAGCAAGTTAAGTGCCCCTTCCAGGTTCGTCTTTACGGACTGTTCTGTTTTTGACAGATTCTGCCTTTTATTTCGCATTGCCTCTTTTGCTATGTTGGATGAATTTCTTTGATCCATTAATGTACAGTAGCTTTGTGCAATCTCCAGAAGTGTTAAGAATGATTGTGTCACCTCTGAACATGTGAATTTTTGATTGTGCACTAACCCTCTAATGAGTTTGCTTGAAGTTTGGTGTGAAGGAAGTTTTCAAGGGTCAAGAGAGAAGTATGATATACTATGATCAAGAGGAGTGAAAGCTCTAAGCTTGGGGATGCCCCGGTGGTTCACCCCTGCATATTTTAAGAAGACTCAAGCGTCTAAGCTTGGGGATGCCCAAGGCATCCCCTTCTTCATCGACAACATCATCGGGTTCCTCCCCTGAAACTATATTTTTATTCGAGTCACATCTTATGTGCTTTGCTTGGAGCGTCTGTTTGTTTTTGTTTTTGTTTCTGTTTGAATAAAATGGATCCTAGCATTCATTGTGTGGGAGAGAGACACGCTCCATCGTTGCATATGGACAAATATGTCCTTAGGCTTTACTCATAGTATTCATGGCGAAGGTTGAATCTTCTTCGTTAAATTGTTATATGGTTGGAATCGGGAAATGCTACATGTAGTAATTCTAAAATGTCTTGAAATAATTTGATACTTGGCAATTGTTGTGCTCATGTTTAAGCTCTTGCATCATATACTTTGCACCCATTAATGAAGAAATACATAGAGCTTTCTAAAATTTGGTTTGCATATTTGGTCTCTCTAAAGTCTAGATAATTTCTAGTATTGAGTTTTGAACAACAAGGAAGACGGTGTAGAGTCTTATAATGTTTACAATATGTCTTTTATGTGAGTTTTGCTGCACCGGTTCATCCTTGTGTTTGTTTCAAATAAACCTTGCTAGCCTAAACCTTGTATCGAGAGGGAATACTTCTCATGCATCCAAAATCCTTGAGCCAACCACTATGCCATTTGTGTCCACCATACCTACCTACTACATGGTATTTCTCCGCCATTCCAAAGTAAATTGCTTGAGTGCTACCTTTAAATTTCCATCATTCGCCTTTGCAATATATAGCTCATGGGACAAAATAGCCTTAAAAACTATTGTGGTATTGAATATGTACTTATGCACTTTATCTCTTATTAAGTTGCTTGTTGTGCGATAACCATGTTCCTGGGGACGCCATCAACTCTTTGTTCAATATCATGTGAGTTGCTATGCATGTTCGTCTTGTCTGAAGTAAGGGCGGTTTTGACAATCAAATGGTTTGAGTATGCATACTGTTATAGAAGAACATTGGGCCGCTAACTAAAGCCATGAATCATGGTGGAAGTTTAAGTTTGGACATAAAACCTCAATCTCTTATGAGAATATTAACTGTTATTGAATGCTTAAGCATTAAAAGAGGAGTCCGTTATCTGTTGTCTATGTTGTCCCGGTATGGGTGTATAAGTAATGCGAACTTTCTCCTTAGACCCTTGTACATGCGGCATAGAGGTACCCCTTTGTGACACTTGGTTGAAACATATGTTATGCAATGATGATCAGTGTTAACCCAAGCTAATTAGGACAAGGTGCGGGCACTATTAGTACACTATGCATGAGGCTTGCAACTTGTAAGATATAATTTACATGATACATATGCTTTATTACTACCGTTGACAAAATTGTTTCATGTTTTCAAAATAAAAGCTCTAGCACAAATATAGCAATCGATGCTTTCCTCTTTGAAGGACCTTTCTTTTACTTTTATGTTGAGTCAGCTTCACCTATTTCTCTCCACCTCAAGAAGCAAACACTTGTGTGAACTGTGCATTGATTCCTACATATTTGCATATTGCACTTGTTATATTACTTTACATTGACACTATCCATGAGATATACATGTTATAAGTTGAAAGCAACCGCTGAAACTTAATCTTCCTTTGTGTTGCTTCAATACCTTTACTTTGATTTATTGCTTTATGAGTTAACTCTTATGCAAGACTTATTGATGCTTGTCTTGAAGTACTATTCATGAAAAGTCTTTGCTTTATGATTCATTTGTTTACTCATGTCATTACCATTGTTTTGATCGCTGCATTCATTACATATGCTTACAATAGTATGATCAAAGTTATGATGGCATGTCACTCCGTAAATTATCTTTGTTATCGTTTACCCGCTCGGGACGAGCGAGAACTAAGCTTGGGGATGCTGATACGTCTCCGACGTATCGATAATTTCTTATGTTCCATGCCACATTATTGATGATATCTACATGTTTTATACATACTTTATGTCATATTTATGCATTTTCCGGCACTAACCTATTAACGAGATGCCGAAGAGCCGATTCTTGTTTTCGTCGTTTTTGGTTTCAGAAATCCTAGTAAGGAAATATTCTCGGAATTGGACAAAATCAACGCCCGGGGGCCTATTTTTCCACGAAGCTTCCGAAGTCCGAAGAGGAAACGAAGTGGGGCCACGAGGCGACGACACGCTAGGGCGGCGCGGCCCGGCTTGTGTCGCCACCTCGTGTGCCCCCCGACCTACCCTTCCGCCTACTTAAAGCCTCCGTCGCGAAACCCCCGGTACCGAGAGCCACGATACGGAAAACCTTCCGAGACGCGCCGCCGCCAATCCCATCTCGGGGGATTCGAGAGATCGCCTCCGGCACCCTGCCGGAGAGGGGAATCATCTCCCGGAGGACTCTTCACCGCCATGGTCGCCTCCGGAGTGATGAGTGAGTAGTTCACCCCTGGACTATGGGTCCATAGCAGTAGCTAGATGGTCGTCTTCTCCTTATGTGCTTCATTGTTGGATCTTGTGAGCTGCCTAACATGATCAAGATCATCTATCTGTAATGCTATATGTTGTATTTGTCGGGATCCGATGGATAGAGAATACTATGTTATGGTGATTATCAATCTATTACCTATGTGTTGTTTATGATCTTGCATGCTCTCCGTTATTAGTAGAGGCTCTGGCCAAGTTTTTACTCTTAACTCCAAGAGGGAGTATTTATGCTCGATAGTGGGTTCATGCCTCCATTAAATGCGGGACAATGACGAGAAAGTTCTAAGGTTGTGGATGTCTTGTTGCCACTAGGGATAAAACATCGATGCTTTGTCTAAGGATATTTGTGTTGATTACATTATGCACCATACTTAATGCAATTGTCCGTTGCTTGCAACTTAATACCGGAAGGGGTTCGGATGATAACCCGAAAGTGGACTTTTTAGGCATAGATGCATGCTGGATGGCGGTCTATGTACTTTGTCGTAATGCCCTGATTAAATCTCATAGTACTCATCATGATATTTGTATGTGCATTGTTTTGCCTTCTTTATTTGTCAATTGCCCAACTGTAATTTGTTCACCCAACATGCTATTTATCTTATGGGAGAGACACTTCTAGTGAACTGTGGACCCCGGTCCATCTTTACATCTGAAATACAATCTACTGCAATAATTGTTCTTTACTGTTCTTCGCAAACAATCATCTTCCACACAATACGGTTAATCCTTTGTTCACGACAAGCTCGGTGAGATTGACAACCTCACTCGTTATGTTGGGGCAAAGTACTTTGGTTGTGTTGTGCGGGTTCCACGTTGGCGCCGGAATCCCTGGTGTTGCGCCGCATTACATTCCGCCACCATCAACCTTCAACGTGCTTCTTGGCTCCTCCTGGTTCGATAAACCTTGGTTTCTTTCTGAGGGAAAACTTGCTACTGTCTGCATCACACCTTCCTCTTGGGGTTCCCAACGGACGTGTGTTAATTGCATGCATCAAGCATTTTTTCTGGCGCCGTTGCCGGGGAACTGAAGAAAAGTTACACCACAAAGATTTCTATCTCCCACGTCAACTCCTCGCCAGAAGCAGCGATCTCTAGGGCGATGCACTTGGTCGAATCAGAGCTTTGGCTAGCATATCATCCAGTTGTTTCTTCAGCTCCACTAACTCTGCCGGGTTCATGCTGTAAGCTCTCTGGGCTATGGGTCCTGTTCCAGGGATTAACTCAATGATAAACTCGATATCCCGATCCGGGGGCATACCGGGTAGATCATCAGGAAACACATCGGAGTATCTACGGACGACTACGATTTGATCCAAGGTGGGCTTGGCTAAACTGCGGTTGCGGGTAAACTTTCGGGCAGTCTTTCTGAGATGTGCTCTACTAACACTCCGGTGCTACTAGTCATGGTGATGGCCTTCTTGGCACAATCAATCAGTCCATGATGTTTGGACATCCAGTCCATACCCAGTACTACTTCCAAACCTTTGGCTCCCAGAACAATCAAATTTGCATAAAACTCTATTTCATGAATTCTGATGGGTACATCTTTGCAAATTTTTCTAGCTTTAGTAGTTGATCCAGGTATTTGAACTATCATGACATGCTTCAAACTGATGGGTTGAATCTTACTAGTGCATGCAAAATCCTCGGTGACAAATGATTGCGATGCTCCGGAATCAAACAACACTCTTGCAGGTACTGAATTAACAGAGAACATACCCAACACGACATCTGGCGCTTCCTGGGCTTCTTCCGCACTCATGTGAAAGAGGCGGCCGCTGCGGTTGTTGGGGTTGTTGGGGGCGAACTTCTTGCCGTTGGTGACACGGCGTTGCTGCTGAGCAGGTGCAGCGGTGTTGGCGGCGACCTTGGCAAGTCTCTTGGGACACTCATTGGAGTAGTGCCCCACCACGCCACACTCATAGCAAGTGATGGTGGACTTGTCCTTGGTGGCGACAGGAACAGCATTGCTCCCAGTCCTCGGAGCAGTGTTGGTGTTGTTGTTGTTGTTGGCGGGGGCTCTCATCGGAGCGCGGTTGAAGTTGTTGTTGTGGTGGACGAAGTTGTTGCTGTTGTGGTGGTGGCCTCCTGTCCTGGGGTTTCCTCCACTCCGGTTCTGCTAACCGGGGCGCGACATCTGTGCCGGTGGCCTGTTGTTTCTGGGGGTGAATCCTCCGCTGGAGCTAGGGCGAAACTTGGGGGTATTGCTAGGCCCACTCGGGTGCATCATGCGGCGCTTGCGGTTCTCATTGGCCCGGTTCAGCTTGCCCTCCATCTGGATGGCGGAGTCAACAAGGGCTTCGAGGTCAGCAAAAGGGATGTTGACCAACACAGTCTGCATCTCATCGTGCAGTCCGTTCAGGAACCTCTCCTTCCTCTTCTCGGTGGTATCAGTCTCATCAGGGGCGTACCTTGACAAGGTTAGGAACTTGTCGCGGTACTCCACCACAGTCATTCTGCCCTGCTTGAGTTCACGGAACTCATCCCTCATCTTCTTGATCAAGCCCGGGGGCACGTGGTACTTGCTGAACTTGAGCTTGAAATCTGCCCAGGTCATCATCTGCCCCGCATTCAATGCGCGGGCACTAGTCCACCAGGCACGTGCAGGTCCTGCCAGGTAGTGCGTGGCAAACATCACCTTGTCCTGGTCTTCCACTCCAGCCACTTCAAGATTGTTCTCCATTGTCTGGAGCCAATCATCAGCATCAAGGGGTTCCTCCATCTTGCAAAACACCGGTGGGTTGGTGTTCTGAAAGTTCTTCAGCTTGGAGCCCGGATGGTCATGGTTTCCGTGGCCTTGGTTGTTCTGCGCAAGCTGTTGCAGCGCAGCTATGTTGGCTTGCCTTTCAGCGCGTTCCGCCTCTCGGTCTTCCATCATGAGCTGCAACATCTGCATCAGTGCATCCTGATTTGTGCTGCGAGTTGGAGGTGCCATCTGAACACGTGGATAGATCATGAGACGAGAGGGAAATTTCTATGGCTTGTTTTGGATGAGGTTGCACAAATTTTAAAACTTGAAGACTTGATATGATGCATTAAACACACAAACATAATTATTCAAGTAGCAAATATTGCAAACCAACAAACAGGAGGGTTTGAAGAACCCTTTCAACAATCTACGATACAAGGGGGTGATACAAAGGACCGATACAACTCATGCTATGCAAGTGCCAAGCGACTACTCTCCATCAACAGTGATGGGGATGACTTCATCCACCACGGGGTAGAAGTCCAGGTCATCATCTTCCTCGTAGTCATTGTCATTGCTCACATAGGAGTAACCATCCCCTTGGATGTCCTCCCCTTCACCTTCTCCCTCGAGGGCCTGGAGTTGGTCCTCTTGGGTCCTGATGGTCTCTTTCAGAGCCGCGATCTTGGCCTTGAGGCGGTTGATGGTGTAGTCCTGCTTCGCGTTTGCACGGCGAAGAGTCCTGCGCTCCTTGGCGATGACCTTGATGGTCTCGTCCTTCTGGATCATCTGGGCGTAGGCGTAGTTGGCGAGGCCGCGGGAGTTGTCCAGCTCGGTGCGAGTCTCGCACAGCATGAAGTCGAGGTGGTCCACGTGGTGCCTCAGCACGGGGTGGAACGGTAGGTTCAGAGGTACTCCAAGGGAGTTGTGCCTTGCGAGGTGAGCAAAGCATCCTCCTTGAAGAGCCATGGCGTTCTGCCCGCACAGACGTGCGAGTCCTTCTTGCATGGCGCGGGCGAGTCCATCAGCCCAGGTGTTCTCCCTGAGAGAGAACTGGATCTTGCCGAACATGGGAGACTCAAGCTTCCCGGGGAGGTCGGCCATGATCACCCACTGTAGCTGTCCACCGGGCTGGTCATTGACCTGTCCCCCGTAGAACTCAGGTGGCGAGCGTCCAAGGAACTCCGAAAGGGCATGCAGGTCCCTCTCGAAGATCATGTCTCCGCCGTTCCCGAGCACGTACACCTCAGTCTGAACAAAGGGCACCATCTCCATCTGTAGAGACATGGATGAGTAAGTTAGAAGTGTAAGTGTGCAAATTGTTAAGTTACTTGTACTAAAATCATGAACTTATTATTTTGCAAAAGATCCTCCAAGGTAAGAATGTGAATATGTTTTCATAACTATTTCTTTCATTAGTTTTGAATCTAAGTGTTTCAAACGTCCATTCTAAACTAGGGGCTTCTAAGGTAAAACAATGGCTCTGATACCAACTTGTCAACACCCGGATTTTTAAGTCCCGGTGCCTAGTATGTCGTACATCGCAATCCCAGGAAGATTGTTGTTGCGAGACATAACAGTTGAATATCATAGAGTCATTATTTATTACAACATATAGAGTCTTACATCCATAGATCACATGATCCAATATTACACAAATAGTTGATCTAATGATCAACGAACATAACAAGTAGCGGAAGCGTAGTAGTAGGTGGAACTATCAATCCACAGGCCAACGCTTGACGTTAGAAGCATCCTAGTTCTGGTACACGTCCCGCTGACCGTCATCCTCATAGTGTTGCTCCTCTTCATAGTCTGGCATTGGAATAGCCAGGGACACAGCCATGAGTACTTTAAGTACTCGCAAACTAATACTAATGTAAGTACTTATCAATTTTAATGGTTGCTAAGCTCTAGGTTTATTTGCATAAAGCCAAGTTTAGTTCATAAACATTTAGTAAAGATGCTTGAATCGCTAGACTAACTCAAGTGGGAACATTAGTGTCATTCCCACAACATCAGTTGTGTTTTCAAAACTCAAGTCACCATTCAATTCACCATTCGTTTTTAAGACAAGTTCTGACAACGGAACAGTATGGCCTTTCCAATCGTCTGTAACCGTGGACACGGCTATTCGAATAGGTTTAACACTCTGCAGAGGTTGTACTCTTGTGCCATAACTTTTGATTACACCCGTCGGGGATAACCCCAAATCATCGTAACTCAGTATGCGGATCATCAACCATAACCTTTCACTTAAATAATCTAGTATAGGCACCTCTCCCCATGAGCTTGGCCTCCCGGTGAAAACCAACTGTCAACCCGGGAACTGCACAGGGCTTGGGTCGTGCATTCACCTCATATAACATCATATCACTTGTAACGGAGGCAGCCTCGGCATAACCCCTATGATGCTTGTTTAGAGGGAATCCATACTAAACTACATAGGTTTCTAGTTAAGCCCTACCCATAATCAGGTATTGTGGGGGTACTTGTATAATTGGAAGGGTATCGCATCCGAACCCAATCATCAGTTTTTATCAAAGTTCACCAAATCATCAATGTCATATTCACCTTAAAAATCTTTCAAGTCATTTCATTTCACATTTGTTCCCATCTAGAGTAGTCAATTTTAGTTTCTTAGCAATAGCAACTAATCATGAGGGGGTGCTATCTAGCTTTGTTGACTTAGGCTAATTTTGATACTCTTGTTCTATGCTAGACAAGTGAATCATGAATCAAAGAGTAAGCTTTGAAATATAAAGCAAAATAAATTGCAAGATAAAAGCATAGGATAGGATCCTTAAGCATAAGTAAAAATGTAATGGTGCCTTGCTCTTGTGGAGCTTTGCATTAGGATGGCTTGCAAGAGTGTTAGCTTGCCTTGGTGGGAATAGGAGTCAAAGTTCTCCTCCTCTTCTTGAGAGTAGCCTTCCTCGTCTTGGTACTCCTAGGTACTAGCGTCTATACACGAATACGGGGTACACAATCACCACACAAACTTAAATGCTAAGCTAAACACACCAAAGATTCACACAAGCCTATGCTACATCACATCTTATTTAGCATGGTGATTCACTTGGTTTTATTGTGAAAAACAATTTCCTCTCATTATAATTACTTATTAATATAGCTCTTTAATGCTTTGGAGGAAATAATTTCCTCTCATTGAATCTTCTTAAGATTTAATCTCTTCAAATAATAATAAGGTATGAGTATAGGTTGACCAAGGTCAACACTCATATTTATTATTTGAGAGTAGAATTTAAATGAGGTGCTACCCTCGTGCATTTTAATACTAGCATGGAAATGATTTAATGTCTCTAAGTAACCAAGCATGAGGCTTATTAGACCAAGGTCAGTACCACTATTTGAATTACTTAGGATCACAATTTAAATGAGAGAGGATCTCTCATACTATTTAAAGAAGTTTATGTGTATGTGTTAAATGGACTAGAAATGGCTCCATAGTCATTATTGTGCTCTAGTCCCTGATCATGCAAAACAACTATGCTATATTTTTGCAGAAACCATTAGAGTATATCAAATGTGATTTATGAGAGTTGGAATCAACTCAAAATCATTTGTAGATCATTTTTAATAATTATTTGAAGTTAGAAAAGGCCCTGCCTTGTTATTTTTATCATTTGAATTTAATTTCGAATTTGGAAATGAGGCCAGTGGCATTGTTTATATAATTTCATGAGCTTTCCGAATATATAAACTTGGCTAAATTTGGTGTAGTAGATTTTAAACTATGCAAATTTTACTAAAGCATCTGCAGGACATTTGAATTATTAACAAACCCCTATTTGAATACTTGGGCTTGGCGGGAAATGGAAACGGGCCGAAACCAGAAATAACAGCACAGCGCAGCCCAACACGCATCTGGTGCGAGCGGGCCGCCTGACAAGGTAGGGGCCACCCGTCAGTGGCTCTTTAACAGCCGAAACGGTACCCGTGATGAGGTCCGTTAGATCAGAGGGGAGATCAACGGCGCACAGGGGTCTTCGTTTCCGGTGGGATTCCGACGAGCTCGCGGCGTGCCTAGGGGGTCGGAGGGCGTACCAGGGTTCCCGCGGTGTTCTGCTTGATGCTAGGCGACGTTGTCGAGGGTGTTGAGGCGGCTGGTAGCAGTGGCGAGGCTCGGGGTGGCGTCTATCGTCGACGGTGAGCTGCGGCCTCCGGCGGCTCTGATCTTGAAATTCCGGCGGTGGAGGTGGTAATTGGACTAGCTATTGATGCGAGGAGAACCAGTGGTGAGAGGGGAGGAGATGTTGTGAAGAAATGGTTCCCGGAGCTCCTCTATTTATAGCTGGAGAGGTGGTGCCGCGGGTGCTGAGAGGGGTCGACCATGGCGTGGCCGCTCTGGCGTGCGAAAGGGCGTGGCGAGGACGGCTACGTGTAGGCATCGTCCTGGCGATGCTCAAGGTGCAGCGGGCGCAGAGAAAAAGTGACGGGAGAGCTCGGGCGCATGCGATGTCTGCGGCGGTACCCGCGGTATGATTCCGACGAGGACGACGGTGACGAGGCGGCCGCAGGCGTTTGAGTGTGTCTACGCGGTAGAGGTGGGAGTGGCGATGCTCGTTACAGTCGTAGGGATGCAGGGGAGGACGGCAGCGTGCTGGCGCGAGATGCTCTGGTGCGTTCCAGAGCGCGCTCACCGCGTGCCTGGCACGTCCCGGCATGGTGCTAGGCGTGCTTGGGCTGGCCAATGCCGTGGCTTGGCGAGCGAGGGCAGGGCATGGGCAATGTACTCGTGTTCCAGAGATGCTTGTAGACATGGTGTAGGGGAGAGGAGGGGCTCAGATCGCTCGAGTGCAAAGGTGGCCGGCATGGTGAACGGCAAGCATTGTTTAGGTCCTTCTCCATACTTTAAACGACGGTGCAAGTACTGGGCTTGATGCAGGGGTTGCAGGAGTTGATGATCATCACGAGTTAAAAGTGGTTTAGGCCAAAACCCACTGGATAATAGCATGTAACACAAAGCAAAGATGCTGCCTGCCATGTGTTTGATAAAATGGCCGCAAGAACATTTTTGTTGAATTTTGGAATTCTTTTTGGTGAGTCTTAATCATATAATTAAAGAGGCATAATGGTGGTGTTGGTGTTTAATTTGGTGTAAGTTTGCAAATTTTCAAAATGAGGGTCATCTTCTCTTTGCTTCAAGGTCCTATCTTGTCAAACCATTTCTGGTCAACCAGGTCAACTTCAGCAGTGGTGGTCAACAGAGAAGGTGTTCACCTTGACTTGGTCTTGGATGAGGTGTCAAGGTTTGACCAAGCTTGGTTTAAGAAAAATGAAATACAGGGGTGCAAGAGGTGAAGATTTTATAAATGTGTCATATGACCATGATCATATGTGTGATGGTTTTGAGAATTTCTTTGATTTGATTCTGGTTTCTTCTATGCATTTTTGTTTGTTTTTGTTATATAAGAGTTTTAGAAACAAAAGATCAAGCAATGGTGGCCTTTGGTGATGATTTGCATAATTGGCCTTATGTGTATGTGAGGGAGAAATGAATTCTCTTCTAATTCTTTTCTTCTTCTCAAATTAGGGTTTAGTGATCTTGTGTTTAGGGTTTAAGCACACTTGACCAACAATAAACACTCATCATGGCAATTGCACAATAGAAAAGCATATTATGCATAGGACTATATGCAACACTATATGCATGAGAAAAGTTTTTGTAAGTTGGGAAAATTGAGTATTTGAACTTCTCTCTCTTGATTTATTGTTGTTGAAACTTGGGATGTTACATCCTCCTGGGCGCGCTCCACCACCACCGCCGTCCACTGATGTTGTGGTTAGCCGGTGGGTCGCAGTTGCCGTCGTAGGCGGTGAGGCGATATGCGCGCTCCCGCAGGAAGAAGAGCGTCCACGCGTCGTCTTTGTCCGGCGACCACCGCGGGTCATTCCTCTCCTCCGCCGCCAGGCGGTCCCAGAAGTGGTCGTAGATTGCCACCGTCCGCTCGGTCCCCGTCAGCACAGGCGGGACCAGCAAGTCGCCGCGGCTGAGCCTACCCCCCTCGGAGAGCGCATGTCCGACGGGATGGGGTAGTGCGCGCCTCAACGACTTGCAGGGACCGGCGGCCGAAGCCGTTGGCGGAGACGCCTTCTCTTTCTTGGTGGTCCTTGGCTAGGGCTAGGGCCGCTGGAGAAGGTTTGGAGGAGGAGCGCGAGGTCGCTAGAATGTGTGGCGATGGAGGCGCAATGTGGTTTATATTGTGGAGGAAGCCCGTTGGTGGGCATTAACACCGCCACTAAAGACGAGCAGGCGGCGCTGAAGACGAGCCGACGCATTAACGCCGATGCGAGATGTAGCTACGGTGGTGTCAAGGAAGAAGTATTGGCAAATCTTGTTCTTCTTTCCTTGGACGTGTGTGTCCGTGTTGTGTTCATGACAGAAGAGAGATGTAGCTGTTAGTGATGTATAGACCCCTTTAATGTATATTCCCACTGTATGAGGGGCTTCCCTGCATAATGTATCTCATGTACATGTAGTGGCCTTTGGCTCACAGTGAATACAAGTTACTCATTCACAACATGGTATCAGAGCTCATGGTTTAGCTCTTTGCACGCTGCAACTCCGTGCCTGATCCGTGCCTCCGATGATCTTTCTGGCCGCTGCTGCTCCACTTCCTCTCTCTTCTTCTCCCGTTCTTGTTGGGATCGAGTTGTCCAGGAAACTTGGTCATTTTTGTCAAGTTTAGAGCTCGAAATCGAGCTCGAATCGCCGGGTCTTGTCGGTGGTCGCCCCGGCCCTTCTCAGCTCCAGTCTTCACCGGCCTGCCCCCGTCCCGGCCGCCGCTGGCCCGGATCCGCCGCGCTGGCCCCGACCGGACCTGCCCGGCGTGCCTCTGGTCGGTCCCGATCTGGCCATTTTTTGCCCCGATCCGGCCATTTCCGGGTGGTCCCGCCCCGTCCTGGCTCCCTTCGGCCCTGGGCCGGCCCTCTCCGCCCCTAGCCAGCCACGCTCCTGTTGTCTCCGGCCACCTGCTGCGCGGCCTGATATGGCCGGTCTTGCTCCGGCCGAGTTCTTGATCCAGATCCAGATCTGACTATAAAAAAATAGCCCGAATGATGGTGTCCTCCACGTCTGGCTATATCAATATTCCTCGATGCCCAGTGATCTTTGATGGTACCAACTATGGGGAGTTTGCTGCCTTTATGCGCATTCACATGCCGGGTCTTCGCCTATGGGATGTTCTTATCGACAAGGTCTCATGTCCGCCGCATCCCACTGCTCATGTACCTCCTACCCCACCGCTAGTGCCTCATGCCCTTGCTTATGATGCTAAGATGGGCAGCAGCATCATCAGAACTAACATGCCAGTTTTATAATATCACCATCTACATTCTTATACTTTTGCATTTCACAAAGTTCAACAAAATTATTAAGATGGGCAGCAGCATCATCAGAACTAACACCAGAAAATTGCTCTCTCATAATAAGATTCAGTAAAGCAGGTTTAATTTCAAAGAATTCTGCTGTAGTAGCAGGTGGGGCAATAGGTGTGCATAGGAAATCATTATTATTTGTGCTAGTGAAGTCACACAACTTAGTGTTTTCAGGAGTATTCATTTTAACAGTAGTAAATAAAGCAAATTAAATAAAGTAAATGCAAGTAACTATTTTTTTTGTGTTTTTAATATAGAGAACGCAAACAAGATAGTAAATAAAGTAAAACTAGCAACTAAATTTTTTTGTGTTTTGTTTTAGTGCAGCAAACAAAGTAGTAAACAAAGTAAAGTAAAGCAAGACAAAAACAAAGTAAAGAGATTGGAAGTGGAGACTCCCCTTGCAGCGTGTCTTGATCTCCCCGGCAACGGTGCCAGAAAAAGAGCTTGATAACGCATGAAGCACACGTCCGTTGGGAACCCCAAGAGGAAGGTGTGATGCGTACAGCAGCAAGTTTTCCCTCAGAAAGAAACCAAGGTTATCGAACCAGTAGGAGCCAAGAAGCACGTGAAGGTTGTTGGTGGAGGAATGTAGTGCGGCGCAACACCAGTGAAACCGGCGCCAACGTGGAACCTGCACAACACAATCAAGATACTTTGTCCCAACGTAACAGTGAGGTTGTCAATCTCACCGGCTTGCTGCAAACAAAGAATTAAACGTATCGAATGGAAGGTGATGTTTGTTTGCAAAGAACAGTAAAGAACAATTGCAGTAGATTGTATTTCAGATGTAAAGAATGGACCGGGGTCCACAGTTCACTAGTGGTGTCTCTCCCATAAGATAAATAGCATGTTGGGTGAACAAATTACAGTTGGGCAATTGACAAATAAAGAAGGCATAACAATGCACATACATATATCATGATGAGTACTATGAGATTTAATCAGGGCATTACGAAAAAGTACATAGACCGCTATCCAGCATGCACCTATGCCTAAAAAGTCCACTTTCAGGTTATCATCCGAACCTCTTCCGGTATTAAGTTGCAAGCAACAAACAATTGCATTAAGTATGGTGCGTAATGTAATCAACACAAATATCCTTAAACAAAGCATCGATGTTTTATCCCTAGTGGCAACAGCACATCCACAACCTTAGAACTTTCTGTCACTGTCCCAGATTTAATGGAGGCATGAACCCACTATCGAGCATAAATACTCCATCTTGGAGTTACAAGTATCAACTTGGCCAGAGCCTCTACTAGCAACGGAGAGCATGCAAGAACATAAACAACTCATATGATAGATTGATAATCAACTTGACATAGTATTCAATATCCATCGGATCCCAACAAACACAACATGTAGGATTACAAATAGACGATCTTGATCATGATAGGCAGCTCACAAGATCTAACATGATAGCACAATTAGGAGAAGACGACCATCTAGCTACTGCTATGGACCCATAGTCCAGGGGTGAACTACTCACACATCGATCCGGAGGCGATCATGGCGATGAAGAGTCCTCCGGGAGATGATTCCCCTCTCCGGCAGGGTGCCGGAGGCGATCTCCTGAATCCCCCGAGATGGATTGGCGGCGGCGGCATCACAGTAATGTTTTCCGTATCGTGGCTCTCGGTACAGAGGGTTTCGTGATGAAGACTTTAAGTAGGCGGAAGGGCAGGTCAGGGGGCGTCACGAGGGACCCACACAACAGGGCCGCGCGGCTAGGACCTGGGACGCGCCGCCCTAGTGTGGCGTCGCCTCGTGGCCCCACTTCGTATCTCCCTCGGTCTTCTTGAAGCTTCGTGGAAAAATAAGCCCCTGGGCGTTGATTTCGTCCAATTCCGAGAATATTTCCTTTGTAGGATTTCTGAAACCAAAAACAGCAGAAAACAACAACTGGCTCTTCAGCATCTCGTCAATAGGTTAGTGTCGGAAAATGCATAATAATGACATAAAGTGTGCATAAAACATGTGAGTATCATCATAAAAGTAGCATGGAACATAAGAAATTATAGATACGTTTGAGACGTATCAAGCATCCCCAAGCTTAGTTCCTACTTGCCCTCGAGTAGGTAAACGATAACAATGATAATTTCTGAAGTGACATGCTATCATAATCTTGATCAATACTATTGTAAAGCATATGTAGTGAATGAAGTGATTCGAAGCAATGGTAAAGACAATGATTGAACAACTGAATCATATAGCAAAGACTTTTCATGAATAGTACTTTCAAGACAAGCATTGATAAGACTTGCATAGGAGTTAACTCATAAGGCAATAAATTCTTAGTAGAAAGCTTTGAAGCAACACAAAGGAAGATATAAGTTTCAGCAGTTGCTTTCAACTTCAACATGTATATCTCATGGATAATTGTCAACACAAAGTAATATGATGAATGCAAATAAGCAAATATGTAGGAATCAATGCACACAGTTAACACAAGTGTTTGCTTCTAGGATGGAAGGAAATAGGTAAACTGACTCAACAATAAAGTAAAAGAATGGCCCTTCGCAGAGGGAAGCAGGGATTAAATCATGTGCTAGAGCTTTTCAAGTTTTGAAATCATATAGAGAGCATAAAAGTAAAGTTTTGAGAGGTGTTTGTTGTTGTCAACGAATGGTAATGGGTACTCTAACTACCTTATCAACCAGACTTTCAAGAGCGGCTCCCATGAAGGACGTTATTTCTACCACCATGGTAGATCATCCCTCTTCTCTTTTGTTTACACATGCATTTATTATTTATGGATGACACTCCTCCCCACCTTTCCTTTCTCAAGCCATGGCTAACCGAATCCTCGGGTGCCTTCCAACAATCTCATACCATGGAGGAGTGTCTATAGTTTTTTCTTTTCTTTTTCTTTTTGCAAAATTAAGTTGCTCACTGATTGATCAGGGCAAAGCATGTGAAGAGAATTATTAATGCAAGTTAATTAATCGGGGCTGGGAACCCCATTGCCAGCTCTTTTTGTAAAATTATTGGATAAGCGGATGAGCCACTAGTCCATTGGTGAAAGTCTCGTCCAAGTAAATGACAAGATCGAAAGATAAAACACCACATACTTCCTCATGAGCTATAAAACATTGACACAAATAAGAGGTAATAACTTTTGAATTGTTTAAAGGTAGCACATGAAGTATTTACTTGGAATGGCGAAAAAATACCATGTAGTAGGTAGGTATGGTGGACACAAATGGCATAGGTGTTGGCTCAAGGTTTTGGATGCACGAGAAGTATTTCCTCTCGATACAAGGCTTTGGCTAGCAAGGTTGTTTGAAGCAAACACAAGTATGAACCGGTACAGACAGAAACTTACATAAGAACATATTGCAAGCATTATAAGACTCTACACTCGTCTTCCTTGTTGTTCAAACACCTTAACCAGAAAATATCTAGACCTTAGAGAGACCAATCATGCAAACCAAATTTCAACAAGCTCTATGTAGTTCTTCATTAATAGGTGCAAAGTACATGATGCAAGAGGTTAAACATGATCTATATGAGCACAGCAATTGCCAAGTATCAAATTATTCAAGACATTATACCAATTACCACATGCGGCATTTTCCGTTTCCAACCATATATCAATGAACGAAGTAGTTCAACCTTTGCAATGAACATTAAGAATAAAGCTAAGAACATATGTGTTCATACGAAACGAGCGGAGCGTGTCTCTCTCCCAAACAAAGAATGCTAGGATCCGATTTTATTCAAACAAAAACAAAAATAAAAGCAAACAGACGCTCCAAGTAAAGCACATAAGATGTAACGGAATAAAAATATAGTTTCACTAGAAGAACCTGATAATGTTGTCGATGAAGAAGGGGATGCCTTGGGCATCCCCAAGCTTAGATGCTTGAGTCTTCTCGAAATATGCAGGGATGAACCACGGGGGCATCCCCAAGCTTAGACTTTTCTCTCTTCTTGATCATAGTATATCATCCTCCTCTCTTGATCCTTGAAAACTTCCTCCACACCAAACTCGAAACAAACTCATTAGAGGGTTAGTGTATAATCAAAAATTCACATATTCAGAGGTGACATAATCATTCTTAACACTTCTGGACATTGCGAAAGCTACTGAAAGTTAATGGAACAAAGAAATCCATCGAACATAGCAAAACAGGCAATGCGAAACAAAAGGCAGAATCTGTCAAAACAGAACAGTCCGTAAAGACGAATTTTACAGAGGCACTGAACTTGCTCAGATGAAAATGCTCAAATTGAATGAAAGTTGCGTACATATCTGAGGATCACGCACGTAAATTTGCAGATTTTTCTGAGTTACCTACAGAGAACCCTGCCCAAATTCGTGACAGCAAGAAATCTGTTTCTACGCAGTAATCCAAATCTAGTATTGACTTTACTATCAAAGACTTTACTTGGCACAACAATGCAATAAAATAAAGATAATGAGAGGTTGCTACAGTAGTAACAACTTCCAAGACTCAAATATAAAACAAAAGTGTTGTAGTAAAATGATGGGTTGTCTCCCATAAGCGCTTTTCTTTAACGCCTTTCACCTAGGCGCGTAAAGTGTGAATCAAGTATTATCAAGAGATGAAGCATCGACATCATAATTTGTTCTAATAATAGAATCATAAGGTAACTTCATTCTTTTTCTAGGGAAGTGTTCCATACCTTTCTTGAGAGGAAATTGATATTTAATATTACCTTCCTTCATATCAATAATAGCACCAACAGTTCAAGAAAAGGTCTTCCCAATATAATGGGACAAGATGCATTGCATTCAATATCCAAGATAACAAAATCAACGGGGACAAGGTTATTGTTAACCATAATACGAACATTATCAATCCTCCCCAAAGGTTTCTTTGTAGAATGATCAGCAAGATTAACATCCAAATAACAATTTTTCAATGGTGGCACGTCAAGCATATCATAGAGTTTCTTAGGCATAACAGAAATACTTGCACCAAGATCACATAAAGCATTACAATCAAAATCATTGACCCTCATCTTAATGATGGGCTCCCAACCATCTTCTAACTTCCTAGGAATAGAAGTTTCAAGTTTTAGTTTCTTTTCTCTAGCTTTTATGAGAGCATTTGTAATATGTTTTGTAAAGGCCAAATTTATAGCACTAGCATTAGGACTTCTAGCAAGTTTTTGTAAGAACTTTATAACTTCAGAGATGTTACAATCATCAAAATCTAAACCATTATGATCTACAACAATGGGATCATTGTCCCCAATATTTTGAAAAATTTCAGCAGTTTTATCACAAGCGGTTTCAGCAGCTTTAGCAGCTTTCGTGCAGCTTTGTACGCTTTGCACTAGGAGTAGAAACATTGCCAACACCAATTATTTTACCATTGATAGTAGGAGGTTTAGCAACATGTGAGGCATCAACATTACTAGTGGTGGTAATAGTCCAAACTTTAGCTACATTATTCTCTTTAGCAAGTTTTTCGTTTTCTTCTCTTTCCCACCTAGCATGCAATTCAGCCATCAATCTAATATTTTCATTAATTCGAACTTGGATGGCATTTGCTGTAGTAACAATCTTATTATCAATATCCTTATTAGGCATAACTTTCAATTTTAAAAGATCAACATCAGAGGAAAGTCTATCAACCTTAGAAGCAAGAGTATCAATTTTATCAAGCTTTTCCTCAACAGATTTGTTAAAAGCAGTTTGTGTACTAATAAATTCTTTAAGCATGGCTTCAAGACCAGAGGGTACATTCCTATTATTGTTGTAAGAATTCCCATAAGAATTACCATAACCATTACTATTATTAGAAGGATATGGCCTATAGTTGTTACCAGAATTATTCCTATAAGCATTGTTGTTAAAATTATTATTTTTAATGAAATTCACATCAACATTTTCTTCTTGAGCAACCAATGAAGCTAAAGGAACATTATTTGGATCAACATTAGATCTACCATTCACAAGCATAAACATAATCACATCAATCTTATCACTCAAGGAGGAGGTTTCTTCAACAGAATTTACCTTCTTACCTTGTGGAGCCCTTTCAGTGTGCCATTCAGAGTAATTTATCATCATATCATCAAGAAGCTTTGTAGACGCCCCCAAAGTGATGGACATAAAGGTACCTCCAGCAGCTGAATCCAATAAGTTCCGCGAAGAAAAATTCAGTCCTGCATAAAAGGTTTGGATGATCATCCAAGTAGTTAGTCCATGGGTTGGGCAATTCTTCACCAAAGATTTCATTCTCTCCCATGCTTGAGCAACATGTTCATTATCTAATTGCTTAAAATTCATTATGCTACTTCTCAAAGATATAATTTTAGCGGGAGGATAATATCTACCAATAAAAGCATCCTTACATTTAGTCCATGAATCAATACTATTCTTAGGCAAAGATAGCAACCAATCTTTAGATCTTCCTCTTAATGCGAAAGGAAACAATTTCAGTTTTATAATATCACCATCTACATCCTTATACTTTTGCATTTCACAAAGTTCAACAAAATTATTAAGATGGGCAGCAGCATCATCGAACTAACACCGTAAAATTGCTCTCTCATAACAAGATTCAGTAAAGCGGGTTTAATTTCAAAGAATTCTCATCGTAGTAGCAGGTGGGGCAATAGGTGTGCATAGGAAATCATTATTATTTGTGCTAGTGAAGTCACACAACTTAGTGTTTTCAGGAGTATTCATTTTAACAGTAGTAAATAAAGCAAACTAAATAAAGTAAATGCAAGTAACTATTTTTTGTGTGTTTTTAATATAGAGAACGCAAACAAGATAGTAAATAAAGTAACACTAGCAACTAAATTTTTTTGTGTTTTGTTTTAGTGCAGCAAACAAAGTAGTAAATAAAATAAAGTAAAGCAAGACAAAAACAAAGTAAAGAGATTGGAAGTGGAGACTCCCCTTGCAGCGTGTCTTGATCTCCCCGGCAACGGCGCCAGAAAAAGAGCTTGATAACGCGTGAAGCACACGTCCGTTGGGAACCCCAAGAGGAAGGTGTGATGCGTACAACAGACAAGTTTTCCCTCGAAAGAAACCAAGGTTATCGAACCAGTAGGGAGCCAAGAAGCACGTGAAGGTTGTTGGTGGAGGAATGTAGTGCGGCGCAACACCGGTGAAACCGGCGCCAACGTGGAACCTGCACAACACAATCAAGATACTTTGTCCCAACGTAACGAGTGAGGTTGTCAATCTCACCGGCTTGCTGAAAACAAAGAATTAAACGTATCGAGTGGAAGGTGATGTTTGTTTGCAAAGAACAGTAAAGAACAATTGCAGTAGATTGTATTTCAGATGTAAATAATGGACCGGGGTCCACAGTTCACTAGTGGTGTCTCTCCCATAAGATAAATAGCATGTTGGGTGAACGAATTACAGCTTGGGCAATTGACAAATAAAGAAGGCATAACAATGCACATACATATATCATGATGAGTACTATGAGATTTAATCGGGGCATTACGACAAAGTACATAGACCGCTATCCAAGCATGCATCTATGCCTAAAAAGTCCACTTTCAGGTTATCATCCGAACCCCTTCCGGTATTAAGTTGCAAGCAACGGACAATTGCATTAAGTATGGTGCGTAATGTAATCAACACAAATATCCTTAGACAAAGCATCGATGTTTTATCCCTAGTGGCAACAAGCACATCCACAACCTTAGAACTTTCTCGTCATCGTCCCAGATTTAATGGAGGAATGAACCCACTATCGAGCATAAATACTCCCTCTTGGAGTTACAAGTATCAACTTGGCCGCAGCCTCTACTAGCAACGGAGAGCATGCAAGAACATAAACAACTCATATGATAGATTGATAATCAACTTGACATAGTATTCAATATCCATCGGATCCCAACAAACACAACATGTAGGATTACAAATAGACGATCTTGATCATGATAGGCAGCTCACAAGATCTAACATGATAGCACAATTAGGAGAAGACGACCATCTAGCTACTGCTATGGACCCATAGTCCAGGGGTGAACAACTCACACATCGATCCGGAGGCAATCATGGCGATGAAGAGTCCTCCGGGAGATGATTCCCCTCTCCGGCAGAGTGCCGGAGGCGATCTCCTGAATCCCCCGAGATGGGATTGGCGGCGGCGGCGTCACAGTAATGTTTTCCGTATCGTGGCTCTCGGTACAGAGGGTTTCGCGACGAAGACTTTAAGTAGGCGGAAGGGCAGGTCAGGGGGCGTCACGAGGGACCCACACAACAGGGCCGCGCGGCCAGGACCTGGGCCGCGCCGCCCTAGTGTGGCGTCGCCTCGTGGCCCCATTTCGTATCTCCCTCGGTCTTCTGGAAGCTTCGTGGAAAAATAAGCCCCTGGGCGTTGATTTCGTCCAATTCCGAGAATATTTCCTTTGTAGGATTTCTGAAACCAAAAATAGCAGAAAACAACAACTGGCTCTTCGGCATCTCGTCAATAGGTTAGTACCGGAAAATGCATAATAATGACATAAAGTGTGTATAAAACATGTGAGTATCATCATAAAAGTAGCATGGAACATAAGAAATTATAGATACGTTTGAGACGTATCAGCTGCTGATGAGGCATATGAGCAGCAGGTACTTTCTTATTCAGAGGCTCTTGGTTCCTACCGTGATAGTATGGCTGCTTTTACTCAGTGGTGCGATGAGGATGCCAGGGTTGCTGTTGTTCTTTCTCAGAGTGTTCAGCTACAGTTTGCTTCTGAGTTTATGGGTCTTGCTACTGTTGCTGAGATGTGGTCTCACCTTCGTCAGCGCTATCATCCTTCTGGGGATTCTCTATATTTATCTGTGTTGCGTCAGGAGCATGATCTTCAGCAGTGTGGCACCAGCTTGACTCCCTTCGCAGTGTTGTCTGTGGTACTTGCCAGTGTTGCCGGACAGTACGTTCAGATATGGATTTTTTGAGGATCCATGAGTTCCTGTCTAGACTTCGTCCAGAGTTTGAGCCCCGTCGGGCCCAGTTGTTTGCTCGGGGCCGTGTTCCTTTTTCAGAGATGCTGACTGAGCTTCGTGCTGAGGAGACTCGTCTGCGTGGTGCTGGTGATCTACTTGGGACACCTTCTGTTCTTGCTGCTCGGGTTCTGGCTGCCCCTGCACCGCCGCTTCCACCCACACCAGCGCATGTTGCTACTGGAGGAGCTCGCCCTTCTCGGGGTGGAGGTCGCCCTCGTCCTCCTCGTTTCTGCACTCACTGTCGAAGGCCTGGTCACCTTGAGTCTGACTGCTGTCAGAAGCAGCGATGAGTGCTTGCTCATGCTCCACCTTCAGCGCCCGTCACCAACGGCTTCACTGAGCAGGATATTGCGAGGCGTCAGCTCCTTCTTGCCTCCTCTGGCGCTGCTTCGACGGGCACTGCTTCCTCTGCGGTCGTTTCCTCTACACAGTCAGGTACATCCTCATGGGTTCTGGATTCTGGAGCTTCTTTCCACATGTCGCCTGATTCTTCCTCTCTTTTTTCTCTTCGACCTCTACCTCTTCTTGTTCATGTTCTTACTGCTGATGGTACTTCTCTTCCTGTTACTAGTCGTGGCACTCTCTCTACTCCCTCCTTTTATGTCCCTGATGTTTCTCATGTTCCCCGTCTTACCATGAACTTGTTTTCCGCTGCTGAACTCACTGATTCTGGTTGTCGGGTCATTCTTGATGTTGATTCTTGTTCTGTTCAGGACACTCACACCCGAGCACTGGTTGGGGCTGGCCCTCGGTGTCGTGATTCCCAGGGACTTTGGGAGCTTGACTGGCTTCATGTTCCTTCTTCTACCACTTCAGCGACTACACCACGTGTCCTTGCTGCTTCCACTACCGCCTCCTTTCAGCAGTGGCATCATCATCTTGGTCATCTTTGTGGTTCTGGCTTGTCGTCTTTACTTCATCGAGGTCTGTTGGGGCATGTCTCAGGAGATGTATCGCTTCAGGGTTGTCAGGGTTGTAGGCTTGGTAAACAGAATCAGTTACATTATCCTACTAGTGAGTCTGTATCTCAGTGTCCTTTTGACTTGGTCCATCCTGGTGTACGGGGTCCGGCTCCCTTTGCTTCCAAGGGGGGCCAACGCTACTATGTTATTTTTATCGATGACTTCTCTCGCCACACTTGGATCTATTTTATGACTTCTCGCAGCGAGGTTCTCTCGATATATAAGTGTTTTGCTGCCATGGTCCATACTCAGTGTTCCAGACCTATTCGCGTCTTTCGGGCTGATTCCATTGGTGAGTATATCTCCCAGCTGTTGCGTGATTTTCTTGTTGAGCATGGCACTCTTGCCTAGTTCTCCTGCCCTGGAGCCCATGCCAAAAATGGCGTGGCTGAGCGCAAGCATCGCCACCTGCTTGAGACGGCTCGTGTGATGATGATTGTTTCCTCTCTTCCTCCTCGCTTCTGGGCTGAGGCTGTGTCTATTTTCAGCTATCTCATCAACCTTCAGCCCTCCACAGCCCTGCAGGGTGGTATTCCTCTTGAGCGTCTCACTGGCCGCGCTCCTGATTATTCGACCCTTCGTCTTTTTGGTTTTGTTTGCTATGTTCTTCTTGCTCCACGCTGATACGTCTCCAACGTATCGATAATTTCTTATGTTCCATGCCACATTATTGATGTTATCTACATGTTTTATGCACACTTTATGTCATATTCGTGCATTTTCTGGAACTAACCTATTAACAAGATGCCGAAGTGCCAGCTGCTGTCTTCTGCTGTTTTTGGTTTCAGAAATCCTAGTAACGAAATATTCTCGGAATTGGACGAAATCAACGCCCAGGGTCCTATTTTGCCACGAAGCTTCCAGAAGTCCGAAGAGGAGACGAAGTGGGGCCACGAGGTGGCCACACCCTAGGGCGGCGCGGCCCTCCCCTTGGCCGCGCGGCCCTATGGTGTGGGGCCCTCGTGCCGCCTCCTGACCTGCCCTTCCGCCTACTTAAAGCCTCCGTCGCGAAACCCCCAGTACCGAGAGCCACGATACGGAAAACCTTCCGCAGACGCCGCCGCCGCCGATCCCATCTCGGGGATCCAGAGATCGCCTCCGGCACCCTCGCCGGAGAGGGGAATCATCTCCCGGAGGACTCTACGCCGCCATGGTCGCCTCCGGAGTGATGTGTGAGTAGTCTACCCCCGGACTATGGGTCCATAGCAGTAGCTAGATGGTTGTCTTCTCCCCATTATGCTTCATTGTCGGATCTTGTGAGCTGCCTAACATGATCAAGATCATCTATCTGTAATTCTATATGTTGCGTTTGTTGGGATCCGATGAATAGAGAATACTTGTTATGTTGATTATCAAAGTTATGTCTATGTGTTGTTGTAAGGGTACATTGCCCCTATGTGTGGTTTTGGTAATTAATGACAACCCCTATGGACTAATGTTTTCATTGAGTTTATATGAAGGAATATTCCATAGGTACTACTTGCTCTCCATGTGTTGGATTCAAGTATGGATGCCATGAAGATAAATGTATACCTTGTGTATTGGATCAAGAACATCGTATGAGAAGATACAAGGTTGAGTTGGACAAGTTCAAGATGAGTATCTTGAGTGGATCACATGCTTGAAGCTTGTCGTCCATTTGGTAATAATGGACATGTGAAGATGTGCATCAATGGGGCTTTCCCATCATAGTGTATGGGGAGCATTTGTGAGTCTTCACAAAGCAACATTGGTCAAGTGTGGCATTCCGGCTTGAGTGAAGCTTGAAGAGTTATCATCAAGATCAAGCGGGATGCGCAAGGCAAAGGTATGACCTTGCTAGGTTTTCCTTTTACCGGTCTCAAGGTGGATGTTGGGAGACCGGATTATAGGATAGATAGCCGCACTATTAAGAGGGGCTTTCGGCTGAGTAACTTGATCACATCGTCTTAGGGAGCTCAATCCTTTGCATACTTTGCATATCCTTATTGCTTCTTGGTGTTTCTCTATGTGAGGTTCTTGAGCTTGTTGCTAGCTTTATAACAAGCCCAAGTTCATCGAAAACGGAGTTCGCATGCATCTTCTATTGCGTTTTCGAGGTTGGGTGATTTTACCGGCTATTCATGATATAAGGTTCTATCCTTTTATATTCATGATAAAATCCCCTCCTACAGTTTCTTGTGTTTGCACTTTCTATTGGATAGCATTTGTTGTTATCTTTCCAACAAAATTGGTTTCATGTTAATCGGAGTTCGGGAGCAATAGTTATTAAAGAAAAGGTAAAAGAAGAAAAAGAAAAAAGAAAAGAAAAAAGGGGGACGGCTGCCCGGTCTCCGACCGGTCGACCGGGCCACACACCGGCCCACCCGGGACAGCCCCGGTCTCCGACCGGCCAACTGGCCCAGACGCTGGGCAGCCCAGCTTGTCCTCCGGTCCGACCGGACCCGGACCGGGCCGCCTCGCCCGCTCAGCCCACGCGGCGCCTCTCCCGCGCCGGCCGCCTCCGCGCCGCCCACGCGGCATTGGGCCGCCTGCCCGTCCGCGCGCCGCTGCCCCGCTGGGCCGCTCGCCCGCGCGCTCCGGCTGGGCCTTTGGCGCCCCGGCGGCCCACCTCCCCGTGCGCTGCCTTGCCTATCCGCCGCCCAGAGCAGCACAGGCCCCGCTCGGCTGCTGGGCCGGTCGGACCGGGCAGGCCACCGGCCTCTCCGGCCCAAGCTCCGGTTCGACCAGCCTGCTGGCCGGCCTGGGCACCTTTTCAGCTCGTTTTTTATGCGTTTTACACCCCGTTTTTCCCCCAACGGTTCTATTTCTTCCTTTGCTATAAATAGGCTTCTTCCACCTTGAGCTGAACAACTTCTTCCCCATTCTCTCACCTCCATTGTTGCATTTGAAGAAGTTGCTCTCTCTCTTGTTCCCCCCCATGATTCTTGCTCATATTTGAGGATTTGAGAGAGGAGATCTAGATCTACACTTCCACCAAACCATTTCTTCTCTTAGTGAGGGAATCTCTTGGGATCTAGATCTTGGAGTCTTTAGTTGACTTTCCCCTTGTTCTTCCTCTCCAATCTCATCCTAGCATTCGTTGCTTTGGTGGGATTTGAGTGTGAAGGACTTGAACACCTCCGGTGTTCTTGCTTTGCATCATTGCATAGTGTTGAGCTCACCACCACGATTAGTTCGAGTGAGAGACCGTGAGCTTGTTACTCTTGGAGGAAACCTCCTAGTTGGCTTGGCGGTTGGTGCTCCGGTGATCTCTTCAAGAAGATTGTGAAGAGGCCCGGACTTCTCCTTCGTGGAGCTTGTGAAGTGGTTGTGGAGCTTGCCATCTCCGGAGCGGAGGAAAAGCTAACCATAAGGAAAGGGCCATTATCCTTCGTGGGTGTGGTTCGGAGAATAGGGTGAGCCTTCGTGGCGTGGGGAATCCTTCGTGGGACCTCCACCCTCCAAACGTGACGTACCTTGTTGCAAAGCAAGGGAACACGGGAATACATCCTCGTCTCCGCGTGCCTCGGTTATTTCTATACCCGAGCTCTCTTTCCTTGTGATAGCCATCGTGCTTGAAGTACATATATCTTGCTATCACTTGTGCTACATATATCTTGTGCCTATCTTGCTTAGCTCTAGTTGCTATTGTTACACTTAGTTGAGCTTAGCATATTTAGGGTTTGTGCTTGTAAACTAAACGATAGTTTAATTCCGCATTCATACAAGACAAATCCGCAAGAGTTTGTAATTGCCTATTCACCCCCCCTCTAGGCGACATCTCGATCTTTCAATTGGTATCGAGCAAGGTCTCTCCTTGTTTTAGGCTTCACCGCCTTGAGAGTAAAGATGTCGGCTAGTAATTTAGTGCACAATGACACAATTATCTTTGTTGGCACAAATTATCATTTGTGGCGAAATTGCTTGCTTTGTAAACTTCGGACCTTGTGTCCAAACATTGAGCAATTTCTAGATGTAGGTTTTTCTCCTCCGATGGATTCTCAAAATCTATCTTTAGAGGATGAGAAAAACTTACATCTTGAAGCTCAAGTATCTAATGAGCTTTTATTCTCTTTGAGACCCGATTTTCGTAGGTTCTTGATATATATAAAGCGAAAATCGTCTCATGAGATGTGGATCAAGCTTAAGGAAATGTTTGGTGGATCCACTTTCAATTGGTCGGTGGTGACTCCGAGGAGCTCTCTTCCCCTTCACATCATGAAGAGCTCCAAGTTGCCTCCACCTCCGGTCGTGATGATATATCATCCTCTTCCACTTCACCAACGTGTTGCAAGACACAAGGTAATGATATGGTGAGTGGTGAGGGAAATTGCAATGTTGATATTGTGCTCATTAGTGATGACTCTTCATCTCTATCTCATTGCAATGGTTCCTCTTTGGACTTAAACACATCTTGCATTGAAAATAATCTACATGCTTGTGTTGATAGTTCTTGCATATCATGTGTAAATTGCTTACATAGATCTCATGAGGATATGCTTGCCTTGTCTTGCTCCCATAATCAAAATGCTTCTATTTCCTCTAGTTGCTTCTTGACTAACAATGTAGAGGAAACCGAACACTCTATGGATCAAGACATGATTTCAAATGAGGATTCAAGAATACCTTCATCTTCATCCTCCGGTATGCACATGTGCCTTATGGCAAATGGATCAAAGGTATCTCCTACTTTGACTCCTAACACATCCTCTAATGATGAGAGTGATGATGATGATAATGATGAAGAACATAATACCTTGGTGCATGATATGGCAATGGTATATGCTTCTCTTCGTGGTAATAAAGAAGCTCGTGCTTATCTCGAACACTCTATGGATACCTTGAATAAATATAGGGAAACCATAGTGGAGTTGGAGTCCCATATTGAAAATGGGGAAATGAGATTCACTCTCCTCAAGCATGAGCTAAAAGATGAGAAGCATACTAATTTCATGCTTACACAAAAAATTGAATCCTATATGCATGAAAATGAGAAAACTATTGTTGATGCTTGTGCTACTAACTCTACTTCTTGTGAAGCATCTATCTTAAAGGAGAATGTTGAGTTGAGGGCTCAACTTGAGTTGCTAACTAGCAATTGTAGGGAATTGGAAGAAAACAATAAAACGCTCTCACACTCTCTTGAGGATCTTCTAACTTCCTACGATGAGCTAAAGTTAGCTCATGAGGCTAGTATCACTAAGGTAACATCTTGTGAGCCTCATGTGGACATTAGCACAATTTCTACCCAAAATGTTATATTGCCATGTGCTAGTCCTTGTAATCCATCTAGTCAAACTAGTGATACACCTTGTGTTGGATTACTTGATTTGCCTTGTTGCTCTAACAATGAAGCTTCTACTTCCTCTAGTACTTGTATTTCTACTAACCATGTAGAGGAAATAAAAGAGCTCGAGGCTCAAGTCCTTTCTTTGAAGAAAGACTTGGAAAAGCGTCATGAAGGGAAATCCGCACTTGACAAGATGCTAAGTGTGCAACAATCCCCCAATGACAAGAGTGGACTTGGATTCAACTCCAATAACAAGAACAAGTCCAAGAGCAAGAGCAACAAGAAGAAGGGCCAAGACAAAGTCAAGGATCCGGCCAAGTTGGTTTGCTTCAAGTGCAAGGTTGAAGGGCATCATGTTAGATCATGCCCATTGAAGAAGAAGAAGCACTTGAGTGAGAAACAACAAGGGAAACGGCCACAAGGTCAAGGTCAAGCTCATGCTCGACCTCAAGGTGAAGATAGGCCACTTCCCAAGAAGAATCAAGATAATGTTCCCCAAGAGAAGAAATCAATAAAGAAGAGAAAGGGGAACACTTGCTACTTATGCCGTGAGAAGGGGCACTTTGCTTCTTCTTGCTTAAGTGGTACCTTATCTAACCCTATAATTGTTGATGATGATTATTCTCTAGGGAAGGATAAGGATGGCAATGTGTTTGCCAAGTTTGTTGGAACTCAAAGTGGTTTCAAGAAAAGAACCATTTGGGTTTCCAAGCCTATTGTGACTAATCTCTTAGGACCCAACTTGGTTGGGGACCAACAATCTCAAACTTGATCAATAGGTACAAATGGAGGGGCATTGAAGACTTGGCTACTTCATGAAGAATTAAGGGATCTTCATATATTATATTTTTACCAAGCCAAGTCGTATGGATTATCATCTATATCTTATATCCAATGTTCCTCTTTGCGGTAACTTATATTTCAACTCTTCATGTTTATTGTAAGTTACTTGCCCCTTTGCATGTTTGGTTTTTGTACCAAATATGTGTATGTATGTGTTGTGTCTTACTTGCTTATCTTGTGTGTTCAAGTATGTTTGTTTGACTCACCATATACTTGTGTATTGTTTTGAGCCTAATGCATCTTGATGATATCTTATTTGGCTCTCTTTGAAGTGATTAATGGAACATCCCATTTTGGGGAGTGATATGCTTTGTGCATCTCACTTTCTTTAAAATGTGTGTACATGGGTACCACCACTTAGTATTGATATTGCAAGATTATCTAGTCACTATGTGGTGTGCCATACTCATGAGAAATTCAAATTCTAAATATCCATTAATCATCTCTAGTTGAATTTTAGTTGCCTCTTATTTAGAAGAAATGACTTATCACATTATGGGGGAGTAATATGTTTTGTACATATCACAAGCCTAGAAAATGTGAACATATGAGGTTATGACACCTAGAGTTGATGCTCTTAATTATCTTGTTTCTAGGTGGCATGTTTGCTCAAACAAGCTCCACTTGTAGTAAAAAGATTTTATTGCTCATCTTTTGGTTCTTGTTTGAATAAGAAATTCTTGGTGCGGTTTTTCCTCAAGTACATATCTCTATATCTTATTTGGGACACCGTTTGCTTCAAGTTATTCTAATCATTGCCGTGTGTGATTGTGTGACTAGTTGAAGTTATCAAGAATCTTCATCCATGCATAGTGCTTAATTCTATATACTTATCCTATGCCTCTTATTGTGAAGTTGATCCTTACTATCTTTGTCAATTCACCACCGGAAATTATTTCCAATATACTCATTGTCTTTGACAATTGATAACCTTATATGTGGTTGAATTTATGGATCACCTTCACCTTGGATTGCTTCTTATTGCCTTATTTTATTTCCAACAAATCCTTGTTGCTCCCATGTGTCTTCCTTGTCACTTTGAAAAATCTTTTGATAAATTATCTTGATTCATATCAAGTGTTTGTTTTGGAAGACAAACCTTTTCTTTATGGTACATTGTGCCATTGTGAAAGGTGTAGAGGGTTTGGTTTATTTGTTCGAACCTTGCTCTTTTGGGGAGTTTGCTATCTCATTCCTTCTTACATATTCTATTAGCTTGAATGAGATAAATCTTTGAGCATGTTTGCTTCATTTCATCCTCTATGCTCAATGGTTTCTTCTTAGTTCACTTGTTGAACTTTGATTGAACAAATCTTTTGTGATTTGCTTCTTAGATATAATTTGGACAACAAATTTGTTTTGTGACACCTCTATGCCTTATTTAATTCCTTTGGTGTTTTGTCCAAAGTATATCTTTCTTGGATCTTTAAAAGTTTTGGTGCATGCTTATATGTAATTTGTTTATACTTGTAGCATGCTTGCTTTCTTTCGATCCATTATGTAGGATATACTCCATCAAATCCTAAATGGCTAAGAGATGTGCATGAAATTCAAACTTCATCTAAATATGCACATGTTTATATGGAGTGTGTCCTATATATTGTGGTTAGTCTAACCATGTTGGACCCAATGAGTTTGGGGACCAAGATGTACTTGAATGATGTTTTAGGTACATTGGAGATGCAATGGAGGCTTGTCTCATCTATAAGGAAGGTGTTGTCACCATATGAGGATTGGAGTCAAGCTAGGATGATCGATGAACTCTTATCTACTACATCAAGCCATTGCCATCTCGGTAACAAGTATCTTATTCATGCACTCTCATATAGCATCCAACCTCTTGTAGGTTGTATCTTGGCATGAAATTATTTATTTCGAAAATATTGCGGTTCTTGAAAAACCCTTTTAAAGTAAAACTTCTTATTGAACATTTGAGTAATTTGAGAAGAAGCATATGATAGGTTATATATATATCATATTTTATGATTCACCTATCACAAATATGCCCTCTAGCAATTTATTGCATATCAATTCCTCAAAGAGCTCTTGTGTGCAATATTGATGAATTTGTGAAATAAATCCGTTTTTGTGATACTTGTTGCCTTTCTCAAAACACTCCAACTAGCTCTACTTCCCTTATTGTTAGTTGTAATGTTTTTGAGGTTTAACTTGGTCGAAGTTCATTCATATATACCATAAGTGAAAATTGGAGCCATAGGCTATATATGCTTCTTAAGCAAACATCCTTTGGTATATTTTATGACTTCATCTTGGATATCTCGTCTTATCTATTTTGTTAACCTCTTGTGTGTGCATGTTTCTTTATGGATCACTTTGTCCACTTTAGAAACTCATATACATAAGAGCGTTAATCCATCACCTTGATATCCTTGTTCTTTGCCAACTATCTTCTTATCCTCTTGATTTTAGTGTTATTGGTAAAGAAGATTTATGAGTGCTTGGTTTATTTATTTTCTTCATGCACTCATATCTCGTAATTGTTGGACTCAAGTTGTTCTTGATAAGCATATTCTCTTTATCCTTGTTGTGTTCTAAATGATATATAGGGAGTAAGGATTCCATGTTTGTGCATATTGTATTCACATGCAAACATTATAAATTGTGCACGAACCTTGGGGAGCTTTCTTATTTTTAAGAGCACTATATCTCTCTTATCATGATATCTTTGTTTGTCCAAGTGGATCTTTGATTGCTTGCTTTATTTGTTGAAGCTCACTTCACCATGTTATCTTTATGCAATCTTTGATCCTCAATATAGTTTGACTTCCTTCAAGTATTCATCATTGGATATGTGTTCCACTCAAATTATGAGAAGTGCACACTTTGGGGAGGAACTCACATGATATTGGCCTTCTAAATTTTTCACCCATTTTGACAATCGATGCCAATGGGGGAGAAGTTTAGAGGGTTTAAGGGAATGGTTTTATACTTAAGTTTGGTTTGTGCTTAAGTGTTTTGCCTCTCATGCATTCCATATTTATATGTCTTGCATGGTTGTATATATATAGTGGAAATTGTCCCAAAGGTTAATCTTGACAATATATGCAATGAATTCATGTTCATCACACGTGCATAAATTGTGGGGGTACATTGTGGGGGAGTTTTCTCGATATATATTGGTTCTACTCACATCCATTGCATTTGTTGTAGTTGTGTGAGTAGAGCCGGTTTTGATATGCGCTAGTAGCTTTGTGTTACTTGACCATATCAAATACAACCTCTTGTATACAACTTATTCTCGGATAAGTTGCGTACTTGTTTCTAATATTCATCATATAAACCCTCTTATTTGTGGTTGTCATCAATTACCAAAATGGGGGAGATTGTAAGGGTACATTGCCCCTATGTGTGGTTTTGGTAATTAATGACAACCCCTATGGACTAATGTTTTCATTGAGTTTATATGAAGGAATATTCCATAGGTACTACTTGCTCTCCATGTGTTGGATTCAAGTATGGATGCCATGAAGATAAATGTATACCTTGTGTATTGGATCAAGAACATCGTATGAGAAGATACAAGGTTGAGTTGGACAAGTTCAAGATGAGTATCTTGAGTGGATCACATGCTTGAAGCTTGTCGTCCATTTGGTAATAATGGACATGTGAAGATGTGCATCAATGGGGCTTTCCCATCATAGTGTATGGGGGAGCATTTGTGAGTCTTCACAAAGCAACATTGGTCAAGTGTGGCATTCCGGCTTGAGTGAAGCTTGAAGAGTTATCATCAAGATCAAGCGGGATGCGCAAGGCAAAGGTATGACCTTGCTAGGTTTTCCTTTTACCGGTCTCAAGGTGGATGTTGGGAGACCGGATTATAGGATAGATAGCCGCACTATTAAGAGGGGCTTTCGGTTGAGTAACTTGATCACATCGTCTTAGGGAGCTCAATCCTTTGCATACTTTGCATATCCTTATTGCTTCTTGGTGTTTCTCTATGTGAGGTTCTTGAGCTTGTTGCTAGCTTTATAACAAGCCCAAGTTCATCGAAAACGGAGTTCGCATGCATCTTCTATTGCGTTTTCGAGGTTGGGTGATTTTACCGGTTATTCATGATATAAGGTTCTATCCTTTTATATTCATGATAAAATCCCCTCCTACAGTTTCTTGTGTTTGCACTTTCTATTGGATAGCATTTGTTGTTATCTTTCCAACAAAATTGGTTTCATGTTAATCGGAGTTCGGGAGCAATAGTTATTAAAGAAAAGGTAAAAGAAGAAAAAGAAAAAGAAAAGAAAAAGGGGGGACGGCTGCCCGGCTCTCCGACCGGTCGACCGGGCCACACACCGGCCCACCCGGGATAGCCCCGGTCTCCGACCGGCCAACCGGCCCAGACGCCGGGCAGCCCAGCTTGTCCTCCGGTCCGACCGGACCCGGACTGGGCCGCCTCGGCCGCTCAGCCCACGCGGCGCCTCCCCCGCGCCGGCTGCCTCCGCGCCGCCCACGCGGCATTGGGCCGCCCGCCCGTCCGCGCGCCGCTGCCCTCGCTGGGCCGCTCGCCCCGCGCGCTCCGGCCGGGCCTTTGGCGCCCGGCGGCCCACCTCCCCGTGCGCTGCCTTGCCTATCCGCCGCCCGGAGCAGCACAGCCCCGCCCGGCTGTCGGGCCGGCCGGACCGGGCAGGCCACCGGCCTCTCCGGCCCAAGCTCCGGTTCGACCAGCCCGGCCGGCCGGCCCGGGCACCTTTTCGGCTCGTTTTTTATGCGTTTTACACCCCGTTTTTCCCCCAACGGTTCTATTTCTTCCTTTGCTATAAATAGGCTTCTTCCACCTTGAGCTGAACAACTTCTTCCCCATTCTCTCACCTCCATTGTTGCATTTGAAGAAGTTGCTCTCTCTCTTGTTCCCCCCCATGATTCTTGCTCATATTTGAGGATTTGAGAGAGGAGATCTAGATCTACACTTCCACCAAACCATTTCTTCTCTTAGTGAGGGAATCTCTTGGGATCTAGATCTTGGAGTCTTTAGTTGACTTTCCCCCTTGTTCTTCCTCTCCAATCTCATCCTAGCATTCGTTGCTTTGGTGGGATTTGAGTGTGAAGGACTTGAACACCTCCGGTGTTCTTGCTTTGCATCATTGCATAGTGTTGAGCTCACCACCACGATTAGTTCGAGTGAGAGACCGTGAGCTTGTTACTCTTGGAGGGAAACCTCCTAGTTGGCTTGGCGGTTGGTGCTCCGGTGATCTCTTCAAGAAGATTGTGAAGAGGCCCGGACTTCTCCTTCGTGGAGCTTGTGAAGTGGTTGTGGAGCTTGCCATCTCCGGAGCGGAGGAAAAGCTAACCATAAGGAAAGGGCCATTATCCTTCGTGGGTGTGGTTCGGAGAATAGGGTGAGCCTTCGTGGCGTGGGGAATCCTTCGTGGGACCTCCACCCCTCCAAACGTGACGTACCTTGTTGCAAAGCAAGGGAACACGGGAATACATCCTCGTCTCCGCGTGCCTCGGTTATTTCTATACCCGAGCTCTCTTTCCTTGTGATAGCCATCGTGCTTGAAGTACATATATCTTGCTATCACTTGTGCTACATATATCTTGTGCCTATCTTGCTTAGCTCTAGTTGCTATTGTTACACTTAGTTGAGCTTAGCATATTTAGGGTTTGTGCTTGTAAACTAAACGATAGTTTAATTCCGCATTCATACAAGACAAATCCGCAAGAGTTTGTAATTGCCTATTCACCCCCCCCTCTAGGCGACATCTCGATCTTTCAGTTGTTTATGATCTTGCATGCTCTCCGTTATTAGTAGATGCTCTGGCCAAGTTGATGCTAGTAACTCCAAGAGGGAGTATTTATGCTCGATAGTGGGTTCATGTCTCCGTGAATCTGGAGGGGTGACAAGAACCTCTAAGGTTATGGATGTGTTGTTGCCACTAGGGATAAAACATTGGTGCTATGTTCAAGGATGTAGTCACTGATTACATTACGCGCAATACTTAATGCAATTGTCTGTTGTTAGCAACTTAATACTGGAGGGGGTCGGATGATAACCTCGAAGGTGGACTTTTTAGGCATAGATGCATGCTGGATAGCGGTCTATGTACTTTGTCGTAATGCCCAATTAAATCTCACAATACTCATCATAATATGTATGTGCATGGTCATGCCCTCTTTATTTGTCAATTGCCCAACCGTAATTTGTTCACCCAACATGCTGTTTATCTTATGGGAGAGACACCTCTAGTGAACTGTGGACCCCGGTCCAATTCTCTATACTTGCAATACAATCTACTCGCAATATCTGTTCTACCGTTTTCTGCAAACAATCATCTTCCACACAATACGGTTAATCCTTTGTTACAGCAAGCCGGTGAGATTGACAACCTCCATCTGTTTCGTTGGGGCAAAGTACTTTGGTTGTGTTGTGCGGGTTCCACGTTGGCGCCGGAATCCCTGGTGTTGCGCCGCACTACATCCCGCCGCCATCAACCTTCAACGTGCTTCTTGGCTCCTCCTGGTTCGATAAACCTTGGTTTCTTTCTGAGGGAAAACTTGCTGCTGTGCGCATCATACCTTCCTCTTGGGGTTCCCAACGAACGTGTGAGTTACACGCCATCACACGCGAACGCAGCAAGCTGACTGCTCAATCTGTTGAGTGTGTATTCCTTAGCTACAGTCCTGAGCACAAGGGGTATACGTGTTGGGATCCTATTGGTCGTCGGATGCGCATATCTCGGGATGTCACTTTTGATGAATCCCGTCTGTTCTACCCGCGTCCCTCCTCCTATTCCCTCTCGGTGGATGATATATATTTTCTCATGTTCCCTGACTCACCTCCTCCTGTGCCTCAGGTCCTTGCTCTGCCGAGTCTCTCACCACCTTCTACTCCTTCTTCGCCCACCAGACCCCCATCTCCTCCCTCACCACCTTCCCCACCCTCCCCACTTTCCTCTCCCATGTCCCCTTCCTCGCCTACGGTGGTCCCTCCCTACCCTTTTCACTACTCTCGTTGTCCACGTGAGGATGATGCTGCTCCTCCTGACATGCCCTCCACCTCTGGTGTGATGCCCTCTCCGTCCGAGCTGACTCATCATCTTCGTGCCCGTCCTCCTCCTGATCGCTATTCTCCCACTCACTACGGTCTCTCTGATGTCCTTGATCCGACCTCTTATCGGGATGCTCTTGCTCACCCCGAATGGCAGCTAGCGATGGCTGAGGAGATTGCTGCTCTTGAGCGTACTGGCACCTACGATTTTGTCACTCCTCCTTCCTATGTTCGTCCCATCACCTGTAAGTGGGTCTACAAGATCAAGACTCGCTTTGATGGTTCTCTTGAGCGCTACAAGGCTCGTCTTGTCGCTCTTGGCTTTCAGCAGGAGCATGCCCGTGACTATGACGAGACCTTTGCTCCAGTGGCTAACATGACCAATGTTCGTACTCTTCTTGCCGTTGCTTCTGTTCGTCACTGGTCTGTCTCTTAGCTTGATGTGCAGAATGCTTTTCTTAATGGTGAGTTACGTGAGGAGGTATACATGCAGCCACCTCCTGGCTACTCCATTCCCGATGGCATGGTCTGTCGTCTCCGGCGCCCTCTCTATGGCCTTAAGCAAGCCACCTCCTGGTTTCAGCGTTTCGCCTCTGTGGTGATCTCTGCTGGTTTTGTCCCTAGCGCACATGACCCTGCGCTCTTTGTCCACACATCTTCTCGTGGTCGGACTCTCCTTCTTATTTATGTCGATGACATGATCATCACAGGTGACGACCCTGAGTACATTGCCTTTGTCAAGGCCCGTCTTCGTGATCAATTTCTCATGACTGATCTTGGTCCTCTTCGCTACTTTCTTGGGCTTGAGGTTTCCTCTACCTCCGGTAGCTTCTATATCTCCCAGGAGAAGTATATTTAGGACCTACTCACTCGTGCCGCTCTTGGTGATGAGCGCACTGTCGAGACTCCTATGGAGCTCAATGTCTGTCTCCGTGCCACTGATGGTGACCCTCTTCCGGACCTGACTCGCTATCGTCACCTGGTTGGGAGCCTTGTCTACCTTGTTGTCACCCGTCCTGGCATCTCCTACCCGGTCCACATTCTGAGTCAGTTCATGTCTGCTCCCACTAGTGTCCACTATAGTCTTCTCCTTCGTGTCCTCCGCTATCTTCGTGGCACTATCTCCCATTCTCTTTTCTTTCCTCACTCCAGCTCCTTACAACTCTAGCCCTACTCAGATGCTACCTCGGCTAGTGATCCATCGGATCGCAAGTCTGTTTCTGCCTACTGTGTCTTTCTTGGTGGTTCTCTCATTGTTTGGAAGACCAAGAAGCAGGTTGCAGTCTCTCGTTCGAGTGTCGAGGCTGAGTTGCGAGCGATGGCTCTCTTGACGGCAGAGGTGACTTGTTGGTTACTTGAGGACTTTGGTGTTTCTGCTGACGCACCGACTCCTCTTTTATCGGACAGTGCTGGTGCCATCAACATTGCGCGTGATCCGGTGAAGAACGAGCCCACCAAACACATTGATGTAGATGCCTTCTATGCAGGATCAGGTTATGGCTCTTCATTATGTGTCTTTCGAGCTGCAGCTTGCTGACTTCTTCACGAAGGTCCAGACTAGAGCACAACAAGGGTTATTTCTCCCCAAACTCAGTATTGTTGATCCACCATAAGTTTGAGGGGGGGGTGTTAGTGATGTATAGACCCCTTTACTGTATATTCTCACTGTATGAGGGGTTTCACTGCATATTATATCTCATGTACATGTACTGTCCTTTGGCCCCCAGTGAATACAAGTTGCTCATTCACAACAGCAGCTACGATGGTGTCAAGGAAGAAGTGTTGGCAAAGCTTGTTCTTCTTTCCTTGACCGTGTGTGTCCGTGTTGTGTTCATGAGAGAAGAGAGACAAGAGAGCTTTGTGAGATTTCAGAGTGAGAGAGAGTTCAGAGGTGGAAGAAGATGGGGCTGCGAGATGCAACCCCAACACAAGGCAGGAACAATCGTGTAATGTACAATAGGGGCGGCGCCCGCGTGGTGATGGTCTGTCAGTTCAGAACGGGGAGCTGCGTCGATCATGCCGCAGCCGGAACCCTCGGCCACCTGCCGCTGATACGTCCGGTGATCCACCTCGTGTAGGCAACCTCCATCATGGCGCAAAACACGATTGCCGAAAAACAACTGCCAGGGGTTCCTCAAGTTTCTTGAACAAGCAATTTCTGAAACTCGAGCTCCTGACACTGTTAATCACTTGACCCTATATCTATATGTTTCTGGCGAATCAAGTTACCACGGCCGGACGGTTTCAGGGAACCAGCCGTGATGCAACTCTCAAGCTCGATCTTCTCTCTTCCCCAAGGGAAAAACAGAGCATAGTTGCGACCAATCTTATTCAGATACATAGGTGTACAAACTCCAGGTTCCATTAGGAGTTCAGACAAACAAACAAAAACACATTGGTGTGCCCAGCTCAATGGTGCATTGGAGCCTAAGAATCTCATCTAAATCTTGCGATTCTGAATTCCAGCGTTTTACAAGTGTTGCCCCTAGCTTTGAAGCAGGTCACAAGCACAAACCACTAACTTATTAGTGTTTCACAAGATCAAGACAAGCAAAGCATCTACATCACTACAGGTCATTTGTACCTTTCCATGCAAACTTCCTAGTATCAGGTTGTGACAACAGTCACATAGCTAACATGATTCATTCATTAGCCACAAGCCAAAACCATCATCGGACACCTATTCGAACCTTTTAATTACATGCTAGAACCCTCGATTAGCCGCAGGAACATCCTCCCTCGTCAACCTCCTTCTCACAGGCTGCGCGCCTCCTGCAGCCACCACCGACTATCTTGTCTTTGCAGTATGTTGCTTACATCCCGTGGGACCGAAATGCTGTGACATCTTCTCGACAGGCTTCCGGCACAACGCGGCTGCACGACCAACAGTAGAGATGGTTGTTGTTTCCAATCTGCCCAAGTTACCAAAGCATTAAATACAGAATCATGAGCAAGGGCAAGGGTGCAACATGGAAAGAAAGATTAAGATATGTGAGATCACTAGGTGCGCGCGGGAGTGGCTAGCCCGACTTCTCTTGGCTCAAGCACACGACTTGCTGTTACTCAGTGACTAAAAATACACCTTCTAGTTATGACTCATAGGGAAGTTAATGAAGTTGTAACAAAAGACCAAACTAAGTAATCATGACTAGGTGAAAGGACAACCACGAGAGCAATCTTTCAAGAGGAGAGCTTCTTCCCAGCTGTTGGACTCGGAGGAGTGCTTGTGTTTGACCCGGCCTGGCATGCATCGCCGTACTCTCCATCCCTTTCTTCGTTTTTCTTGTGTTGGACTCGGAGGAGATGGCGCGCGTGCGTACTACTCCGGCCTCCACCTCCCGCGCGACTGGCCAGCGTGAGTAGGCTGCCAGCCTGGCCGGCTCCAGCGCGCCTAAACGACGTCTCGTCTCGTTACGTTTAGGCTGCCAGGCTGGCCGGCTCCAGCGACGCGCTCATCGGAACCAGCGGGCATATCGATCCCTGCCTTTTGCTACGTCTACTTCACGCGAACAAGGTGGGGTGGGGTCCCCGCGCGCGAGACGAACCGATACCGGTACGTGCTGCCTCGATCGATCGATTCCCAAAACAACGCAATCCATCAGCTGCCTCCTTAATTCCCAAACATATCCCTACGTGCTGTGCTGGCTACCATATCCATCGGGATCACTCGCATCAATACGTACGTTTACGTGACACGGTACAAGGATACTACATATACGCGCGCGCGCCTCTGCATGCCTAGCTAGCTGCAGCCTGCAGATACGTACGTACGTACGGGAATATATCCAAAAGAAAAGAAGAAACAACTGACCACAGTTCTCCGACCTACGCCGCCGCAAAAACTACGATGATCGATCCATGCCGGTGCCTCGCCGCCGCGCGCAGCCCTGCAGGCTCCCTTTTCGGCGCATCTCGTAGGAAACGAATCTGAGCTCGACATGGACAAAGATGTACAAACGAGGGTAGATAGATGTATCGATTCATGAAACAGAGCGAAAATGAAGAATCTGAGAATTACCGCCACCGTCCACAATGACCATGAAACCGGAAGCCTCGACAGACTCAATAGGCGACAGACCGCCCACTCTCCTCTCCTCGACGAGTAAAGAGTCAAAGTCTAAGTCGTCACACACGACGCACGCGTTGGCTGCATCCCACCCCATATTTATAGACTAAGGTTGGAGGTTCAAATATTTTGAGGAAGGGAGGGAGGCCTATGGCGGGAACGAAATGAGATGGAGATAATTTTGGTTCTCTCTTCTGGTGTAGATAGGCTCAGCTAGATCGAGAGACTTGATGGACCGCTAAGATTCAATGATACGTCGTGTACGTGTTCTCCCTGATTGGTGACGTGGAGGCCGATGGGGTGCATGGCTAGCTTAGATTGATTTTCTGGCATTACGGCATTAATTGCTGATTAATTCTCTCCGCATATCCTTTGCATGCTAATCACATTCCAGAAATTAATTGCTCGGGTGCATGCATAGCTACCAACGAATTGGTTCCCTGCAATTAATTCTTGATTGATTCTCTCCTAAAAATTACTTCCTCATGGTAATGGTATGTCGTACTAAACCGCCAGAAAATCATGCTCAGCTCTCCTGCCCGTGAAACAGTACATGCACGAGCACACTACCTACGAGGCTTTTCTCTTTGCTAACTATATCAATTACCATAATTAATTTTGAACCTAGAAATCAGCTCGTCATATTGACCTGTGTGGCTAATTGATTCTGTCCTAATAATTGTTTTTTCATGCTAATGTTATGTCATACTGAACGGCCAAAGAGACGTACATTAGCGGCAGCCGATGCGACGACTCAATAAACATGTATGTCTCAATCGTCCCAACTGTATCATGCTCAACTCTCCCTAGCCGTGAAATACATGCACGCACGCTACCTACGAGCTCATGTACATGTGACTTTTGTTTGGCTCTTTTATATGCTAATTATATCGTAATTAATTTGGTCCCTACCACAAATCAGTGACAAGAGGCAACAAGTACGTGGTTAGATGATAGAGCCATGTGCCCGCCGTACTTGCGGGCCGTGATCGAAGCCGAAACCAAACGTGTCGACGGTGACATGGGCGACGCCAGCAACGGTCCTAGCGTCGCCTCGGTTCTGCTGCCCGTCGGACATGAGGAAGACCGCTGCGGCGCGCGCGATCGTGAAGCACCTTGAGGCCGGCCTCCAGCGCGGCGTGGATATTGGTGCCGACGTGGGCCTCCAGGCCGTGGACGAATTAGCTGGTCGCCTTGTGCTTGGCGTCTTTGCTCATGTGCGCCAGCTTGAACCGGTGCTTCTCGACGGCCGTTGCGAAGGGGATGATAGCGAGGCGGTCCTTCACCCCGAGCTTCTTGATGACGTAGTTCATGGCGCCCTTGAGGTTCTGGAGCTTGTGGCCCCGCATGCTCGTGCTGACGTCCAAGACGGCCACCAGGTCCAGCCCCGGCTTTTTTCCCTCCTCGCTGACGGGGGGCGGCGCGATGAGCTCGACCAACATCTTCTGCGATGAGCCCCGGCTTTTTCCCCTCCTCGCGTTCGAGGTCGCGGCCTCTGCCTCGGCGTTTCCGTGCACCACGCCGCCTGCGACGACCCCGATGATCTGCTCGGCAAGACGCTCTCCGGTATGAGGATGCTCACGGCGGAAACGGAGATGCCAGCACCGGCCGGTGATGGCGTCCTTCCCGCTAACGCGCGACCAGATCGACGGGATCAAGGACGCGGTGCAGAACCAGGAACGCAGCAGCGCCCGTCGTCGTTCGTGGCAGCGTCGGCGCTGGCGTGGGTGTGCCTCCCGAGGAGCCGTTCCGTGGGCGTGGACGGTGCGGCGCGCAGCCACATGCAGTTCTCCTTCGAGTGCCGGTCGAGGCCGGCCCCGCCGCTCCCCGCCGAGTACTTCGGCAAATGCCTGCGCGCAATGCGACAACGTCGGCGTGTGGTCGTGCCGCTGCGGCTATGTCGGCCAGCTAGGACGGCGTTGCTCGTGTGGTGGCGTAGATCAAGGCGACGACGTTGGCCGTCTGGGACGTCGCGTGCTCGGCGCAGCTCAAGGCAACGGTGTCGGCGTCTGCTCGTGCCGCCGCGGCTAAGTCGTCCAGTTAGAACGTCGCTTGCTCGTTCAAGATGACGACGTCTGCGTGTCCTCGTGCCGCCGCGGGTACGTCGGCCAGCTAGGAGGACGACGCTTACTCGTACTGCGTTACAGCTCAAGGCGACGACGTCGGCCAACCAGGACGCCGTGTGCTTGTGTCGCCGCGTCGCACCTCAAGGCGACAACGTCGGCCGGCCGCATGCATCGGCGGCGTGAAGATCGCCGCGTCATGGCGCACGCGATGCTGCCTGATTGCGCGCACGCTGCTACCTTGCTAGCTTTTTCTCAGACGCTAGCGCGTGCCGGCTGACCGCTGCTTTGCTGCCGCTAGCGGTGCTGTCCTAGTTCTTTGCCGCCGTGGCTTCCCTGGCTGTCTTCCGGCGGCGCGGCAGAGGAGAGCAGCATCGCGTCTTCGGTCCAAGTGAATGATCACCTCGCAGCCGTTGCCCACTACAAGCGTGGATGCAGCTACATGCGTCGTCCAGATCGGCGTGTCGGCGTGGCGCGGAAGCCTGCACACTGATCCCATTTCTTGGTGCACCAACGAAAAATGGGCATGCTCTACATTCACGCACACTACCTACAAGCTCATGCATGTACATGTAACTTTTCTCTGGCTCTTCTCTTTGCTAACTAGTACTAAAGCTAATTAATTTGGCACCTAAATATCGGCTCGTGATTGACCTGTGTGGATACCATATGATCCACTAGGGCCCTAGTTGGTTGTTGCTTCAGGTTAATTAACCACTGCTGGCAGCTGAAGCTAAATGTAAAGTGGAACCAAATCTTCACCTAGTAAAATTCACTAGAAGAAATGTAAATGAATATTGCTGCAGCTGAATTCATTCTACTAGGGATGCTCCAGGCTTGACTTGAAGTCATAGCTGCATGTCACAGCCACAAAATAAACCGCACCCACTACATATGACAATATTGTTCTAGTGATCATCACAAGATAAGAAATCAGAAAACAAATTTGTCTCACAAAGTCACGCCCACAAAATAATGTCACAGGATCATTCGTGCTTGACGATGGTTGTTTGCCTTTAATTAACCAATGCCACCAAGTATGTGAATACAAATGTAAACTGGAGCCATTGCTTCAAATGCTGGCTCCAGGCAGAAGTCGCATAAATGCAGGGCAACAATCACCATACAGCAAGCAAGTAAGCTTCTCCGCTGCGCCCCAGTACGCCAGATCCAGTAGGTCTCCGCTGCGCCACCAGCTCCTCCCCGGGTTGTCGCTGCCCAACAATTCCCACCTAGGCTGTCGTTGCGCCCATCATTGCCTCCTCAGGCCAGATCCATGTCCCCTTGATCCACGGGTCACCAGGAAGCCAGGTTAGTCTTCAACTCCGACCCCGCGCAACTTGCCCCACTTGAGGTGCTGCTCCAGGCTCCCGCCACCAACAAGTAGAGTTGCTGCTCCGGAGCCTCCGCCATGTTCGTCTCCGGCTCCGGCCAAACAACACTGCAACATAATTGAAAAATCAAGATTAGTGACCTGCCATCTGCCACATTTATGTTTGAATTCAGTAGCACTCCACCTTTGTTGGATCCCAATTCCACTACACCACTCAGTTGCACTCCACCTGCAAGAGAGCACTAAAACCGTTTAAGCAAAAACAGTAGAAGGAGTAGGAGTAGGAGTAGTAAAATTTGACAGTTGATAGTCCTCATGTGTATTCAGTTAACTATCGAAAGTCAGGTTTCAGTCAACTATAGGATATGCCATTAGTTGTTAAAGATTAAATGCGTATGAAGTCAGGATTAAAATATTCATTTAAATATTTTGTATCAGCAATCAGTTCATATGTGTATCCAGATTCAGGGCATAATGCATTGATAAATGGTCTAACACAGAAAATGCAATGTGGTGACAAATTAAATGTAGAAAATGTGGTCACTGTTCCAAAAGGAAGAAAATCAAGCTTACCATCTGGCATATATAATTACTCCATGATTAACAATCGAGCTTACCATCTGGCATGCAGAAAAGTATCCATAGTTGACTAATTATTCGTTTTGATCAATAGGTAATCAACAAAATCAAATACTCCTAGACTGGCAGAAAGCTTTCATTCAATAAAACTTTCAACGAGGAAAATAAGCAAACCAATGAAAAATAGTGTTGCATGAACCCACCCTCATCCATCCATGACATAACCTTCCAGATCCATCAACAACAAATAATTATAAAGGCATGGGAGAAGATCCATATAAGAAGAGAAACAAGAAGCATCAAGATCCATCAACATGACTACATGAGCAAGGAACCAATCCATGCATGCTTCATCCATTTTATTTTATATATACAGAGCACAACACTTCTCATCTTGACCACATTGCAGAACCATGTTTAAATGAGCTTCACTAAAAAAAGGTAACTTGAGAAGAATAACATGACCCACTAACTAGAGTCTGAAAATGCACTCCATGTACTACTATGGCACAAGAAATAGAGAAAGCTGCTCCTACTGCTTATCGCTTATCAGGGTCTCAAGAATGACAGGTATGACAAGCAGGCATACATTGCCAAATACCTGGAGTCGCCGGTATTGTTCACGTTCCCTGAATAAGACACGATACATGACATTGCAACCTCGCGGACTCCAACTTCGCCCCTGACCGAACCTGCAATCCAACTACGAGAAGCGGCGCTGCATACCATCTTAAACCAAGATATACTACATAGACATGCAAATACTGAAGTACATGGGATGGCTCACATATATAAATGTGTTTTGACGAATTTTATAGTCCCTTGATTGTAATATGCTGGTGCACCAAGTTAGAGCAGAAAAAGCATATCAGAGTAACGAGTGGACCTTTTTGAGATGGAGATGGTGCTGGACGACCTCTCCCACTCGCCCCATCCGAACCAGAGGTGACGAGTAGCATCCTGATGTTAGTGGCGGCCGCGCGGACCAGAGCTAGGTGTTCTGTAGGCCCATTGGAGTTGTGGTACATCGGATGATGATAATGAGAAACCAGAGTCACCAACTTGCCTATAATGCAATCAAGAACAAACAACAATCAGTAACATGATCACAAGTTCAAAACCAAACCAGAATAATGAAGACGCTTATTCTATGCACGACTAGGAGATGATGTGAACTCTTATCACGCAGGCCATATGGTGCGTTGTAATACATCTAGGCTCTTTAAAATAAGGATAATACCCGAAACTATAAAACAACAATGGATTCCGATGGGTTTTCTGCAAGATCTGTCACGTACACATGTAACAAATGACTCACTTATCTGAACATCAAGTGCGCATGGTCTCCAAAATCAACCCACAAACACAGCTCATCTAGCTAGCTCACTTATCTGAACGAACTAATACGCTGGTAGTGCATACGTAGCAGACTTGGTCAGGTTCAGAGAATTCCTGTCCTGGCCGTCAACTGCAGAGTATCCTGCAGTAGCAGACACTCCGTCGGCAGTGAGGCTGCAGGCAAACTCCAACGCCGCGGCGTGCGATGGTCGGAAGAAGGACCTCCATGGCTCACCTCGCGGCCACCGGCACGCCCTCGTGGCCGGTACCGTACCCCTCGCTGGCGTGAAGACGACGGACCGAACCGCCTCGGCATACGAGTGACGCGGCCAGGCGAGTTCGGCGGCGCCGCGTGCGCTGCACCGGCGAACAAGCCGGGCGCGATGCCATGGCTCCCAGGCAGCATCGCGGCTCCCATGAGCGGGTCTTGGGCGGTGTCGGTCGACCTGGTGTGGGTGGAGCAAGTGGAGGAGGAACGGGGACAGAGCCACAGAGGGGATGAAGTGCCGGAGTTGGGGGAGACGAGGCGACCGCCGGCGAGTTGAGCGGCTGCGGCAGAGGTGTTGTGCAGGATTTGGGATTGTCTGCGAGTGAATGGGAGGGATGAGTGGACCTTTACTGTCGTGGTTGGACCAAGGCAACCAGGTTCAGAGATGCAAATTCAGTTAGCAGCGCCAAGACAAGCAGGATCAGAGATGCAAAGTTTACAGAGATGCAAACTCAGTTAGCAGCGCCAAGACAAGCAGGTTCAAGAGATGCAAAGTTTACAGAGATGAAGTTCAGTTAAAATTGCCCAGGTTAGGGAACTAGTACGTCTCATCCATTAAAATTGGTGAAGATGGCCTCCCTATGTCTATGAGACACATGTACAGAATCATAAACATCGGGTTCGTTTTTTCTTACTGTACCAGGTTCAGAGATGAAGTGTTCAGCTGTCCATCCCGCTCAGGTTAGGGAACACGAGCTCTTCAGACAGCGCCGGGAGCGGGGTCACAGGTGAGCGATGACAGCCATCCGGCAAGGAGGCGCCGGACGGCGGCAGAGACAAATGTTTTGTGTTTTCTTTGACCTTTGTGTGCGTGAGAAACGCTGGGGCAATTATAAGGAAGCTGCACATAATCAGGGAGGAGTTAATTCTCCTAGAATTTTGTTCCCCATAATTAGGTTGCAGATAATTAAGCCTATTTCTTCTCTCCTAGAAATTAATTAATTTCCACATATAAATCCTTTATCCTTTAGTAAAAAATATTAACTTCCATGTCCGAACATGTGGAGGTACCTGCAGGATCACTGTTGACTGTCGTGAGATTTTCTTCTCTCGCTGGAAAATAGGAAAGAGTGGAGGAAAAAGAGGAATTAATTATCCCAAGATCTTGACCGGAAACAATACCTTGCCTAGTGCGTACGTGTTGAAATTAAGGGAAAATAGGAGATATTTCTAAATGATGTATACGAACTATTTTATTATTTTCATAAAAAACAACGAATGATACCGAGAGGTGGTGCTCACCGGCATGCAGCAGCAGCAGGAGCCCGCCGTCCTCGGCAGGTAGGTGGTCCGTGCGTCGAGAAGGGAGACCGGCCTCCCTTTCCAGGCAGCGCTGGCGCACCTGAAGGGGTCGGGTATCGCTGGACCGGCATACCTTCGGCCGGGAGCAGCAGGAGGTAGCTGACGCCGCGCAGCCTGCCAAAGAGGGAGGCCGTCATCGTCGGAGCCGGTACGGCCGGACCACCGACACTCGGGGTGGGACGAGCTGCGGAGGAGGACGGCAGAGGCACGGGGACAGGACGGCGGCCGGCAGGAGCGTCGGAAGGGGGAGAACAAGACAGCGGGGGCAGACCGAGATGGGGAACGACCGAGTCACAGAGTTCGGGTCAAGTCCTTTTTCTTTCCTCTTGTGATTTTGGCAACACGGAGTCATGCATTCGGTGACGTGGCCTTCCGTCTATGCAAGGTACTCCAACACGAAACAAGTCTCCCTGAGTTTCCCGTTTTGCTAAGAATTCCTTGGAATGATCCATCGATTTGGTCCATTCCATCCCTGCATGCCTTGGACGCATAAGACTGCCAGCCTGGCGCCCTCCAATTTTTGGTCAAGCCCAAGCCAAATGCAATTTCATCCTCCATCGTTTTATTTCACACGAAAACCAGACAACAACACAGGCCCATTCATTCCAATTTTCCACATGGCCTTCCCAGATTTTCTAGTACATTCAGGCCAAGACTACCCACCCATGCAAGTCAGCAAACAAAATGAACACGCAAATGAATCCATCATCATTACAACAATATGCCGTGGCCGTTCCAATCTTCCAAACAGCAGCCAGCAGCGCCACCCGACCACCAAGGTCGCAAACGCAAACGCCCCAGCGAGGCCTCCTCAACACCAGGACGGCCATCCGCTCCCCTACTAGCAGATGATCAACTACAAAACTGGAGACTCTAGGCCATCAATGGGCTCAAACAGATACATACATCGATGTCTACCTGATGCACCACCAGAGCCAGAACGGCTTTACCTAAGCACCCGGAGGCAAGCCGACGCTACCAGCGCCAAGCACGTCTGCGAGGGACTTCGGTGAGCAAGGCCAAGACCCTACCGAACACGGATGCACAAATACATAAAGTAGAAGAATCTATCAGGTCTGAAATAAAAATAACACAACATCTTTTAAAATGGTGCAGACCAGATATAGAACAAACAGCTACAGATCAGGCCAACAGAACTAAACAGGCACGGACCAAGCCTCTGTGCATTTGCAACAAACTGCAATTGATACTTGTACAAGTATACAGAGAGAAACAGGCAGCAATACATGCTTCTACAGGCTAGCCATCTGTAACAGGAAAACAGAGATAACTATTGCATGTATGAAGTAGAGGCTTAAATCATTCTAAACTGACAGCTTCCTGGGGCTCTAGCTCTTGTACCGCAACCTGAATACAACACACTACTAATCATTTACTCAAACCGCGATGATAACACAGTAGAAAACAAAGACACGGTTGCCAACACATCCTTGAGCTAATGAATCAGCTACATCAGGTCACGAAAAAATTCGGCATGGAATCCTCTAAATTCTCAAACATCCGCATTGATAACATAGCAGCAAAATACAGTGAGCAAGTCGCACAAGACCAACTCATTTGGCATCCAAATATGCACAGGTCAAGAAAATCTGCCATAAATTTAAGCTTCATTTGACAGAATCCACTATATCCAAGAAAGCAAACTTCACCTATATTTGAGGCCTATAAATACTACACAAGACTAGGAAATCATAGAGAGGAGCTAGATACTAACCCATAAAACACATGGAGTCGAAGAAGAAGGGGCCACTACGGTCGCTCAGTCCTCCTCATTATCCTCAGACAAAATAAACAGAGCATGATAAGCAAAGCAAATACAGATATTTCGAAAGGACTGCAAAATAATAAGGCGACGATATTGTACACAACAGTTCAAGCATGATCGCGGAAGCGCGCGACGATTGGATCAAACGGAACCATGCGACGATTGGATCATACAAGCAGTGCATGCACCTATACTCACAGAGATGCTCAAGTACATATACCAAACTAAATAAGGAACCAAAAACAAATGTATGTGCATTCTGATCCTACATAAGTACAGATACTTATCATGGTAATCTAAATAATACATGATACAGAAACCAGGGACAATTAAGATTATTCCTTAAGAAACAACAAATGTACTAGTTCAGCTAAATCAAGAAACAAAGTGGAGCAAGAAAAAGGCATCAATATTAAATTATGTCAAATCACAAGCACAAAGATTCAATGAATAGCAATCATTTTCGAACTGGTTCGGTTCGAGAAAATATTATGATTTTAATGGACTATATATACTTCACAATATTAATCTGCATCTAGCAAGTTTGGTAATTATAATGACCATCAAATGAAACACATGAAATAAAATCTACAGGAATCATCTCAGATTATGCATCTTGGAATATACCAAAATAGCAAATGGAGCAGGGAAGCCGGAAGCACCACAAGAGTAAAATTCATGTGATTCCTACCATCGTTCAACTAGAAAAAAGCAACCGAATTTATATCAGCAGCTACCATGTTTTTCAGAATTTCAAGCCCTTCACCAACAGTATCCAAACTTTCACCCTGCACAAACATTGCCAAACAGAGGTCCAGTTAGACAAAAATCTCAATGCATTCTGATCCTACATAATTAGAGATTAAATGCTTATCATGGTAAAGTAAATAATCCATGATAAGAAAACCAGGGACAGTTAAGATTATTCCTTAAGAAACAAATGTACTAGTTCAGCTAAATCAAATCAAAGACAAGAGTAACAGAAAAGAGCTTTTTATGAAGTCAAAGGAAGCTTTTACTAATTAGCCAACAATCATCATAAGCCCATATTACCTATAAGCTCAAATTTTACAAGATAAAATTAAAAGCGGCAAGAAAACCTAACCAATCTGGTTCAAGAAAACAACACATAATTCAAAACAAAAGCAATTATCTCAAAAGAAGAAGATCGTCAGAAGAACATGTACAGCAAGAAAGATAAAAAGATGACCATGGTATCTCCCAATCTTTCGATTCCCCAGGAAAATCTTACACCAGCACAAATACGCTCAATATTCTCACCTGGCAAAATCTCCAAACAGCAAAAAGGTGCTGTATATTAGGAGGGAACATCAGTACACATGAGGGAAATTCAAGCGACTCTTAATCCTTGCTTGTAGAAAAGTGATGGTGCCGATGAGGGTGTCGTCGTAGAAGAGCAGTGGGTTCAGCCCGACGAACTGAATCACGGCCTCGAACCTGCATGACAAGAACAACACGCCTAATGAGCATACAAAAAAACACAAGCTCAGGAAGATATTAATGTCAAGACTTATAGCGCAGTGCAGTACAAGTAATCTGTAGGACATGCGAAATAATACCAACCAAGCTAGAATGAATCAGCAACAAACAAACATTCAGTTTAAAATTTTCTAATGCATTTTATGGACAGATCAGAGTCTGATATATGCCAAATAATAATGGAACTTTATATTCCTTTCCAAGACTGGGATTGCCAGGATAAATACATGGACACAGGCATAACACGGATCAGCAACCAAAGCTCAACCATTTATGATGAAAAAACTAGCATAACGGCGTTTCACGATTTATAGCAGAGCAATCCTACTAGTACATGTTGGAAAGTTTCGGCGATTCTCGATGTGAAACCGAGCTTGAACAGCAAATGCTATTCTGTACCGAAGGAACAGAGAAAAACCGTGAACAGCAGTAGTACTACACGGGAACAGCAAATCTTTATTAGTTCACAGGAATCTAGTAGTCAATCACACCTGACCAGGAACACTCACACGGGCAGATCAGTTTGCATTACACATGTATACAAATAAATTTGTCCTTCATCACGGACTAGTAGTATTGGAGCGATAGGAACAACTCTAATCAATCAAAAAGTAACTAGTAGCAAATACTGGGTGGACACTCATGGGCAGATTTGCAGCGCGTACACTTAACTGAATATTTTGCAGCGCGTGTAAACAGAGAGAAAGGTGCAGGCCTGTTCGTGAGCGAACTCGATCCAGTGTCTCCAAGATCCGAGTCCCCGTGCACAGGGAAACACTAGCAGAGAGGAGCGGGTCATGGGTGGAACCAATCGCGGGATGGGCGGCGCTGGAAACAGAGCAAGGAGGACTAGTTGGAGGAGTACCTGCAGCTGCGCGCGTCGGGGGTCGCCGTTACCGGCGAGCACGCCGGAGGAGACGCCCAGGACGGAGCCATCTCCGCTGCTGGTCGCCCCTGCTTCGGCTCGCGAACGGGTGAGATGGCGGACGACGGCCCGCCGCCGCCGCCGCGTCATGGTGGCCGGCAACTCGCCGCCGTCGTGGAGGAGTGCAGCGCAGACCCCCAGCCACGCGCACGACGCGGTCGGTCGGGCGAGCTCGACGGAGCCGCGCGCACGGAGAGGCCGATGCACGCCGGCCACGGAGAGGCCGATGCACGCCGGCGCCGGCGCCGGCGAGCACGCCAGCCGCGCCGCCGCTTCTCTGGTGGGTAGGTGGTGAGTGGTGGTTAGTAGTACTACCGTGACACATGCCCACCAAATTTTGGGACGCATACTAATCCAAAAAATCATCATGCATAACAAGGCAAGTTAACTAATGCCAGGCATCATTTTGGTATAGAAAATAATGGCAGCCTCCTGAATTCCTCCAGCCAAAATCATCCATCAAAGCACATAATCAACCTCCCCATAAATCGCGGAGCTCTTTATTTTGGGACGAAAATAAATACGCAGCCTGGCAAGGCAAGTTAATTAATGTCTCGCATCATTTTGGGAGGAAAAATAAAGAGCGGGTCAATAAACAGTCCTCCCCCATTCCTCCACCCAATCAAATTCGCCCACTCAGCAGCATGCTAGTCGCTTTCCATCCGAGCGCCCATCGGCCTATGCTTCAATACAAATGGCGTTGTAATTCCGAGTGGATTCCTTGATTTTCTTGGGGCAGTTATGCTCCTTCCTTTATGTGGGCGCCTGTATTTTCTCAACTTGCATCGCCGCCATCAAGGACAAGCAATCATTAGCACATACTAAGTAATAATAATAGTGATATTATATTCATTCAGCAATTTCAAATAAGACAATTCTGAGATGAAATTGATTTCACTTGTCCTACCATCATATCCAAATCACACATCGAAATTATATAGAAATCAAATATCTCCGCCAAACTACTTTTCCTTTTTTTACTTTCCGATAATCTGAGTTTAGTTCCAAAACAAGCTTGCATCTACGGCGGTGGAGGTCTTGCGCTATCATACCATGAGCCGTATCATGGGCAAATTTTCTTAGTCTTATCTATCTTTGGCTTCTCCGCTTTTCGATGTACCGTCACATAAAATAATAATACACAACAATGAGTTGACACATGAAATAAATTGTAGTAGTTGCTTCCATGCATATATAAAAGAAGGACCCCTATAATGTGCGGCGACTAGGGGCTTCCCCTATCGTATTTCTTTCAATAAAAAAGTGTGGCGACAAGACGAGATGTGAAATGATAGATACTAACTATTTTTCTCCATGTCGGTCGTCTCGTCCTTCTTTGGGGGTACCGAATGAGTAGTAGCGTCCAACAATTGTTCATCTACCTCGCTAGACCTCCCGCAGTGCTCCAAGTCTGGTTGCCGCATGGTTCGACTGCCACTGCCCTCGACCGCATTGGATCTATTCTTTCTCGACCTCATCTAGGCCAGAACCGATCACCCCCGACATGGCCAAGTGACGTCTACTAGGGAACTTTGAAGTCCATGTGGCCATCCTCGCCATAACCATTTAGTTCTCTTTTTTATTCTTCTCCTTGTTGTATAGACCTTGGATGTGAGTTGCCACCTAGACTAGGCCGATTTTGGCGTGGCAGTGCCGCTGGGAGATAGATGTCAAGAGTGGTTTGTGTTGTGAAGGCATGATTTTTATGAAACTTATCTTTGATGTGTTGCCAATACCGCTTCCCGTTTTGATCCGTGCCGAACACCACATCCATCCCCACAGCCGCCCAAGCTTGGCACAACGTTGCATCTTCTATCATGGTGTAGTTAACGGCCCTTCTTCTCTTCACTTTACCCACATCGACCTCGACCACCTCATCGTTCCCCCCAGTCGCTTCATCCCTCTCACTGTCAACATCATCCCCCACACGTTACCGCCAACCGGAGCGAGTGGAGGATCGGCAATGTCAAGCTCCTCTAAGAGATCCATGAAGGAAGAATCGCCGGTTCTTCAAAATCGGAGATTAATTTCCGCGCACAAATTCAATGGTTTCGAGGATATAATTTTCTTAACTTGAAGATCCATCATCGAGAACGCTAGGGCACCGTTCGAGTTTTCGACATCGGGCGATGGAGAGGCAGTGGACGGTGGCGAGAGGGTGTTGCGGTGGATTGTCTTCTTCAACTTCGTCTCCCTCGGCCCCGGTGACTAAATTTTGGGGCGGAACTCGACATACCTCTGCCCGCCCCGGGAGACACGGTCACCACGGGAGAGGGTGGAAGAAGCTTCGAGTTGAGGCTCATCGCGCCGAGATCCGGCGGCAGCGTTGCATTGAGGGAGGGCCAGTAACACTCCCGTCTTGCATGGAGTCCCCATGTTGGTATATAATGATGGCATGCATGAATATGAATAACCGGTCGACAACTATAGAGTGGCACCACCTTCACAAATATGATTCTATCGCCTAAGATTTTAGACGTATAATGTCAAGCCCACATTTTCAAGGTTGCTAGCCCAAGTCTCGCGGAAGTTTCACTCATGGGGCCACATTTCATGTGCATTGGGTCAAGGATAACCACACTAAAATTTTCAAATCTTGGATTGAAATAATATTCCTTTTTTTATTGTTTGTATATATAAATTGACATCTTTTTACCCCAAATGAAGCAAACAGAAAAGACACATGAAATATAACCACTTTTGACAGAAAATAATGGGATTGATTACACAGGGCCCTCTAATGGGGGTTCCGTCTCAGAGCCATAGGGAGGGTCAGTAGCACTCCCCTCTTACATGGAGTCCCAATAGTTGTATATAATGACGGGATGCATGAAGATGAATAACCGATCGACAACTATAGAGTGGTACCTGCTTCACAAATATGATTCGCCCGCCAAAGATTTTAGACTTATAATGTCAAGCCCCCATTTTCCAAGTCAGTGGCCCAAGTCTCAGGGTCACTCATGAGGCCACATTGCATGTGCATTGGGTCAAGGATAAGGACTCAGAAATTTTCAAACATTGGATTGAAATAATCTTCCTTTATTTTATTGTTTGTATATATAAATTGACATATTTTTACATGGTTCATGTTCCTATGACTTTTCCCAACTAAAACAAATAGAAAAGTCGCATGAAATATAACCACTTTTGACGGAAAATAATGGGGTAGATGACACGAGGCTCACTAGTGGGAGTTTCGTCTCAAAGAGTGAGGCAGGGTCAGTAGCACTCCCTTCTTGCGTGGAGTCCCCATGTTAGTATATAATTATGGTATGCATGAAGATGAATAACCGATCGACAACTATAGAGTGGCACCTGCTTCAAAAATATAATTCTCTCGCCGAAGATTTTAGACACATAATGTCAAGCCCCCATTTTCCAGGTCAGTGGCCCAAGTCTCGCGGTCACTCATGAGTCCACGTTTCATGTGCATTGGGTCAAGGACAAGGCTCAGAATTTTTGAAATCTTGGATTGAAATAATCTTCCTTTCTTTTATTGTTTGTGTATATATAAATTGACATCTTTTTACGTGGTTCAATTTCCTATGATTTATCCCAACTAAAACAAAGAGAAAAGTCGTATAAAATATAACCAATTTTGACGAAAAATAATGGGGTAGATGACACGAGGCCCACTAATGGGGGTTTCGTCTCAAAGCACGAGGGAGGGTCAGTAGCACTCTCCTCTTGCATGGAGTCCCAATGTTAGTATGTAATGGTGATATGCATGAAGATGAATAACATATCGACAACTATAGAGTGGCACGTGCTTCAAAAATATGATTCTCTCGCTGAAGATTTTAGACATATAATGTCAAGCCCCCATTTTCCACGTCAGTGTCCCAAGTCTCGCGGTCACTCTTGAGGCCACATTGCATGTGCATTGGGTCAAGGACAAGGACTCAGAAATTTTCGAATCTTGGATTGAAATAATATTCCTTTATTTTATTGTTTGCATATATAAATTGACATATTTTTACATGGTTCATGTTCCTATGACTTATCACAACTGAAACAAAGAGAAAAGTCGCATGAAATATAACTACTTTTGACAGAAAATAATGGGATAGATGACACAAGGCCCACTAATGGGAACAAGGCCCACTGATGGGGGTTTCTTCTCAAAGAGTAGGGAAGGTCAGTAACACTCCCCTCTTGCATGGAGTCCTAATGTTGGTATATAATGACATTATGCATGAAGATGAATAACCGATCGACAACTATAGAGCGGCACCTGCTTCATAAATATGTTTATCTCGCGAAAGATTTTATATATAATGTCAAGCGCAGATTTTCAAGGTCACTAACCCAAGTCTCGCGAAATTTTCACTCATGAGGCCACATTGCATGTGCATTGACTCAAGAACAAGCACACTAGATTTTTCAAATCCTTGACTGAAATAATCTTTCTTTCTTTATTGTTTCTATATCTTTGAACTTTTGTAAAGGGGCGGAGTTGTACTAAAATGTTGTGGGGGTTTCGCACCACAGACGCTTGGTAAACAAAAAAATGGCCTTATTATGGGGGTAGATGTCACGGCACCCACTAAACATCGTTCTTCTTGAAATACGCAACGCAAAAGTGGCACTTGCTTCACAAACAAGACTACCCTGCATGAAGATCCTCGACTTATAGTGCTAAACTACAACTTTGAGGACACCGACCCAACTCTTGTAATGAATTGACATATTTTTACATGGTTCATGTTCCTATGATTTATCCCAACTGAAACAAAGAGAAAACTCACATGAAATATAACCACTTTTGAAGGAAAATAATGGGGTAGATGACACGAGGCCCACTAGTGGGAGTTTCATCTCAAAGCGTGAGGGAGGGTCAGTAGCACTCCCCTCTTGCATGGAGTCCTAATGTTGGTATATTATGACGGTATGCATGAAGATGAATGACCGATCGAAAACTATAGAGTGACACCTGCTTCAAAAATATGATTCTCTCGCCGAAGATTTTAGACATATAATGTCAAGCCCCCATTTTCTCGGTCAGTGGCCTAAGTCTCGCGGCCACTCTCGTGGCCACATTGCATGTGCATTGGGTCAAGGACAAGGACTCATAAATGTTCAAATCTTGGATTGAATTAATCTTCCTTTATTTTATTGTTTGTATATATAATTTGACATAATTTTATATGGTTCATGTTCTTATGACATTTCCCAACTGAAACAAAGAGAAAAGTCGCATGAAAATATAACCACTTTTGATGGAAAATAATGGGGTAGATGACACGAGGCCCACTAATGGGGGTTTCGTCTCAAAGAGTAGGGAACGTCAGTAATATTCCCCTCTTGCAAGGAGTCCCAATGTTGGTATATAATGACAGTATGCATGAATAACCGATCGACAACTATAGAGTGGCACCGTCTTCACAAATATTATTCTCTCGCCGAAGATTTTAGACTTATAATGTCAATTCCCCATTTTCAAGGTCACTAGCCCAAGTCTCGTGGAAGTTTTACTCATGAGTCCACATTGCATGTTCATTGGATCAAGGACAAGCACACTAGAATTTTCTAATCATGGACTGAAATAATCTTCCTTTCTTTTATTGTTTGTGTATATCTTTGAACTTTTGTAAAGGGGCAGAGTTCTAATAAAATGTTGTGGGGGTTTCGCACCATAGTCCCTTGGTCAAAAAAAATGGCATCATTGTGGGCTCGCCATGTTCGTATGACCTATCATAACACAATCAAATGGAAAAGGCCACATGGAATCACCACTTTTGTTGGAAAACTAGGGGCAGACATTGTGAGGTCCACATAACAGGTTTTCGCCTTAGATAACATGAGGGAGGGTCAGAACCGTTTCCCTATTTCATGAGGTCCTAACATGGGTCTATAATGGTGATGTAAAGAGGAAAGGCAAATATACAACCCGGAAGCGGCACCATCTTCACAAATAGGACCAGCCGGTAAGAAACATTAGGGTGACATTCCAATTTGAATGTCACTGCCCCAACTCTTGTAATAACTTGACCTCTTTTGAGATTCTTTGTGTTTGCATGACTTAGAGCATCTCTATGCGAGGTGCCAAAAGATTTAGTGGAGCAAAATTTAGGAAAAGATTCCCTTTTGATCCTCTAGCGTGCACCTAGATGAGCTAGGTGCTGTGCGCATCACACCTTCCTCTTGGGGTTCCCAACGGACGTGTCATCTACGCGCATCAAACAGAAAACAGTCTTGATGCGCGTAGATGACACGTCCGTTGGGAACCCCAAGAGGAAGGTGTGATGCGCACAGCACTAGGTTGTTGAAAAATGCCACTCGTTGGAGGATGGAGTCGTCGTAGATCGACCGCCGCGGAGATAGGCGTCCTTGGAACATACCCCCCAAGTTTTTCTTCTTCTTCGACGATTAGTATCCGGATGCGGCGAAGAGTGACGACCACTAAGACCGCTTTTCGCGACCTCTACGTCGGCATCCGATCATCGCGCAACCCCCGGTAGTCTTCTCTCTCACCCATATGCGCCGTGGTTCCCACCTTCTCCACTTCCGAGGAGTAACTAAGATATGTCTTTTTTATTTTGCTTATTTTCCAATTTCTTTGCGACTGACTGCTGCCTATAGATGAAGAGGTTGACGGAGATGATCTTCGACAACTCTTTTTTCTCTTCGGAGGGGGAGGAGGAGGAGGAAGACGACGACGATTTGGACATGCATGTGTTAATGATTATGAACGAGGATACACATCACTGGTGTCTCCATGCAGAATCTTAGTTGTGCCTTTATTGATGGATTTAAATTTCGATGTGTTTGAATTTGAGCCATATGATTTATTACATTTATGAATTTGGTTTGTATTAAAACCATTTTAGGTTAACGGTTAATGTTTTTAAGTTAACATTTTATGTTAATTCCCCTTGAACGGGAACAAGGACGCATATTTTTTTTTGGATTAGGCGCGAGTGATTTTTTTGTCGTCGCGAAATTGCCCCTGCTTCTATCTCCACAGTCCTGGAAAGCCGGGAGCAGTTAAAGCTGTGGACGGCGTCCTTTCTTGGCACTCCTCGTCAAATTCCCAAAATATCGAAAACCGGGAGCAGCTAAAGCTGTGGGCTTGTGAAAAATCGGCTCTTAATTGGCCTCGTGAATTAAGAAATGACTTTACCGAGATTGCATGCAACTAGAAACCATGATTTTACCAACAGATTGGAAAGTATAGTAATTTCGCTGCAACCTCTCCTTAATCATAGACATTCCAAAGATCGGCTCTTGATTGGCGTCGTGAATTAAGGAATGACTTTATGTGGCTCTTGATGAGGAGATATTTTCGAGGAGCCCGAAAATATACGCATTAACATAGGCGCAGATTAATCAACACGTACAAGAGCGCCAAATACGTTAATAGCCAACCAAAAAAATAAAGACCGTTAATTACTCTACTATATCCCTAATTCCCTCTTCCGCTAAACTAAAACACAAATAAAATATTCCGGCGTTGGAGGATCGATGGAGACGTCGTAGATCGACCGCCGCGGAGATAGTCATCCTTGGAACGTACCCCCAAGCTTTTTTCGTCTTCGACGATTAGTATCCGGACGCGGCGAAGAGCGACGACCGCTAAGACTGCTTTTCCGCGACATCTACGTCAGCATCCAATCATCGCGCAACTCCGACGGTCTTCTCTCTCACCCCTATGCCCCGACTCAACTCCGTCGGCCGCGGTTCACACCTCCTCCGCCGCCGAGGTGTTCCACGGAATAAGTAGGTGAGTCTATTTTTATTTTGCTTGTTTTTAAATTTATCTGCGGCTGATTTGGACATGCATGTGTTAATGATTATGAACGAGGATACGCATCGTCGCTGGTGTCTCGGTGCAGAATCTTAGTTGTGCCTTTATTGATGGATTTGAATTTCGATGTGTTTGAATTTGAGCCATATGATTTGTTACATTTATGAATTTTGTTTTGTATTAATAAACATTCTAGGTTAGCGGTTAATGTTTTTAGGTTAACATTTTATGTTAATTTCCCTCGAATGGGAACGAAGGCGCATATTTATTTTTCAATTAGGCGCGGGTGAATTGTTTTTGTCGCCGCGAAATTACCCCTGCTTCCCTTTCCACCTTATCCTGAAAAAACCGGGAGCAGTTAAAGCTATGGATGATCGACGTCCTTCCTTGATATAAGCCGTCAATCAAATTCCCAAAATATGGTAAATACGGACTGGTTGGCCTCGTCGTGAATTAAGGAATGGCTTTATATGTGTCTCTTGATGAGGAGAGATTTCGTGCAACAAGAAACCACGATTTTAAGTACCGGGAGATTTTCCGGCATCAGCAAGATTTGGAAAGTAGTACGTAGTAATTTTCGCTGCAACCTCTCCTTAATATAATCGTGGTGCAATATTGGAAAGCAGTAATTTGGCTGCAGCGGAGAAGGAATGCTAGTTATTGCGTTGCCAGAGAAGGAGAGTAAAATTAAGGAACAAATCACCGGAGAGAATTCGTGTCAAATTTCCGAAGATTGGACGGCACTGAGAGTTGGTTTGGTAGTCCGTATTGGTTGCAAGTATACTTATTGCGTTCCTGCATTTTGGGTCCGTTTAGTTTGGCTAAATATTTGGTACAGTTCAGATTTAGCAAAATCTTCGGCTTTCTCTCCCAACCAACATTTTCTCTCCCAACCCCGCGCCGACCACCGCAGCCTACCCAACCCTGCTCGTCGCCGACCACCGCAGCTCCGGTGCATTCAATCGCGCCCCCTCGCAGAACCCTAGCCGGCCGACCAAGTCCGTCGCGCATTCAATCGCGCCCACACGCGGGCGGAACCCTGGCGTCCCGCCGTCGACGCGGCCCATCCCGCTCCGGCGACCACCCTTCCGGCGAGACCTCGCAGCGGCTGGAACTGCGGCGCCGCCGTCTCGCCGCAGATGTACGTGCCCCCAATCCTCCGCATCACCGACTTGACGGGCGCGGGACCCATGGGCGACCAACCAACAGCCAAGGCTGAATCCGGCCGGCGCTGCATCAGGGTGGAGCGACCACAGCGACCGCGTCGACCTCACCCGCCATGGTAACCTCCGGACCCCGTCCCCTCTCCGCGTCCACACCCCGATTAATTTCGTCATCCCCCTACCCCTGCCCCGTGCAGGTAAGCAGAAGCAGATCAAGGACGGCCTACCCACAGCTCCTCCTGCTGCAAGGCCAAGAAGAGGCCGGTCGGCGTCCGGAGATGGCCGACGACCACGCAAAACGGCTCGTCCACTCCGACCTCGACGGCCAAGGAGGAGCTCGTCCGGTCAGATGACGTCCACCAATTTAAAGGTCCCTTCTTTGCCCCCTGTTCCGTTCTAGTCGCTCCACCAGCTGCAAAGAAGCCCGCCTGCCCTCTCTGTGTGCGTCTAGTGCCCCAGCAACTTCCATTTCGACCTTGCAGTATTTCTCGACTTGCTGGATCACACCGAACGCTACGCTCACCCTGTGCATTCGCAGATGGGGTGGATATCCAACTGACCGAGGAGAGCCATCGCGGCTCAGCACCCGTGTGTTGTTATACATGCCGGTGGCGTCGACGGCGTCGGCGCAGCCGCAGCCCCAATCGTTGTTAGGCCGATGTCGGTTGGGGGCGCTGGCTCACTTTGTAGCCCTGTTCCTAATAGTTGGTCTTTTTGCGGTTATACGCTGGCGTAACTACCACAATGGCCAACTTATCAATCTTTGTATGCCAGCAATGATGTCATGTATAGGAACCAATTGCTCATCACGGGAATGTATGTTTTGTAGCTGAACATTTCCGAAGCAAGACAATTCTAAGGGTTTGGTGTGTTCATGTTGCTCCTTTTGCGTAAATCTAACCAGACCAATCAGTCCTATTTGACAAACCTGAAACTAGTCCTATTTTTTTTTTAAAAAAAAATCATGCCTTGGTCATTTTCTAGCAATTGCAGTCGGTGAAAATACTTATATTTACCATGCTAGATGAACTAGCTAATTCTTAATCATGTTTTACTAATTGGATGACTCTGTACATGTATAAATGATCGTGCTGAGTATTATTAGACTGCAGTAATTTGGCTGGTGCTGTGCTTGTTTCAACGTGCTCTGTGGCAAAAATTTAGAATTCTCATGATGGTACTTGAGAATAAAGTTTGATGTTACTGTACGGATATTGTGATCTGTAGTTTTGCCACTGTTTGCTGCATCCTGGAATCCTCATAATATTACAGAGTTTTAGATCTCATCATACTAGTTTGACATATAATTTTTGCTGTTTATGTAGTTTTGTACTTAACTATATTTGTTGAGCAGGGCATTTTATCATGCATATGAAGCTCATGACTACAGCCATCAAATGCCTCAGTCTGCTCCTGAAGCGGAACCTTGTGGTGGCAATCTTCCACACATCAATCCCAGGTACTGAATCTTGTTCATACAACATTTTCTAGCAGTCAAGTTCGTCTTGCAGCTCATCTTACTTAAATGTTCATACTGCACCTCACTAGAATTACCCTATAATTATCATCTTCACATGTGTGATAGGGGCCTACCGAAGCTGAGAAGAAAGAGATGGCGCCACGGTGGCTCTTGGCGACTTCTGGTGACCTTGGCCGTCTTGGAGGCTTGATGGCAGAGCTGCAGGTCTAGCTGCTCTGTCCAAGTTATATATGATAGTATTGGTTTGGCATTTTTAGTTGATTAACATTTAATTGCCACTACTTAGGCTTATTAGGACAGCGGCTAGATTTATTGGTTGGGTAAATATTTACTTGCTCTACTTTAGCAGTTATGGTCAAATATTGACTTGCTCTGGTTTGAGTGGCGAAAAGGTTCAGACCAGCTCCGTTTTGTTTTTATAATGTGCTTGGTGTTACTTGGCAGTGAACCCGGAGGACGCCGTTGAGCACCTGACCAAGGCGATCCAACTGAACCTCAAAAACCATATATGGTACAAAGAGGTATGATACGAAGGCAATTTACACAACGTTTCTTAATCCCGCTGTACATAGGGAACATCCTTGTGTTGGCTTTGAATCCACTCGAAAGGCCAAAGCACGTTCATGTTGGATGAATTGGCAAGTCATCCTGGTTATTAGAGGTCCTGGCCTGTTATGTGGGTGTGAATAACACTGGTTCTTATTGTGTGGCCTTTTTCTTTGATTGATAACTATGTATTTTCATCCTAGCACTCCATGGTTTAATTGTTTTCCTTGTCTACTCATTTAGAGAAGTATCATCTCTAGAGGAAGTTGAGTTTTTTTATCTATTTAGAAAATGAACCATTCAGGTCATTGTTTACAATTTAGAAGAAAAGGGCACATGTTTATCATCATCAGAGCAAATTGTTTTACCCTGTTATGCATTACCTTGAGCCAACTCACTTAAAGTTCTTGTTACCCCTGGTTCATAGGTCAGTCACAATAGCAGCAATGCTTGGAGAGCTTCCTGAGTTCAAAATGTTGTGACTCTTTGTATGTGGAGCTGTCCTCCTGAGGAGTTGGATGCAGAGTGAATGAACTTCTCAATCTCGACATGTAGATGAAGGTGATTATGTTTTTCCTGTAGTTTGTTTTAGTTGCACAAAACGCCTTGGACTGTGTGTGCTAGTAAAAAATGCCTTTCAGGTCATTGCAAAAACAGTATAGTTAAACATGCCTCATTTTTTATATTAAATCAAATATGGTTTCAACATAACAACTGAATAAGTTGTCTTGTAGGTACTAAAACTTATATTGGTTTACAGATTTTGTGTTCACTATTAATTCGTACTAATAGACTAAATGGTCCGTCCAATGTGGACATAGTTGGTTTTAAAGCTGAGATTTGGTGATAACTTCTGTGTTGGATTTCTCTTGATGGATCTTATCCAATGATTTTTTTTAATCATTTTGTTGTTCATAGATCTTGAAGTTATTTTCGGGATTGATGATGGTGGGTCGGATCATGGAACATTATTTTTCATTGGTTTTGCCTTTTCTCATTGATCAAAACGTTTATTACACAAATGCATGATCTTGTTGATGTCATGTTAGAGCTTATACTCATGTTCCTGGTTCTTGTATATACCCAATTTGGGTCTTTCACTGTTACTTATATATGATAGTATTGATCTGGCATTTTTAGTTGACTGACATGCCACTACCAAGAATTATTAGGACAGCATGTAGATTTAGTGGTTTTGGTTAAAATATTTACTTGCTCTGCTTTAGCGGTTATGGTTAAATATTGACTTGTTCTGGTTTGAGTGACAAAAAAGTTCGGACCAACTCTGTTTTGTTTTTATAATCTGTTGTTACTTGGCAGGGAAATAGAGGAAGCCGTTGAGCACATGACCAAGGCGTTCCTACTGAATCTCAAGAACCATGTATGGTACTAAGAGGTATGATATGAAGGCAATTTACGCAACATTTCTTAATCCTGCTGTACATAGGGAGCATTCTTGTGTTGGCTTTGAATCCACTCCAAAGGCCAAAGCATGTTCATGTTGAATGAATTGATACGTCTTCCTGGTTATTATTAGAGGTACTGGCCCTGTTAAGTGGGTGTGAATACCACTGGTTGGTATTGTGTGGCCTTCTTCTTGGATTGATAACTATATATTTTCATCCTAACACTCCATGGTTTAATTGTTTTCCTTGTCTACTACATCTAGAGAAGTACCATGCCTAGAGGAAGTTGAGTTTTTTTCTCTATTTAGAAAAGGAACCATTCAGGTCATTGTTTACAATTTCAAGTCCATAGTAAGATCGTGATTTAGGAAGAAAAGGGAACATTTTTATCATCATCAGAGCAAATTATTTAACCCCTCGTTGTGTAATATTTGTGAACCGAAACTTAGATTGTGGTCAGTTTGTATGTTTTGTGTTCTCTGATCTTTATTCCTCTGGTCTGTGATCTTCTAACTTAGATTGTTGGATCTAGAGCTTCTTAATCAAATAGATGCTCTATATTCATGTGTTCACTGATCTAGTAACTTAGATTGTTTGGTCCTATTCATGTGTTCTCTGATACTGTAACTTAGATTGTTGGACCTGGAGCTTCTTAAACTAAAATTTTATTTAGTTGTTATCTGACTCAAGTATATGCCATTTGCTTATTTTATCTCAAGACTTGCTGCACATTTTCATTTTTCATCATATAGTAAATGGTCAATGGTGGTAGACTCAAGAGCTGGATGTGTGTGAATTTCGCTCGAAACATGCAAGACGGTGTTGCCACTGGATTCTGTCACGAACTGGGTTTCATGTGCCAAGCCTCAGGCCCCCCCTGACATGCTTCTGAAGCCTGTTCTTCCGGCTATATACATGCATCTGGATCAAGTGGAGCGCAAGGATCAGTTGACTTTGCTCTGAAAGCTTTGTAACATCATGCGATGACCATACTCAGACTGCAGCGCGTGGAGCTTGAACAATGGCTCACTTTACGGTATGTAAACTTTCAGTTAAGATGATTTCTGTACTACTAGATCAAGGTTCAATCCAAATTAATGATCATATTGTGCTGGTATCTGTCAGGTGACCTGAAGCCTATGCGTGAGATTGATCTTGGGCTTCTTTCCCAGTGCTGTTTTGCCAAGTAAGTGTTTCAGGTGAACAAGTAGATCATGGCAAGCCTTGCTCTGAAGATAAATGTCAAGGTCGGTGTTCAAGTGAATCTTGCCACTTCTCCTTGTGCTTTGTGTGTTTTTGGATCGTCGAGTCTAACATGGCACTATATTTTTGAAGGCCGATGCAGTGTTCTATTCTAAGTTGCATCCCTGGATAGGCCTGCGATAATATTCGGCGCCAATGCCTCATCCCCATCCCCATCCCCATCCCCATCCCCATCGTGGTGAAGAAAACATCCCTGCCATCGCCTGCGATCATCCGAGCTCTCCAATGTTGGTTACCATCGCCATCCTTAGTACCTAATTTCTCGGACTCCATGTGCAAGCTAGTTTATCTGTTCATTCAGTTATCTGAAGTATCTTCTCAGTCCGCAGCCTAGCATAATTGTGTAGATTAGATAGATAGAAACTATTATATCAATCTAGCAGGGTTCTAGGTATATAGAGCCCGCAATAACGTTGATCCATGCATGGTTTTAAAGGCGTCGCTTAGGCGTCGCTTAAGCGTCCGAGCGGTCCGAGACTGGAAGGCGTTGTCGTCGGCTTTGACTTGAGCGTAAGGCGTCCAAAGGCGTCGCAGAAGCGTCCCAATTCATCGCCTAAGCGTGAAATCACTGCCTTTCATCGCTTCTGGACGCCTCTGTCCTTGCGCGGGAAACACTGCGCTGGCGGGAGGGAAAACCCAAATTGGCGGGCTGGAAGTGGAATTGGGGGCCAGGGATAGTGGAAATAGAGAGAAGAGAGAGAGAGGGGGAACAGACCAGGTGAACCGATTGGGAGAGAAGGGAGAGAGGAGGGAGCTCCTCTCACGCGACCACCCCAGCTCCGGCCAGATTCGCTCCTGCTCCGCCATCTGCCGGCCTCTCCAACTCCAGCCAAGCTTCTGGGTCCTCCTCCCCCTGGTGCAGCCCTTTCCAGAGGGGAAACAAGGTGCAGCACTGCAGCCTCCTCATCCTACCTAGTTGCTGCTTTGTTTCCAGCAAGGCAGCCTCAAAGGCGTCGCCTTGCAACACGCCTTGAGCGCTTAGGCGTTGAGGCGCCCCCCATCTCCTTGGGTCGCCTTTAAAACCATGGATCCAGGGTCGCTTTTGTTTCTCCTCTCCAGGAACTGAAAGAACTCAACCCAACGATGTCAATTCTGCATGTGGAGATTGAAACTGGTTTACATCTATGTTGTCTGTGATGGCACAGAATAGAACAAATCTATTTGAGCTCTTCAGTGTTATTGTTGTGCTGGCAGCATGTGTGATTAATAAGCTGTTTTATCAGCTTTGTGTACATGTTGTAGTGGTGTACTTAATAATTAGTAATTGAAGCAGCAACACTCAACCAAATGGCTTGATTTTTCTCTTAATTGCCTTTCCTCCCTATTTCTGTACAAGTAGCCAAATGGCTTGACTTTTCTCTTAATTGTCTAGATTTCTCTTTTGTAGGTGTCTTCTCTATGCAGCACTCAACTCGAGTAAAGTTTTTTGGGCCTAACAATGTTCTCTCCATTGAATTTCAGGGCGCTACCTGAAATTGTACTTCTTGGTTTTGATTTGCAGCAGGAAGAGAAGGCTTCTACTAAGTAATAGGTGTGTGTTGACGCATCGGCTGTATTCTTTTTTGCAGGACATTTACTCCCTCGGACTCAGGCGCATCAAAGATGAGGCCTTGGCTTGGTGCGGTATTGTCTCACTATGATTCGGCCCGCCATATTGTTTTGGTGCTGATGATATTCTTGGACATTGTTCCTCTTTCCATCAAGTTTTGGTGGCGAGCATTCTCTAGAGAAGATCTGCTGCTCTAGCTACTCAGGTCGCTGCTAATGAAATTGGTGCAATACACACTTTCCCATATCAAGTGAGGCAGATGATCTTCCCTGGAAAGCATGCAGGGGGGTATCCACATTGTCCAGTGTAACATACGCGAGAGGTGGCTGAGTGTGTTAAATCCTTATTAGCATCTGCAACCTTTGTTACTCAATGAATAATTATTAATTCTTATGAGTTAGTAGCGGGAGCTCATGCATGCTTCAAACATACCTATGTATTGTATGTTATGGAGATTATAAATTTTCTCCTACTTATGGCTGGGGCATTTGAACGCCCTGTTTTCTCTGAAGTACATAATAATTTGTTGCAGCAGCTTGCTTGCTTGTTGTCTGGTCATTGTTGCCATGCATATATGCGGAGCCTAGCACTTGAAGCATTGGCTCCAGCACTTGTTGTCAATCACGATCTGATTTCTAAGTGCCAAATTAATTACCATAATTGATATAGTTATTAGCATAGAAAAGAGGCAAGGAGAAGTCACCTATAAATGAGTTTGTAGGTAGTGGGCGTGCATGTATTTCACGGCCGGAGAGTTGAGCAGAATACAGTCGTGACGATTGAGCCAAATGCATGCACGTGCACGTTGAATGGAGTCACCGCATCATCTGTCGCTCGGTAGAACAAGGAATGTGATTAGAATGCAAAAGCAATTATTAGGAGAAAATCAATCATCAATTAATATAGAGGAGTTTGCATGGTCTCGTTTTGCTTCTCCCAGTCGATCGACTCCCATGTATATAGATTAAACCGAGAAACAAGCGGGAATATGGTACTACTTACTACACCCCTTCCTCTCATATACTCCATCTCAGAGGTTAAGGCCTAAAAAATGGTTTTTCATCAATGCATAAGGCTCATGATAAACTTTAGCACGTTTCTGTCGAAGTTGCCCCTCTGACCCGTTTCCAGTTTGCTGAAAAGAAAGGAGACGAGTAGGCACCCGCATGGTATTAGCTCCTCTATTCACGCTGAAATAACTGCAATCAATCTCCTCTAAAACAGGTGCATAATTGGAGGAGTCAAGTGCGGCTATATTAAGGAAGAAAGAGAAATAAAAGGGGGAAGTAACCAGGGGTAAACATGAAAGTAATCAGCATGTGCGGCCGTTCTTAATTGTAGCGTCAAACTTTTTACGCCTCAACCATAGAGACGGAGGGTTAATTACCCTGAAAATTGGCCAAACATCATAACTGCCGCCCGCAAATTAATTACCGTAATTGATACAGTTAGCAAAGAGAAGAGCCAAGAAAATTTTACCTATAGTAGTGTGCGTCCCGGCCGGATAGTTGAGCATGATATAATCGTGAGATTGAGTCAAATGCATGCACATGCAGGTTGAATGGGTCACCGAGTCGTCTTCCGTTAGTGCCGCTCCGGCCGTTCCGTAGAACATGAGATGCGATTAGCATGGAAATGTAGTTATTAGGGAAAAAATCAATCAGCACTTAATGCTAGAGAATCAATTGCCGTTAGCCATGCACCTCAGCGTTTTTTAGGCTCACGATTAAGGCCTCCAAAATTTCCAACCTATATGTCTTCATCATTTTCGCTCCATAACTAAAAACCCAGGCGTGGGGACCGAATATTTTCCTTCTTCCCGCCATTTTCTTTCCCTCCCTCGAAATTTGAATGGCGTCCAAAAGCTCTATATATACTAAGGGGGGTTCTCTGGCTTTCCGTCTGCGTTCCGAAGATCCGGTTCGCGATTCGTCATCTCGATGGCGATTGTCGTGGGCGTCCTTCTGCGCAGTGGAGACGCAATGCTCTGGGTTAGATTCCAGCTTGCGCGAAGTATCTGCCTTGCTCTGCTGCCTTACTGCTGAAGCAACGAGCGTGCGAACGTAGTCGATGTCAATCTCCTCGTTTGTTTTCTTCAAGATTTCTGCAGCCTTCGTCATATTGTCCTTCGGGGTGGCGAACGGCTGCTGCTCCGTTGGGGTCGCGAAGGTGATCCTGCGGGGAGCTATCAACTCACGCCGGACCTTTTCGACCTCATGATGAGCTTCAACGATCTTGTCCTCCCAATGTTTTCGGAGTTCCTTGACCTTTGCCAGTCCTTCGTCCACCTCCTGCTCGCGCTGGATGAAGTCTTCCACAAAAACTGCGGTGTGCTTCCGTTCCTCCAGCATGGCGGCTGCGGTGTCCTTAAACTTTTTGGCTGTGGCCAGTAGCTCCAGTCTCTTAGCTTCTAATGCTTCTACGTCTTCGGGAGTGATGGGTTTGTTAAGAATATCCGAGCGATAAACCGCATCCATGCCTGTTTGTGCAACCATCTCTTCAGGCGACAGGAGGTCCTCCGACGAAGAATCCTTGCGGGGCCGCTCCCGCGACATTGGAGATCCCTGGTGGGACGGCTGGGGGTCGGATTGGGTGCCTGCCTCTTCTGATCCAAGTTCTCCCAGCGCCGCGACAGTCGTAAGTACCTGCTTCGGCTGGGCGGAGTCAACTTCAGGCTGATCACCGTAACCATATTCCCTCACCTTGCGATCGAACTCTTCAGTGTCCATGGATTGGGTGTCTCCGGAAATTGGGCTTAGATTCCCTAGAATCGACTCTTCACCCGGATCTCCGCTTTCTCCGACAGCCTCTTGCTGATCCGGAGCAGCGTTGTTTTCCGGGGCCACGACCTGCTCGGGACCAGCTCCGACTTCTTGAGGGGCGGTTCCGGCGGTATGAGCCAAGAAGTGCACGAAGTGACACCTTTGCTTTTCTAACACCTGGGAGACCCAGGCGGATCTGCATTGGTCTTCCACCTTTATTTCCTGCTCAGGGGCGGATTGGGTGGGTTTTGATTTTTTCAGATCTAAGGCGGAATCCTTGCTAGGAAGTTCCTGCGTCTCGGATCGGATCTTCGCGACCGCGTCCTGCTCGGCCGGCGGTCGCGTCGGCGCTACTTACCGGTGGGTTTCCGTCGGAATCGACGGTTTCCCCGATGAAGATATGTATGCCGCCAACTGGGACGATGGAGAGCTTGACGGGGTCGGTTTTAGCCGGAATCCGGCACTCATCCGGAGGGACGATCGGCAGATTTCCGGCGTAAAGGACACGCCCCACAGCGATGGAGTCGTCGTAGCTTCCCATGGCGGAACCCTCCCGGTTCCGGCCTCCAGACGCCGCAGGCCCCACGGTGGGCGCCAACTGTCGTTGCCTAATCGACGGTACCTCGGAGGAGGGATCCTCACGAGGGGAGAAGAAGTAGGGGCCATAGGGCGGAGTGCACACGGGACGGTGGTACGCGATTTACCCAGCTTCGGAACACCCGCACGATGACAGGGCCTACCGCTGCTTGTCCGGAATTATCCGGGCGCTTCGCGATGTTACAATGAGTTGTGGTTGTGCCTCTAGGGCTCCCAGTGATCCGGCTTATAAAGGCGCACGGATCTAGGGTTTACATGGAGAGTCCTAGCCGGATTACAGATAGCCTAACTACGGTACAATATCTTGCCGTGCACGTCACGGATCCGCCTTCCACATACGTCGTACTGGATCCGGGTCCCTCATGGGCCTCCGCGGATCCGGGTTCCTCCTAATGTCGGTACGGATCCGGCTTACTGATCTTGGGCCGGACTTCTTCCTTCATGATCAACAGCAACTGGGCCGCCCGATGGTACACCCATGAAGTATACCCACAACAGCGGCAGCCCGATGCGACGACTCAATAAACATGCATGTCTCAATCGTCCCAACTGTATCATGCTCAACTCTCCCTGGCCGTGACATACATGCACGCACGCTACCTACGAGCTCATGTACATGTGACTTTTGTTTGGCTCTTTTATTTGCTAATTATATCAATTACGGTAATTAATTTGGTCCCTACCACAAATCAGTTGATTATTATAGGCGACAACCAAATGTTGGAGACTACTACTACCTCTGTCTCAGTTTAACAGGCACGCACGTAGTTTAAGAAATTGCTTTGACCATTATTTTGGTCAATAAAACATGAAATATATGTCATAAAAATTATATCATTGGAAAACTTTTTAGCTTACGAATCTAATGATATAGATTTTGTAGACATAAAATTATATTTTGTTGACCAAATCAATGGTCAAAGTTTGTCTTAAACTGCGTGCGTACCTCTTAAACCGAGACGGAGGGAGTACCATGGATCAGTTGGTGGCGTGGACGCTGGTATCTTAAAACTAATATGGGTGGGCTCTTACTTTTGGAGCCCCAATAATTATGCGGTGGTATAGTTATGGATTGACAAACAACCCTTAATTCTACTATCTCTTTTCCTTTGCTTGTAGATCGGAAATGGATTTGCTCCTCAGGCTTTCCTTTGCTTGGACCGGAAATGAATTTGCCCCTTAGAGATACGCAGGATCAATCCGGGTCCTCTCTCTAGGGAAATAACCTTATTGGAGATACTGCTCAATTTGAGCTGCCATGCATGCATGCCTGGTCATATACATGGTACATGTTTTAATTATTCGTGTTGCCAAAACATTGATGTCTCACATGTTGATTTCAACGCTTCCATGATTATACAATCAAAGTCTAAATCGTCATACATGACGCACGCGTTGGCTACACCCTTCCCTGTATTTATAGATTGGTGTGTGTCTATCTCGAGGAGTTCAAATTTCGCTATTTTGGCGCCACTACATACTTTTTTTCATCTGCACGAATGGGTTGCCGCTACTTTATTTGGTTTCTATCGCCGTACAATCCTACGTAGAGAGAGATAGATGGGCTGACTCCAAGGTGCTATGAGGCGGATCGCTGAGGTGGACATATGGTGGTCTCTCTCTCAGGCAAGCAAACGGGGCGTTCTAGGCCGCGGCCTCTGCCTCGGCGTGTCCGTGCACCACGCCTCCTGCGACGACCCCGATGATCTGCTCGGCAAGATGCTCTCCGGTATGAGGATGCTCGCGCCGGAAACGGAGATGCCAGCACCGGCCGGTGATGGCGTCCTTCCCGCTAACGCGCGACCAGATCGACGGGATCAAGGACGCGGTGGCAGAACCAGGAACGCATAAGTGCCCGTCGTCGTTCGTGGCGGCGTCAGCGCTGGCGTGGGTGTGCCTCCCGAGGAGCCGTTCCGTGGGCGTGGACGGTGCGGCGCGCAGCCACATGCAGTTCTCCTTTGAGTGCCGGTCGAGGCTGGCCCCGCCGCTCCCCGCCGAGTACTTCGGCAAATGCCTGCGCGCAATGCGACAACGTCGGCGTGTGGTTGTGCCGCTGCGGCTATGTCGGCCAGCTAGGACGGCGCTTGCTCGTGTGGTGGCGTAGATCAAGGCGACGATGTCGGCCGTCTGGGACGGCGCGTGCTCGGCGCAGCTCAAGGCAACGGTGTCGGCGTCTGCTCGTGCCACCGCGGCTACGTCGTCCAGTTAGAACGGAGCATGCTCGTTCAAGATGACGACGTATGCGTGTCCTCGTGCCGCCGCGGGTACGTCGGCGCTTGCTCGTACTGCATTACATCTCAAGGCGACGATGTCGGCCAACCAAGACGACGTGTGCTCGTGTTGCCGCGTCGTGCCTCAAGGAGATCGACAACGTTGGCCGGCCGCATCGGCGGCATGAAGATCGCCGCATCATGGAGCACGCGATGCTGCCTGATTGCTTGGCTTCATGTGCGCGCACGCTGCTACCTTGCTAGCTTTTTCTCAGACGCTAGCGCGTGCCGGCCGACCGCTGCTTTGCTGCCGCTAGCGGTGCTGTCCTAGTTCTTTGCCGCCGTGGCTTCCCTGGCTGTCTTCCGGCGGCGCGGCAGAGGAGAGCAGCATCGCGTCTTCGGTCCAAGTGAATCACGTACCTCGCAGCCGTTGCCCACTACAAGCGTAGATGCAGCTACAAGCGTCGTCCAGATCGGCGTGTCGGCGTGGCGCGGAAGCATGCACAATGCTTCCAAAATCGGCCCGTATTTGCTCTTGTATTCTTTATTGTGTGGTAAAAGACATTGATCCCATTTCTTGGTGCACCAACGAAAAATGGGCATGCTCTACATGCACGCACACTACCTACAAGCTCATGTACATGTAACTTTTCTCTGGCTCTTCTCTTTGCTAACTAGTACTAAAGCTAATTAATTTGGCACCTAAGTGATTGACCTGTGTGGATACCATATGATCCACTAGGGCCCTAGTTGGTTGTTGCTTCAGGTTAATTAACCACTGCTGCCAGGTGAAGCTAAATGTAAACTTGAACCAAATCTTCACCTAGTAAAATTCACTTGAAGAAATGTAAATGAATATTGCTGCAGCTGAATTCATTCTACTAGGGATGCTCCAGGCTTGACTTGAAGTCATAGCTGCATGTCACAGCCACAAAATAAACCGCACCCACTACATATGACAATATTATTCCAGTGATCATCACAAGATAAGAAATCAGAAAACAAACTTGTCTCACAAAGTCACGCCCACAAAATAATGTCACAAGATCATTCGTGCTTGACGATGGTTGTTTGCCTTTAATTAACCAATGCCACCAAGTATGTGAATACAAATGTAAACTGGAGCCAGTGCTTCAAATGCTAACTCGAGGCCAAGTCGCATATGTATGCAGGGCAACAAACACCATACAACAAGCAAGCAAGCTGGCGCGACAAATCATCACAGTTCAAGTTGTACTTGAGAGCAAACAAGGCCGTTCAAATGCCCAAGCCATAAGTAGGAGCAAATTTATAATTCAACTCAGCAATCTCCATAACATACAATACATAGGTAAGTCAGAAGCATCCATTAGCTCATGGATCTAACACATAAGAACTAAGAATTATTCATTGAGTAACAAAGGTTGTAGATGCATGTGCAAGGCTAATCAACAACCTGAATATAAAGTCGAGGACATTTGTTTCACAAACTGAATGTCGGCAGTTGCTAGAGTTTATAAGTACATCACAAGAACGAACTTTGCTAACAAAATTTTCATCCATAGGAATGTTGCTCGAATTGGTGTCTTGATGGCAGAGTGGAGAGTTGCAAAAGACATGAACAGGTACTACTTCAAGAACAAGGACACACCAAATGCCCATTCTGCAGCAAAATGTATACATGAGGAAGTTATCTACAAAAGCAGTGAAATGTCAACCGCACAGATTCATGTCAAACAGGCTTTGAATCTGGAATTTCTAACATTTCTCATGTCAAGCAGCACACTGTAAGGCTAAGAAGCAATTTTATCAATGGTGTTAAGCCCGTCCAGACAACACTAGGAAATCACTCACCAAGCCCCGTGGTAACATGGTGGTACCTATAGTAGTATCAAAGCCCCAAATGTTTCATTTTCTTGAGCTAAATATATTAGAACATACAAGTCGAGGACATTTGTCACCATGTTTAACAAACTGAATAACACCCGTTGATAGAGTTTATCAGTACATCTAAAGAACGAACCTTGCTAACGAAATTTTCATCAAAAAGAATGTTGCTAGAATTGGTGTCTCGATGGCAGAGTGGAGGGTTGCAAAAGACATGAAGAGTTACTACTTCAAGAACAAGGACACACCAAAATTGCCCATCCTGCAGCAAAAATACAAGAGGAAGTTATCTACATAGGCGGTGAAATGTCAACCACACAGATTCATGTGAAACATGATTTAAATCTAGGATTTCAAACATTGCTCATGTCAAACATCACACTGTAAGGCTGTTAAGCCCATCCAGACAAGACTAGGAAATCACTCTGCAAGCCATTTGGTAACATGGTGGCACCATAGTAGTACCAAAACACCAAATTGTGTCATTTTCTTGAGCTAGATAGATTAGGACATGTATCAGCAATCAACTTGTTTATTCCCAAACAAACAAAAAACTAGTCAAACTGTTATCTCTCAATAGTAAATACGCAGGGACCATTAACAAAAGCTCGGGCCGGAGCATACTTATGGAAATGTGAGGCAAAATAGCTCAAAAACAGGTCGAACATGCCAAGTTATTGATAAATCTCATACATGTTCAAGTGCCAATCCCTATCAAAATGTACCAACAATTTTCCCATGCCAACAACCATGATTAATCCCGAATCTTGAATCCTAGTGTGCAGTTGCACACCTTGAAAATAAACCAAGTCGCAATAATAGTAGGGATATTCGGAGCTCAGAGTTGGAAGCCAGAGAGGGCAACCCAAATGCTATTTGTAACACATGGTGTATTCATCTCGATCAATTCAACAGAGGAAGCAATCAATCACAGCAACAATGGGTGAAATCTGTCTGTCCGGTACATAAGAGATGTACATATAGAAAGCTAAGAATGGAAAGATTGTTTTAACTTCACCTTTGAAAAACATGTTGTGATTGCATAAGCAATAATCATTTTATTTTGACTAAATCTATTATAGTTCACAAAGTAGAATGTAGTAGATAGGACAAAAGATGTTGCGTGGTAATTGACTAAGCATTTTTGCTGAACTCAATTTGCATCCTTAAGTATAATTGACAATAAATCTCCAGAAAATACAATTTTTCAGAATTCATTAGTTGAAGGTAAACCCAAAAATGGCACAATAAACGAAATTATGATATACCTCTGCATACATGTGAGATTATTAGACTGGAATATTTGAGATCAAAACAACCTTAGGACCAAAGGCGTCGCATACTCTGATTAGTTTGTGAACCTTCTGTGCAATCATGGCTTTATATATCTCACAATTGCAGCACACAAATACTGAAGATTTGCCTCTCGTCTGAAACTGCATAATCACAAGACCAAGAGAAATTTTAGAACCAGTGTGTATAGCTACAGAGAATACAAAATATGAAAGTTCAAGAATTTTAGTGTCCATCCTTGAGTAGAAGGTGCTTTTATTAAAGATATGATTAGAAGTCGGCACAGTTTCTCCTATTTCTGCAGCCAACTAATTACTCCCTTGGCCATATCCCTGTAAGATGAATAACCATGCAGCCAATTTTTATTGGAGCAAAAAACCCAATTTTGTTAATATGTACAAATGAAAGAAAAGTATGATGAATTAAGAGCAAAATTTGGAATAGTTCTGTACAAGTCAGCTTAGTAGGATGCACCTTACTAAGAGTCGTCATGCTGATAAAGCGATCCCTTTGTGAATCGATCTTCATTACCATATGATAACGAAAAGCAAACAGCGGTTCATCCAAAGTAAGGTCAGGGTAAAGAATGGAACTTCTTGAGGTGGAGATGTTGCTGGACGACCACTCCTCCTGGTTCCCCTGAGTTTCGTCATGGGCGTCCACGCTCCGGGCGGCTGGTAAATCATCCGGCAAGGGGGCGCCGCACGAGGCGACCGGGGTTGGGGCGAGCGGCGGCTGCGGGGTGCAGAGAGAGAGATGTGTATGTGAGATTGATTCGTCCACTCGTCCCTCCATCTACCATGTGTAATTATAAGGAGGCTGCAGGTAATTAGGGAGGAGTTAATTCTCCTAGAATCTTGTTCCCCATAATTATGCTGCAGATAAATAAGCCTATTTCTTCTCTCCTGGAAATTAATTAATTTCCACAGATAAATCCTTTATCCTTTAGTAAAAAATATTAACTTCCAAATCTGAACCGAAGATTTGGACGTACGTGCGGGATCACTGTTGTGGGATTTTATTCTCTCACTGGAAAATAGGAAAGAGTGGAGGAAAAGGATGAATTAATTATGCGAAGATCTGATTGGAAGTTGTTTTGACCAAAATCAACCTTGCCTCAAATAGGAAATTAAGGAAAAAATATGAGATGTTTTTAGATGATGTACACGAACTATATTTTGTAGTATACGAATATATATTCACACATTGAATTAAGGGCCTCAAAAGAATGAGAAATCTCTGATCATCTCTTCGGGCTAAAACGTGCATGCATGTGAAAACTAGCTCAGCATACTTATGAATGAATGATAACGAATAGCTGATTATTTTTAGAAAAACAACGAATGATAAAGAGAGGTTAAGGGAAAAGATGATTAGTCACCTAAAGATAATTAGCACAATTGGTACTTTATCAAAATACTAGAGATGCATGAGGGACATCAGCATGACCGCGTGGGATGGCTGCGTCGGCGGGGGTCGGCCGAGACAGAGCTACGGTGGTAGGCGGCGCTGACTCATGGGGAATAGGGAGGTCCTTTTTCTTTCCTCTTGCGATTTTGGCGAAATTTTTGACATGGAGTCGTGCGTGGTGTATCAAAAATTCGGTGACGTGTCGTGTATGCAAGGTGCTCCAACACGAAACAAGTCTCCCTGAGTTTCTCATGTTGAAAAGAAAAGAAAAGAATAGCACTCCCGGAAAAATCAATTATCTCCCTTACAAGCATCTCCACCGGTGACCCTCAACTAGTAGCCGGCAACACACATACCGGCTACGGTTGGGGGTTGCCGGCAGCAAGTGCGGGTCAAAAATTTCAAACCCTCACACCGGTACTCCACCATACCCGCTACTGATTTGGTGGAGATAGACATTGACAAGTGGGCCAGGTTGGTTGAAAGTGGCGTAAATTTGGTACCGGCGATCCAGATAGCCTCCCTTAGATAATAGATAAGGTAAGTTTGGTGCCGGCTATCCAGTGTGAGCATTTTCTCTAATTAGAACTCCCAAATTACCGCCGGCTACGATTTAAGGCTCCCCGGTGGAGATGCTCTTAGTTTGAGATGGATGCCAACACGAATTCCTTGGATTGATCCATCGATTTGGTCCATTCCATCCTTGCCTGTCTTGGACTGCATAAGACAGCCTGGTGCCCGCTAATTCATCTCAAGGGACGGAGGGATTACCATCCATTGGCCAAATGCAATTTCCTCCATCGTTTTATTTCACACGAAAACCAGGGCCACGACCGACAACAACACAGGCTCATTCATTCCAATTTTTGACATTGCCTCCCCAGATTTTCTAGTACATTCAGGCCAAGACTACCCACCCAAGCAATTCAACAAACAAAAGGAACACGCAAATAAAAATAACACAACATCTTTTAAAATGGTGCAGACCAGATATAGAACAAACAGCTAGAGATCAGGCCAACTGAAAAAAACGGGCACGGACTAAGTCTCTGTAGAGAGAGCAACAATCTGCAATTGATACTTGGGGCTCTACCTCTTGTCCTGCAACCTGAATACAAGACACTACTAGTCATTTACTCAAACCCGCCATGATAACACAGTAGACAACAAAGACATGGTTTCCAACACATCCTTCAGCTAATGAGCTAATGAATCAGCTACATCAGGTCATAAAAAAATTCGGCATGGAATCCTCTAAATTCTCAAACATCCGCATTGATAACATAGCAGCAAATACAGTGAGCAAGTCGCACAAGACCAACTCATTTGGCATCCAAATATGCACAGGTCAAGAAAATCTGCCATAAATTTAAGCTTCATTTGACAGAATCCACTATATCCAAGAAAGAAAACTTCACGTATATTTGAGGCCTATAAATACTACACAAGACTAGGAAATCATAGAGAGGAGCTAGAGACTTCCCCATAAAACACATGGAGTCGAAGAAGAAGGGGCCACTACGGTCGCTCAGTCCTCCTCGTTATCCTCGGACAAAATAAACAGAGCATGATAAGCAAAGCAAATACAGATATTTCGAAAGGACTGCAAAATAATAAGGCGACGATATTGTACACAACAGTTCAAGCATGATCACGGAAGCGCGCGACGATTGGATCAAATGGAACCATGCAACGATTGGATCATACCAGCAGTGCATGCACCTATACTCACAGAGATGCTCAAGTACATATACCAAACTAAATATGGAACCAAAAACAAATGTAGTGCATTCTGATCCTACATAAGTACAGATACTTATCATGGTAATCTAAATAATCCATGATACAGAAACCAGGGATAATTAAGATTATTCCTTAAGAAACAACAAATGTACTAGTTCAGCTAAATCAAGAAACAAAGTGGAGCAAGAAAAAGGCATCAATATTAAATTATGTCAAATCACAAGCACAAAGATTCAATGAATAGCAATCATTTTCGAACTGGTTCGGTTCGAGAAAATATTAGGATTTTAATGGACTATATATACTTCACAATATTAATCTGCATCTAGCAAGTTTGGTAATTATAATGACCATCAAATGAAACACATGAAATAAAATCTACAGAAATCATCTCAGATTATGCATCTTGGAATATACCAAAATAGCAAACGGAGCAGGGAAGCACCAAAAGAGTAAAATTCATGTGATTCCTACCATCGTTCAACTAGAAAAAAGCAACCGAATTTATATCAGCAGCTACCGTGTTTTTCAGAACTTCAAGCCCTTCACCAACAGTATCCAAACTTTCACCCTGCACAAACATTGCCAAACAGAGGTCCAGTTAGACAAAAATCTCAATGCATTCTGATCCTACATAATTAGAGATTAAATGCTTATCATGGTAAAGTAAATAATCCATGATAAGAAAACCAGGGACAGTTAAGATTATTCCTTAAGAAACAAATGTACTAGTTCAGCTAAATCAAATCAAAGACAAGATTAACAGAAAAGAGCTTTTTATGAAGTCAAAGGAAGCTTTTACTAATTAGCCAACAATCATCATAAGCCCATATTACCTATAAGCTCAATTTTTACAAGATAAAATTAAAAGCGGCAAGAAAACCTAACGAATCTGGTTGAAGAAAACAACACATAATTCAAAAGAAAAGCAATTATCTCAAAAGGAGAAGATCGTCAGAAGAACATGTACAGCAAGCAAGGTAAAAAGATGACCATGATCTTTCGATTCCCCAAGAAAATCGTACACCAGCACAAATACGCTCAATATTCTCACCTGGCAAAATCTCCAAACAGCAAAAAGGTGCTGTATACTAGGAGGGAACATCAGTACACATGAGGGAAATTCAAGCGACTCTTAATCCTTGCTTGTAGAAGAGTGATGGTGCCGATGAGGGTGTCGTCGTAGTAGAGCAGTGGGTTCAGCCCGACGAAGTGAATCACGGCCTCGAACATGCATGACAAGAACAACTCGCCTAATGAGCATACAAAAAAACACAAGCTCAGGAAGATATTAATGTCAAGAATTATAGCGCAGTGCAGTACAAGTAATCTGTAGGACAGGCGAAATAATACCAACCAAGCTAGAATGAATCAGCAACAAACAAACACTCAGTTTAAAATTTTCTAATGCATTTTATGGACAGATCAGAGTCTGATATATGCCAAATAATAATGGAAATTTGTATTCCTTTCCAAGACTGGGATTGCCAGTCTTGATAAATACATAGAGACAGGCATAACACGGATCTCAGTTTGCATTGCACATGTATACAAATAAATTTGTCCTTCGTCAGGGACTAGTAGTATTGGAGCGATAGGAACAACTCTATTCAATCAAAAAGTAACTAGTAGCAAATACTGTGTGGACACTCATGGGCAGATCCTCCACCGCGTACACTGTAACTGAACATTTGCAGCGCGTGTAAACAGAGAGAAATTAAAGGGGCAGGCCTGTTCGTGAGCGAACTCGATCCATTGTCGCCAAGATCCGAGTCCCTGTGCGCCGGGAAACCCTAGCAGAGAGGAGCGGGGTGGAACCAATCGCGGGAGGGGCGGCGCCGGAAACAGAGCAAGGAGAACGAGGAGGGGAGTACCTGCAGCTGCGCGCGTCGGGGGTCGCCGTTCCCGGCGAGCACGCCGGAGGAGACGCCCAGGACGGAGCCCTCTCCGCTGCTGGTCGCCCCTGCTTCGGCTCGCGAACGGGTGAGATGGCGGACGACGGCCCACCGCCGCCGCGTCATGTTGGCCGGCAACCCGCCGCCGTCGTGGAGCACCGCAGTGCAGACCCCGGCCACGGACACGACGCGGTCGGGCGAGCTCGACGGAGCCGCGCGCACGGAGAGGCCGATGCATGCCGGCGCCGGCGAGCACGCCAGCCGCGCCGCCGCTTCTCTGGTGGGTCGATGGTGAGTGGTGGGAGGAGGGGAAATGTGGTTACCAAATTTTGGGACGCATACTTTAAGGTAGGTTAAGTAATGCCAGGCATCCTTTAAGGTAGAAAATAATGGCAGCCTCCTCGATTCCTCCCCATAAATCACGGAGCTCTTTATTTTGGGGCCAAAATAAATACGAGACCTCGCGAGGCAAGTTAATTAATGTCTCGCATTATCTTAAGAGGAAAAATAAAGAGTGGGTCAATAAACAGTCATCCCCGATTCCTCCCCCAATCAAATTCGCCCACTCAGCATCATGCTCGTTGCTTTCCATCCGAGCGCCCCATTTGCCTCTTTCAATACCAATGGCACTGTAATTTCGGGTGGATGCCTCAATTTTCTAGGGGCAGTTATGCTCCATCCTTTATGTTGGCGCCTGTATTTTCTCAACTTGCATCGCCGCCATCAACGACAAGCAATCATTAGCACATACTAAGTAATAATAATAGTAATATTATATTCATTAAGCAATTTCAAATAAAGACAATTCTGAGATGAAATTGATTTCACTTGCCCTACCATCATATCCAAATCACACATCGAAATTATATAGAAATCAAATATCTCCGCCAAACTACTTTTCCTTTTTTACTTCCCGATAATCTGATTTTAGTTCCAAAACAAGCTTGCATCTACGGCGGTGGAGGTCTTGCGCTATCATACCATGAGCCGTATCATGGGCAAATTTTCTTAGTCTTATCTATCTTCGGCTTCTCCGCCTTTCGATGTACCGTCACATAAAATAATAATACAAAACAATGAGTCGACACATCTCTACTACTTAAAAAGAAGGAACGTGTTCCCCCTTCTCCCCCTACTTTCGTCGTCCTTTTGGTCATCCTACATATTTTCAATATGACGAATGTACCCTCCCACCTTGCCTCAAACAATTCATCACCGCACCATCAATCCAGGACAACAGGAAAGGAAACTCCATTACTTCTGCATCATTCCAAGACAACAGGAAAAGGAAACTCCATTAACGCACCATTATTTCTGCATCTCTACCGCACCATCATTTGAAGAAAACTACACACAATTTGAGGGCAATAGCAAAAGAAACCGCATTACAGAAACAAAGGAAACTCCATCATGGCCTGATCTCGCACCATTACATAACAAAGGAAACTTCATCATTTCCTGATCAGCCATATCGGTACTTGCCTGAAACATGGCTGGGTGATTTCTGGTGCGTGCATATAATGGGTACCCTCAACCGTTGTTATGCGAGAGATCTCCCGGAATTAAGTTGTCTCCCTATTATTTGAAAATCTGCAGTAATTTGAAAAGTTCATTTGTGAGGATACTTGATGTTTCATACCTTGCCTGATAGTATTTCTCATTTGTATGTATTGCTATAATCATGCGGATCATCAAGGAGAGTTTACAACCTGCGTTGGAATCACCAGGGAGAGTGGAGGTACATAATCACACCTCTAAGTTGTATGCACTTTTTAAATTGGTTGTCTCTGTCTCCCCACTTGTTGGAAGAACTTCACCATCATGTCAGAATCTGCAGTAATCATGGTTTAAAGAAATCATTATAGGATACCTGGTATGTCAGGTTATAATGTTTTAATAGGAGACTTGAGGTTTCTAATAGTTTACTAATAGTTTATAGCGTAACAATGGAATCAATCTTGAATTTCCCATATGATCAGTTCCCTGTTTAGACATTTTGGTTAGTATCAATCCAAAGTTTGTGCTATAAAAAATACATAGATTTTTTCTCTAAAAAATCTAATTGGTCACAGTAAACATGATATATTCCTGAAGCTACGAGTGTTTGTGGTATGTAACAGAGTTCTTGCTTGTGCAACTAAGAGCTTTGCTCGGGTAGAGGCGGCTAGCAATGATTTGTGTGTTGGAGGTCAAACGTAAAAAGTGAAGGCAATGGTATGGACATATGCTCGTTAATTTTTTATGGGATTTAGTTACACGTTTATGAATTTCCTGTATGATTAAAATTGGATCCTTTTATTTAGAGCATCATTTGACTTAATATTAGTTTTTTCTTGCCATTAATGTGGGTGTCCTCCAACTGAGGAGTACTAGCGACTGGCCCGTCTGAGCTCTATTGCATGCCCATCAAGATAATAGACTTATAGGTTAAAGGTAAAATTTGATACTATGATAGTTTTCACATAGAGCATAATAATCTTGAAACCAACCGAAGGAATAACCTGTGGGTATGGCGCAATGATTCAGTCTACAAAATCATTCCATCTAAACCGAGTGACGTGTCTGTGACTAAATTTAGCAGTCAGAACCCCCATTTCCAATATTAGAATTTACTTTCCAGAATTCGAATATCAAAATCTGTTGAAAGCAAATACTTGAAGCATGAATCATGGCACCCCACAGGCTCATATGTCCACAATCCCTATGCGCACAATTAAACCTAAAATTGCACTCCGGTAATACCAAATAAGGATATGCATTCCACATTGTTTTTTCTTGATTCCATTGTTCATATCTACCTACTGAGAAAAGACCACATAACACTAGAATAAGCCTGTTCAATACCATGTCGAAACTACATGCCAAGCTAATGCAGCAAGAAGCTTTTAATGGGATAAGAATGAGGTGATCCTAACAATCCGCCTCAAACATACCTCCATGAGGAGGCAGCCCAAGTATGCACCAGAGATCAACACTCCGAACCTGCCTCGGCGATCCTGTTTGTTGGAGAACCTATTGGAGGTAGCACCATAATCCCTCCGCCGCGGGTATGAAGGTCGAGGAGGCCTAGGGCGGCAACACCATAATCCCTCCGCCGCAGGTACCAATGTCGAGGAGCCCCAGGATGGAAGCACCACATTCCCTCCGTCGTTGTTGTCGAGCTCGAAGCGGTCTAGGGCGGCGCCGGTGCGCCGGGCCCAGCGTACTAGGGCATCGGGCTCCTCTGTGGCCTCCATCTTCGGCGAGGGCGAGCGCTAGGACGACTAGGGTGTCGGGCTCCTCCGTGGCCTCCATATCCTACGACGGCGGGCGCCCAGCGCTGCACCGCAACCTCCATCTTCGTGCTACCTTGAAACCGCCGCTGCAGCCTCTGAAACCCGTCGCCGCGCTTGCAGCCCCCAAAAAATACCAGCCCCGACTCCTCCAGCGAGCAGCCCAGGCTGTGCCCTCACCAGATGGGCCGCGCCGCAGCTCCTCCTCCCGCTCCCAGCGTCCTGAGAACCAGCGGCGGGGCAGTTGATTTGGGGGCGATCACGGTACAGAGTGTGTGGGGACTGGGGAGGGATGGAGAAAACGAGATGCGAGCAGATAAGGTACGCAATGGAGTTGGTGGGGCCCAAGGTAAGAACGTCTTAGGGATGGAGGAATCTGGATGCATCCAACGGCCACGAACCCGGAGGCCGCGCACGACGCAACCTCCGGAGGAAATACATCATTTTCCTTTTATTAACACTAAGTGAGATTTATTTACAGCTACAATATATATAACTCCCTCCCTTTTAAATTAACAAAGTTGTGTCAATTAATTTACAATAGATGATGTATAAAAGTTATTACTGTAGTTTTTATTGGAAGAGTAAATTTTGCATCATCAAAACATTGTAATCATCATTGGATAATATTATATGGTAACAAATTTTATGTGAAGATTTAGGAATTGTGCTTCTCACATGGTAAGGCATTAAGCACAATTAAAGTGGCTCGGTAGCTAAAAAAGAAATAAGATTTGAAATAAAAAATTACTAAGATTACTTCTTGATAAATTTTTATAAAAACTGTATATCATAAAAGAATATCATGAAATTCTAGACAAGAATTATTTTGTCTAACACCCCTAGATGGATACATCTCATTCGGTATCATGACATTTTTTTATTTGAAAAAAATTCTTATTACTACTTGCTAGGGTCATATGATGCATTGTTGAAAATTGAGTTTTCTCGACTTAAAACTAAATGACGACGACATGAGAAACTGAGACTTGAAAGATGACAAATTGGTTGTGTGATTGTGGATTCTAATGCCGGCCTTCTATTGTAATCATTGGTCATTTCACCATACGTCGATCCACCAAATGCCAACCTAATAGATAGATTTTGGTTATTGTTCAAATGCAAGTTTGTTGGGCTATGAGACCTATTTAAGTGACTCCGACAACAAAACACAACTCAGTAAAAAGAGATTGAAGTTAAAAGACATGTGTTTTACTAAAAGGCAAGTTAAATTCAAAAGACAAGCCATATATTTTAGTGTATCTTCTACATCTTGAAAAACTAATTTCATTTCTCATATAAATCTTGTAGGTGACAAGCCATGTATTCACAGCAGCGGTAAATGCACTCTTCTTCATCTTGAAAACATGCAACAACAGCGGAATCCAGGTGCAGACAAGCCATGTATATGCACTCTTTTTACATCTTGAAAACTAATTTGTAGCTTGTTTCAGGACTCAAGATCAATTGTATTCACAACATCGGAAATTAAGGAAATTAAAATTGCAGGTGACTAAATTTGATTTTAGACAATAATCTGTTTACATAAATATCAAAGGAACAACAGGGACAGTGACTCCATTCTTTATGCAACTTGCAATAAATATGACATATCGTTACAAGGTTGTATTACATTTATGCACCGCACCCGTGACAACGCACGGGCATTTGTACTAGTGAAATAAAATGTAGTAGTTGATTCCATGCATATATAAAAGGACCCCTATAATGTGCGGCGACAAGACGAGACATGAAATGATAGATAATAACTATTTTTCTCCATGTCGGTCGTCTCGTCCTTCTTTGGGGGTACCGAGTGAGTAGTAGCGTCCAACAATTGTTCATCTACCTCGCTAGACCTCCCGCAGTGCTCCAAGTCTGGTTGTCGCATGGTTCGACTGCCACCGCCCTCGACCGCATTGGATCTATTCTTTCTCGACCTCATCTAGGCCGGAATCGACCACCCCCGACATGGCCAAGTGGCGTCTACTAGGGAACTTTGAAGTCCATGTGGTCACCCTCGCCATAACCATTTAGTTCTCTTTTTTATTCTTCTCCTTGTTGTATAGACTTTGGATGTGAGTTGCCACCTAGACTAGGCCGATTTTGGCGTGGCAGTGCCGCTGGGAGTTAGATGTCAAGAGTGGTTTGTGTTGTGAAGGCATGATTTTTATGAAACTTATCTTTGATGTGTTACCAATACCGCTTCCCGGTTTGATCCGTGCCGAACACCACATCCATCCCCACAGCCGACCAAGCTCGGCACAACGTTGCATCTTCTATCATGATGTAGTTGACGGCCCTTCTTCTCTTTACTTTACCCACATCAACCTCGACCACCTCATCGTCGTCCCCCCCCCCGGTCGCCCATCCCTCTCACCGTCAACATCATCCCCCACACCGTTACCGCCAACCGGAGCAAGTGGAGGATCGGCAATGTCAAGCTCCTCTAAGAGATCCATGAAGGAAGAATCGCCAGTTCTATAAAATCAGAGATTAATTTCCACGCACAAATTCAATGGATTCGAGGATATAATTTTCTAAACTTGAAGATCCATCATCGAGAACGTTAGGGCACCGTTCGAGTTGTCGTCATCGGGCGATGGAGAGGCAGTGGACGATGGCGAGAGGGCGCTGCGGTGGATTGTCTTCTTCAACTTCGTCTCCCTCGACCCCGGTGACTAAATTTTGGGGGCGGAACTCAGCATACCTCCGCCGCCCCGGGAGACACGGTCACCACGGGAGAGGGTGGAAAAAGCTTCGAGTTGAGGCTCATCGCGTTGAGATCCGGCGGCAGCGTTGCATTGAGGGAGGGCTAGTAAAACTCCGTCTTGCATGGAGTCCCCATGTTGGTATATAATGATGGCCTGCATGAATATGAATAACCGGTCGACAACTATAGAGTGGCACCACCTTCACAAATATGATTATATCGCCTAAGATTTTAGACGTATAATGTCAAGCCCACATTTTCAAGGTCGCTGGCCCAAGTCTCGCGGAAGTTTCACTCATGAGGCCACATTTCATGTGCATTGGGTCAAGGGCCATCACACTAAAATTTTCAAATCTTGGATTGAAATAATATTCCTTTTTTTTATTGTTTTTATATATAAATTGACATCTTTTTACGTGGTTCATTTTCCTATGACTTATCCCAAATGAAGCAAAGAGAAAAGACACATGAAATATAACCACTAATAATGGGATAGATGACACACGGCCCTCTAATGGCGGTTTCATCTCAAAGCGTTAGGGAGGGTCAGTAGCACTCCCCTCTTGCATGGAGTCCCAATAGTTGTATATAATGACGTAGCACTCCCCTCTTGCATGGAGTCCCAATAGTTGTATATAATTACGGGATGCATGAAGATGAATAACCGATCGACAACTATAGAGTGGTACCTGCTTTACAAATATGATTCTCCCGCCAAAGATTTTAGACTTATAATATCAAACCCCCATTTTCCAAGTCAGTGGCCCAAGTTTCAGGGTCACTCATGAGGCCACATTGCATGTGCATTGGGTTAAGGACAAGGACTCAGAAATTTTCAACATTGGATTGAAATAATCTTCCTTTATTTTATTATTTGTATATATACATTGACATATTTTTACATGGTTCATGTTCCTATGACTTGTCCCAACTAAAAAAAATAGAAAAGTCGCATGAAATATAACAAATTTTGACGGAAAATAATGGGTAGATGACACGAGGCCCACTAGTAGGAGTTTCGTCTCAAAGCGTGAGGCAGGGTTAGTAGCACTCCCTTCTTGTGTGGAGTCCCCATGTTGGTATATAATGATGGTATGCATGAAGATGAATAACCGATCGACAACTATAGAGTGACACCTGCTTCAAAAATAATAATTCTCTCGCCGAATATTTTAAACACATAATGTCAAGCCCCCATTTTCCAGGTCAGTGGCCCAAGTCTCGCGGTCACTCATGAGTCCACATTTCATGTGCATTGGGTCAAGGACAAGGCTCAGAGTTTTTGAGATTGAAATAATCTTCCTTTCTTTTATTGTTTGTGTATATATAAATTGATATCTTTTTACGTGGTTCAATTTCCTATGATTGATCCGAACTAAAACAAAGAGAAAAGTCGTATAAAATATAACCAATTTTGACGGAAAATAATGGGGTAGATGACACAAGGCCCACTAATGGGGGTTTCGTCTCAAAGCATGAGAGAGGGTCAGTAGCACTCCCCTCTTGCATGGAGTCCCGATGTTAGTATGTAATGGCGATATGCATGAAGATGAATAACATATCGACAACTATAGAGTGGCACGTGCTTCAAAATATGATTCTCTCGCTGAAGATTTTAGACATATAATTTCAAGCCCCCATTTTCCACGGTCAGTGGCCCAAGTCTCACGATCACTCTTGAGGCCACATTGCATGTGCATTGGGTCAAGGACAAGGACTCAGAAATTTTCGAATCTTAGATTGAAATAATATTTCTTTATTTTTATTGTTTGCATATATAAATTGACATATTTTTACATGGTTCATGTTCCTATGACTTATCACAACTGAAACAAAGAGAAAAGTCGCATGAAATATAACTACTTTTGACATAAAATAACGGGGTAGATGACACAAGGCACACTAATGGGAACAAGGCCCACTGATGGGGGTTTCTTCTCAAAGAGTATGGAAGGTCACTAACACTCCCCTCTTGCATGGAGTCCCAATGTTGGTATATAATGACATTATGCATGAAGATGAATAACCGATTGACAACTATAGAGCGGCACCTGCTTCATAAATATGATTCTCTCGCCAAAGATTTTATATATAATGTCAAGCGCAAATTTTGAAGGTCACTAACCCAAGTCTCGCAGAAGTTTCATTCATGAGGCCACATTGCATGTGCATTGACTCAAAGACAAGCACACTGGATTTTTCAAATCCTTGACTGAAATAATCTTTCTTTTATTGTTTGTATATCTTTGAACTTTTGTAAAGGGGCGGAGTTTTAATAAAATGTTGTGGGGGTTTCGCACCACAGACGCTTGGTAAAAAAATGGCCTTATTGTGGGGGTAGATGGCGCCCACTAAACATCGTTCTTCTTGAAATACGCAACGCAAAAGTGGCACTTGCTTCACAAACAAGACTACCCTGCATGAAGATCCTCGACTTATAGTGCTAAACTACAACTTCGTGGACACCGACCCAACTCTTGTAATGAATTGACATATTTTTACGTGGTTCATGTTCCTATGACTTATCCCAACTGAAACAAAGAGAAAACTCACATGAAATATAACCAATTTTGAAGGAAAATAATGGGGTAGATGACACGAGGCCCACTAGTGGGAGTTTCATCTCAAATCGTGAGGGAGGGTCAGTAGCACTCCCCTCTTGCATGGAGTCCTAATGTTGGTATATTATGACGGTATGCATGAAGATGAATAACCGATCGAAAACTATAGAGTGGCACCTGCTTCAAAAATATGATTCTCTCGCCGAAGATTTTAGACATATAATGTCAAGCCCCCATTTTCTCGGTCAGTGGCCCAAGTCTCGCGGCCACTCTTGTGGCCACATTGCATGTGCATTGGGTCAAGGACAAGGACTCAGAAATGTTCAAATCTTGGATTGAAATAATCTTCCTTTATTTTATTATTTGTATATATAAATTGACATAATTTTATATGGTTCATGTTCCTATGACATTTCCCAACTAAAACAAAGAGAAAAACCGCATGAAATATAACCACTTTTGACAGAAAATAATGGGGTAGATGACACGAGGCCCACTAATGGGGGTTTCGTCTCAAAGAGTAGGGAATGTCAGTAATACTCCCCTCTTGCAAGGAGTCCCAATGTTGGTATATAATGACAGTATGCATGAGGATGAATAACCGATCGACAACTATAGAGTGGCACCGCCTTCACAAATATTATTCTCTCGCCGAAGATTTTAGACTTATAATGTTAATTCCCCATTTTCAAGGTCACTGGCCCAAGTCTCGCGGAACTTTTACTCATGAGGCCACATTGCATGTGCATTGGGTCAAGAACAAGCACACTGGAATTTTCTAATCCTGGACTGAAATAATCTTCCTTTCTTTTATTGTTTGTGTATATCTTTGAACTTTTGTAAAGGGGCAGAGTTCTAATAAAATGTTGTGGGGGGTTTCGCACCATAGTCCCTTGGTAAAAAAATGGCATCATTGTAGGCTCGCCATGTTGGTATGACCTATCATAACACAATCAAATGGCAAAGGCCACATGGAATCACCACTTTTGTTGGAAAACTAGGGGCAGACATTGTGAGGTCCACATAACACTTTTTCGCCTGAGATAACGTGAGGGAGGGTCAGAACCGTTTCCCTATTTCATGAAGTCCTAACATGGGTGTATAATGGTGATGTCCAGAGGAAAGGCAAATATACAACCTCGAAGCGGCACCATCTTCACAAATAGGACCAGCCGGTAAGAAACATTATGGACTTATGGGGTGACATTCCAATTTTGATGTCACTGCCCCAACTCTTGTAATAACTTGACCTCTTTTGAGATTCTTTGTGTTTGCATAACTTAGAGCATGACTATGCGAGGTGCCAAAATATTTAGTGGAGCAAAATTTAGGAAAAAAAATTCCCTTTTGATCCTCTAGCGTGCACCTAGATGAGCTCGGTTGTTGAAAATGCCACTCGTTGGAGGATGGAGACGCCGTAGATCGACCACCGCGGAGATAGGCGTCCTTGGAACATACCCCCAAGTTTTCTTCTTCTTCGATGATTAGTATCCAGATGCGGCGAAGAGTGACGACCGCTAAGACCGCTTTCCGCGACCTCTACGTCGGCATCCGATCATTGCGCAACCCCGGCGGTCTTCTCTCTCACCCCTATGCGCCATGGTTCCCACCTTCTCCACTTCCGAGGTGTTTTACAGAATACTCCCTCCATTCTGAATTAGTCTACATTCTAGCCCCAAAATTTGTTCTAAAATACTCTACATTCTAGCTTTTGGTCAACAAGAACACTAAAAACGATGTGATTTTGCTCTCTTTATTGGATGTTGTTATTTTCGATGTAGATTTGATTGGTTGTTCACATATATATAAGTATAGTACTAATAAATTGCAATACTAGTTTGTCTCATTTCCCTAGAATGTAGACTAAATCAGAACAGAGGGAGTAACTAAGATATGTCTTTTTTATTTTGCTTATTTTCCAATTTCTTTGCGACTGACTGCTGCCTATAGATGAAGAGGTTGACGGAGATGATCTTCGACAACTCTTTTTTCTCTTCGGAGGGGGAGGAGAAGGAGGAGGAAGACGACGACGATTTGGACATGCATGTGTTAATGATTATGAACGAGGATACACATCACTGGTGTCTCCATGCAGAATCTTAGTTGTGCCTTTATTGATGGATTTAAATTTCGATGTGTTTGAATTTGAGCCATATGATTTGTTACATTTATGAATTTGGTTTGTATTAAAACCATTTTAGGTTAACGGTTAATGTTTTTAAGTTAACATTTTATGTTAATTCCCCTTGAACGCGAACAAGGGCGCATATTTTTTTGGATGAGGCGCGAGTGATTTTTTTTGTCGTCGCGAAATTGCCCCTACTTCTATCTCCACCGTCCTGGAAAGCCGGGAGCAGTTAAAGCTGTGGACGGCGTCCTTTCTTGGTACTCCTCGTCAAATTACCAAAATATCGAAAACCGGGAGCAGCTAAAGCTGTGGGCTTGTGAAAAAATCGGCTCTTAATTGGCCTCGTGAATTAAGAAATGACTTTACGGAGATTGCATGCAACTAGAAACCATGATTTTACCAACAGAGATTGGAAAGTATAGTAATTTTGCTGCAACCTCTCCTTAATCATAGACATTCCAAAGATCGGCTCTTGATTGGCGTCGTGAATTAAGGAATGACTTTATGTGGCTCTTGATGAGGAGATATTTTTGAGGAGCCCGAAAATATACGCATTAACATAGGCGCAGATTAATCAACACGTACAAGAGCGCCAAATGCGTTAATAGCCAACCAAAACAATAAAGACCGTTAATTACTCTACTATATCCCTAATTCCCTCTTCCGCTAAACTAAAACACAAATAAAATATGCCGGCGTTGGAGGATCGATGGAGACGTCGCAGATCGACCGCCGCGGAGATAGTCATCCTTGGAACATACCCCCAAGTTTTTTTCGTCTTCGACGATTAGTATCCGGACGCGGCGAAGAGCGACGACCGCTAAGACTGCTTTTCCGCGACATCTACGTCAGCATCCAATCATCGCGCAACTCCGACGGTCTTCTCTCTCACCCCTATGCCCCGGCTCAACTCCGTCGGCCGCTGTTCAAACCTCCTCTGCCGCCGAGGTGTTCCACGGAATAAGTAGGTGAGTCTATTTTTATTTTACTTGTTTTTAAATTTCTCTGCGGTCGATTTGGACATGCATGTGTTAATGATTATGAAAGAGGATACACATCGTCGCTGGTGTCTCCGTGCAGAATCTTAGTTGTGCCTATATTGATGGATCTGAAATTCGATGTGTTTGGATTTGAGCCAGATGATTTGTTACATTTATGAATTTTGTTTTGTATTAATAAACATAAACATTCCAGTTAACGGTTATTGTTTTTGTGTTAACATTTTATGTTAATTTGCCTTGAACGGGAACGAAGGCGCATATTTTTATTTCGATTAGGCGCGGGTGAATTGTTTTTTGTCGCCACGAAATTACCCCTGCATCCCTTTTCACCTTGTCCCGAAAAAACCGGGGGCAGTTAAAGCTACTATGGACGATCGACGTCCTTCCTTGGTATTCTCCGTCAATCAAATTCCCAAAATATGGGAAACACGGATTGATTGGCGCCTGGTAAATTTAAGGAATGACTTTATGTGTCTCTTGATGAGGAGAGATTTTCTGCAACAAGAAACCACGATCGATTTTACGTACCGAGAGATTTTACGGATGGGGAGCACGTACATCTGCAGCAAGATTGGAAAGTAGTACGTAGTCATTTTCGCTACAACCTCTCCTTAATATAAGAGCATCTCCAGTCGCGTCCCCCAAACCGTCTCCCAAATCGCGCCGGATCGAGCGTTTGGGGGACGTGTTTTGTTCGTGCCGCGTTTGGGGGACGTCGCTCCCCAGCCGCGTCCCCCAAACGCCGCCCCCAAACATTAAAAGTATTTTTTTTGGCTAGAAAGAAACTATTTAATAATATTCAAATCGGTTGAACATAAACAAATTATATATAAAACTTCGAAAAAAATATAATTAAATACATATAAACTATCTACTTCTTCTTCGCTGATGGCCCCGCCTCGTCGTCGTCATCGCGGTGGCGCTTCCTGCTCATCACCTCTTCCGAAGAGGCGGTGTCGGCGCTCGACGCGTCGTCGTCGCCGGTGCTCGTCGGCTGCGCCTTGGCCTTGGCCTTGGCCTTGGCGGCCTTGGCCTTGGCGGCCTTCGCCTTGGAAGCCTTCGCCTTGGCCGCCTTCGCCTTCGCCTTCGCACGGGCCACCGCCGCCGCCGCGGCCTCGCTCTCTTCTTCCTCCTCCTCCCAGCCCAGCCATTCCTCCTCGCTGTCAACTGGCGGCGGGGAATCGTCGCCGCTGCTCGGCGTCCTGGCTTTGTCCCACCAATGGCGCCAGCCAGCGGGCTTTCCTCGCCGGAGGTGTCGGACGGGAGCCGGGAGATGTAGCTCATCGTCGCTGGAGGTGTCGGATGGAGGCTTGGATGAATGACGGCGTACGTACGGGTCTTATTGAGCGCGGATGAACGGCGGCGCAGAAGTCGAAGAGAGCAGCGGTTGCTCTTCCGAGGAGTCGGCGCTCCATTCCGGCGGGGTTGGCGCGTCGTCGACGCGGTTGCCAATGCGACGGTTCCGCTTCCTGTCAACCGCACCGTCGCTACGTATGTGGCGGTTGAGCGTCCGAGCCGCTGACGGGTCGGCCCCGCGCCTCCTCGCCTCTCATTTCGTTGTGTCCGGCGTGCCCGGTGCGTCCCCTGTGGGACGGGGACGGGCTCGGGACGCCGGACACCGTATCGGGGCGCACCGGACAAAAAAGGGCTTTGGGGCGCGCGGCTGGGAAAGGTTGTCGTCTTTGGTGGGGATTTCAGACAGGTCCTTCCTGTTGTGACACGAGGGACAAGAGCTCAGATCACTGATGCTACACTGCTAAGATCCTATATATGGGAGAATATTCGTAAGATTCGCCTCACGCGCAATATGCGTGCACAAGCTGACCCTTGGTTCTCTGAATACCTCCTAAGGATCGGCAATGGAACAGAAGAGACTATTGGCGACGACTATGTGCGTCTCCCAGACGACAGTGTGCACGTGCAACGCACGATTTCTTAGTTAACGAAAATCGATGATATTTCGCAAATCATATTGTACCATCAGATTGCAAAGTTGCTTCCCATCAATCCGCTATTGCCATAGTTGTTTGTGGTGGGTATATATGCATGCAACTCACTTTTTTATCCATCTGTAATTTGGGTGCCAATTCTTCTATTGTAGAAAGATGTTCGAAATGTTGATGCTGAATCTGCAGCAAAAAGTGCTAAGCCTTGAATGATCAGGGAATTATGTTGAACAACTATGCAACCAGGGTCTTTCACATATCCGGAAGCCTCAACTTCAAAGCTCACCATCAGGCCAAGCTTGCTCTTAAGCTTCAGGGTAGATATTTACATTTCAGGTGTCTCTGCTACGGGAGTTTTGTCGAGAGTCAGATGTAACATCAGTCTGTGTGCCTCGGTGCATGGTAGTCTTTGTAAAATGCGCTAGATCAATAATATATCCCTCTTAAAAAGAATATTGCTAATATGCCTTACTCCTCACTATCACCATAATAGGTAATAAAAAATATACCGCTTATATGTTTTGTTCCTCACAACATATATAATATATGTGACGTGCTTTGCAATTATTGTAAGCAGCGATGTATGATAGAATAAAGAAATGAGGTCGGCTGATCACTGATGTTCATATATATACACTGAATCAGCTTTATAACATATACAATTGAATATGTTACAAACTTACAATGTGGATCACAGGAATGTCCTGATCCCACATAACTTCACAGTCTTAACATCCACAATCCACACATGGATAGACCAAAATATACATCATTGGGTAATGGTTTGGGTGTCATTCCAAAAAGGTTCACAACACTAATTGCATGAGTCACACTGTTCCAGTATCCTACAAGTTGGGAAGTAAATAAAGTAGAATAGCCAATATTCGGATCTGAGCACCTCAGCTCCTACTAACAGAATCACCTGATTCAGCATAGTAAACCTAAGAATACATATGTTAAATAAATAGACACCAAATCGAGCAATTTATAACACAAGAAAACCAGAAACATGTAATCAGATTTAGTAAGAAGACACGAACATTCACATGGTAGAAAAGAAGATCAGTTGTGTAGGTAAGATGGAAGTGTAGTAAATTAACCTTTCTTAGTATCCGAACAATTACCTTAATGGATTATTCTGATGGACCATATGCATTGATCGGCCCTGGCATCACAAAAGTGGAATTTACACAACTGTTTAGCAATTTGTTCCCAAAGGAGATAAACCTTCAATTAGAAGGAAACAAATAATGTCAAATGTAATGCAGTACTCGTGCAAGGATAGGCATAGGGATATATACATTTCTTGTTCGACATGATTGAAACTATGCAACTGGGATGGAGAATCAACGCAGGCTATGTGTTATGTCAAGCTCAAAGTAATCAGACAGAAATTGATGCCATCAGAGCAACTGCTCGGAAAAAATGAAGTATAAGTGCAACTCAAAATTAATTTGTACAAGCATGTATATATTCTTGCAGCAGATAGAAGCGTTTTTACCATGGAGATTATAGCATTCATACCTTGGAGATCGGATCGTGCATGTATTACAATACCGAAAATCATTAAAAAAATGCCAATTATTCAGCTAGACCACCGGTAAAAACATATGACCAGAATTTCTATATGCACAACCACTATTGATCGGACACAACTAACATGCACCGAATAATATCCAAAATCAAAGGTTTTGATCTGGAGAGTGCTAATTATCTGAGCTATGGTCACACTTGTATCTCCCTTGTGATCAATTGTGCTGCCGGTACAGAGGCAACTGGCATGACAGCTTGTGTTTATATCACAAAAATGGCAGGTGCAATTCAACAAAGAACTTATGATTCTTCAGTTCTTCCTAGTTATGTGATTCAATATTCTCACTGTGTAATAAGATTCTAAAAATCTATATCTGAACCAAGTAGAAATTAACAAAAGCACACAGCATTTAACATATGTAAGCTTACATGATCAGACACTGGTAGTCAGAATACAGACTTTCGTGTTGCAATAACTATCACGATTGAACATTTGATCTATATACAATCAAGTTTTATTCCCTGATTGTCGATCAATAAAATCAGACACAAAGATGAAGAAATTGATGTCCTACCAGACAAGATCCATGCCCTAGCTTAGCTTCTACTGTTGGAGGATGTTGGTATGCTAGGTCGGCCTCAACAGAAGAAATCAGCAAGAACTCGAACCGGGACAATATAGCATGGCAATAGACCCAAACACACAATAATTAAGACTTTATAAGTGCCTGCAAAAAAATTGAGATGTAAGAAAGCAAGCTCCAGCTATCAGTTTCTATCATGCAGGTTGAATACAAAGTACATACTTCTATTTTTGAGAATTGATTCCATAATTGTCAATTGCACGAACAAATCTGTAATGCTTTAAAAGATTTAATGGATTGTTTTTCACCGCCAAACCTGGCCTCCTGTTTACATCGGCATCTCATTGCTTATCCACATCTTCTGTGCCTTCATCTGGGTTAATAACTTCAAGACGATCTGCTTATAAATTGTTTCGAAATAGCAAGTAACAACATGATTTTCTTCTATTAAAGTAACCGTTGGAAATGCATATTTCAGAAAAATTCAAAACCGAAAAGGAAAAAAGATAAGGTCGAAGTGCAGAGACGTCAAATGATATGTATGCTAATTTCGGAGTATGCCAAACTTCAGTTTACATCTAAACTTTCCAGTCACAATTCAGTACAGACCGTGTGGCCTATCTGCTATATCACGCCCACTCATCACAGTATAGAAAATGAAGTTCATGGTAAATAATAATTAAAAATAGTAAGATGCCATATCACGGATGCAGGATCATGGAGAGGCTGAAGCTGACAGGGCCACGATGGCGTACTTAGGGTTGATGAGGCAGTAGATGGAGTTGTGTTTCCCAAAATCTATGGCTGGCATTCTGGTGTTGCGCTCCTTGCCATGCACATGGGCTCCCCATTGTCGACTTCCAAGGTGCTTCATAATATTCCCAATCACGGGATCCCCCCAACCACCAGGATCCAGGGGGTCGGGAGTCAATCTCGGATATGGCGGGATGTGGCGGCGACTCCGTCCTCGTGCGCAGATCCTACGGATTTGGCGGAAGTTCCTCCAGGCGCCGGGCTAAGTAAGAACCCCAAAATAAGCAGCTTTACCGAGAAATTTAGACAGAATCGGCCTGATGGCTGCTCACCCGCGAGACACATCCGGCGCGAATTCGGCCCCCCTGCCCTGCCTCCCCGGATGTGGCGACACGATGTGCATATCCCGCCTCTGCTGCCTCCGACTGGGGGCTGGGGCGGCACCGCGGAAAAGGCACATACGGCGGAGCAGAGGAGGCATGTAGGCGGACGACAATGAAGCTGGTCGGTAGTTGGTAGGCGGCGGAAGAGAAGGAGGGTGGATGGGGGCCATGAGGCGCGGCGGCGGGATTCTTCGGGGCGTGGGGAGCTCGCGCGGAAGAGGTCGATTTAGCTGAACAATTTCCGCTTGATCCGTAATTCGGGGCTGAGGAAGTCTCGAGCGGGATATTTTTTCTAGACGATGGGCGTGGGGTGATGGTGCAGCGATAATCGTGGGCGGGGAGAACAGAGCATTGTGCACCGTATGATATGAGTGGATGGAGGGTCAAGATTTAATTTTCCTACAGCACTTCGTGCCTTTATAAGTAGTAGAGATTAATAATTTCTACTACCGATGCTCAGAAGGAGACTGTAACAACAATGATGATAAAGATATCCAGACTGACACAGTGGTAGCAGATCCAGGATTATTTGAACCCTCTAATATCCATCAGAGCTTGCCTGGTAATTCACATATGCAACTAATAATTTTTTTCCTCAAAGCTAATAATTTTTTTCCTCAAAGCTAATAATTTTGTGTTGCTAGAATGCTTGGACACAGAAGTGAATAACCAAACTCCACCAGATGGTGATATTGACGAGGAAGCAAGGATATTCAGCGGACATCGTACGTATATTTATTAAGCATAAAATTATTTTGTTACTAATATTATACTTTAATTTGACGGATTGAATTATTATTTCTAGGTGTTGAATATCAATCGTATCGACAAGAACCACACAGTAACAATGAAGCACAAGTAAATACTATTGCTGATAGCATCATATATAAAAATCTACCAAAAAAACACCATGTTCTAAAAAAGGTTAAAGACTGCGACCACTGTGGAGCTATTAGGTTCCAATTTGAGGGACCTGCATTTTGCTGTAGAAAAGGAAGAGTCCAAGTGTTTATTCCGGATGTTCCTGATGAATTGAAAAGGTTGTGGACAAGTCAGGAAGACGACGATGCTAAATATTTTAGACAGAATATCAGATATTTCAACTCGCACTTCTCATTCACGAGTCTTGGAGTTACACTAGATCGCCGAGTTAGCACTGCAGCAGGAACCGGCAACTATACATTTCGGGCACATGGAATTATGTACTACAAAATGGATGATCTGGTACATGGCGATAATGGGCCACGGCATTTGCAGCTATACATTTATGATAGCGATGAATCATTATCTCATAGGGTCCAGAGGTCACCTGATCTTAATCTAGATCTCATTCGGAAAATACTGAGAATACTCGAGCACAATCCATATGTGCAGACTTTCAAGACTGTCGGGTCATATTCAAATCTAGATGAGTACAGGATTGAGCTAAACACAAATATAACTTTGGATCAACGCAGATACAATGCACCGACAGCTTCGGAAGTGGCTGCGATATGGGTTGAAGGGAATGACCCGATGAACTGCTTCGATAGGAGTGTTGTCGTGCATGGAAAAGGAGGTGATCCCCTGTATATTAGAGCGTACTATGGCTGCTATGATCCCTTGGCATATCCATTATTTTTTCCGGGTGGGGAGACTGGCTGGAATCGTAAGATGCCATATGCTGAGCTACCTCAAGTTTTAGTGGGCAATTCTGATTTACAAGCAGGTGTGTATGAAGTACCAGCTTTTATTTATTATTATTTCCGTAGACTGCTATGAACAAATATGGTTTTCCGCATTTATCACATTACAATTACAAAGTAACATTATTTCAGGTCCAGATGGTATGTCTACACAACATGACATAGAAAACGATCATTTACCTGAACGGGATGATGACCAAGAAGGTGATTTAACTCGACGAGATGAAGGCCATTGTAACGATCTGTCTGACCAAGATGAAGACCATCGTAATGATTTACCTGCGGGCGATGAAGAAGGCGATGAAGAACATGCTACAGCAGGCATGATCATAATTGATAAATTTATTTCATTTATTTGACAAACATAAACCAAACTAACTGTGCTTTTTTAACCACTTGAGCATGTAGATGACGTCGATGGTAACCCATATCAGGATGCTATCGACCTAGCGCAGTCCACTAGATTTGTTAGCGCCAGGGAGTACTACTGCTTCAAGTTACAGATACGGAAGGGGCTCTTTAACATCATCTTGTTCGGCGGCCGCCTCTTCCAACAATGGGCTGTTGATATGTACATCAAGATAGAAACTATGAGGCTTGACTGGTACTCAAAGCCAAGCAATCAAAAGACTATACGAGCTGATCTGTACCAGGTAATTTATGTTACTAATGTTTCACAAATATGCATGAATTGTTCTTATTTCTGATTTTATTTTATTTTGTAGGGTCTGGTTGACACCATTGATGCTGGCGAGGCACGTGGTGATCGGATTGGCAAGAGAATCGTTCTCCCGCGAACTTTTCCAGGCGGTGACAGAGACATGCAAAGAAGATTCCTTGATGCTATGGCTATAGTCCAACGTTGGGGCAAACCGGATTATTTTATCACAATGACTTGCAACCCGTACTGGGAGGAAATAACAGAGAAGCTATTACCTGGGCAGCTGCCACAAGATCGTCCAGACCTGGTTGCAAGAGTTTACAAGGCTAAGCAGCGAGACATGATGAACTTATTGACGAAGGGCAAGCACTTTGGAGCAGTCGCAGCTTATGTACATGTCACCGAGTTTCAAAAAAGAGGTCTCCCGCATGAGCATATCCTTCTGATTATGAAATCAGATAGCAAGTTAAAGACCCCAGATGACTATGATCGGGTGATATCTGCAGAGATACCTGACAAAGAGAAGTTTCCTGTTCTACATGATCTGGTCGTCAAACACATGTTGCATGGACCCTGTGGTGTGTTGAAGAAGAACTGTCCTTGCATGATTGATGGACAATGTCGCTTCCATTACCCTCGACAGTTTTGCAGCCAGACACAGCAGGGAAAGGATTCATACCCCATCTATAGAAGAAGGAAGGATGGGTGTGTAGTTAAGATAAGAGGAGCAGAATTGGACAATAGATGGGTGGTCCCATACAACCCATTCCTTCTCATGCGATACAACTGCCACATTAATGTTGAAGCATGCTCGAGCATCAAGGCCGTCAAGTATTTGTTCAAGTACATCTATAAAGGGCATGATAAAGCATCATTTGCATTCGAGAAGGAGGTCATCAATGACGGGGGAATCATCAATGAAATTCGCCAGTACAGGGACGCACGCTATGTATCTCCTCCAGAGGCTATTTATAGGATTTTCTGTTTTCACATGTTTGGTGTTAGTCCTTCTGTTCTGCAGCTCCAGCTTCATCTGCCCAACATGCATTCTGTTGCCTGGAAAGCGTGTGATAATCTGGAAGATGTTGTTGCTAAACCATCATCTTCTAAATCCATGCTTACCGAGTACTTTGATATGAACCATAAATATGCAGAGGCGCGGAAATGGTTGTATAGAGAGTTTCCAGAACACTATAGGTGGATTGCCGGAGATAAGAAGTGGCAGAAGAGAAAAAATAAGAGATCACAGATTGGACGATTGGTGTATGCACACCCGGCTGAAGGAGACAGGTACTACTTGCGGGTGCTACTAAGTCATGTCCGAGGTGCCACTTCCTTTGATGACTTAAAAACTGTGAATGGCCGGCTATGTGGTTCCTACAGAGAGGCATGTGAGCAATTAGGCCTCATTGAGCACGACAAATCCATTGATGACTGCATGACGGAGGCAGCCACATTTCAGATGCCTTATGCTCTTAGGCGGTTGTTCGCAACTATACTGGTATTCTGCGAGGCAACAGAAATCAGAAAATTGTGGGATAAACATCTACCATCGATGTCTGAGGACTATCGCCGCGATCAACCTAATGAGGCGGCACTTGAGCAGATGGTCCTCAGAGATATCAGGGATCTGGTGCAATCTATGGGTAAGGATATTAGAAGCTACGGACTTCCAGATCTGGTTGAGACAGATGGCTCTTATGAGGCTGATTATAGAGAGGTATACGAGGAAAGACAAGTCACGGCGGACCAAGAACATCTAGATCTAATTGACTGTTTGAACAGTGAGCAGCTAGCTGGTTTCAATGACATAATGGATCATGTGACGAACCAAAAAAGTCAGACATTTTTTGTTGATGGTCCAGGAGGCACAGGGAAGACGTATTTATACAAGGCGTTGCTTGCGAAGGTGCGTCACATGGGCCTAATAGCAATCGCAACCGCTACATCAGGTATTGCAGCGTCAATAATGCCTGGCGGTCGGACTGCACACTCCAGGTTTAAAATTCCAATCAAGCTCACTGACTACAGCATGTGTGGTTTCACAAAGCAGAGTGGTACAGCGGAGCTGCTTAAACAAGCGTCCTTGATAATTTGGGACGAGGTTGCTATGACAAAGCGTCAAGCAGTTGAGACGCTTGATAGATCACTTCAGGATATAATGGGATGTCCTTTGCCGTTTGGGGGAAAGGTTGTCGTCTTTGGTGGGGATTTCAGACAGGTCCTTCCTGTTGTGACACGAGGGACAAGAGCTCAGATCACTGATGCTACACTGCTAAGATCCTATATATGGGAGAATATTCGTAAGATTCGCCTCACGCGCAATATGCGTGCACAAGCTGACCCTTGGTTCTCTGAATACCTCCTAAGGATCGGCAATGGAACAGAAGAGACTATTGGCGACGACTATGTGCGTCTCCCAGACGACATTGTGATCAGCTATACCGAGGATGGGAAAGCAATTAATAAACTCATCGAAGATGTCTTCCCATCATTACATGCCAATGCTACGTCAAGAGAGTACATGAGCACACGTGCAATTCTTTCAACCAAGAACGAGCATGTGGATGACCTCAATGACAAAATGATCTCCAGGTTTCCAGGCGAGGAAAAGGTGTACCATAGCTTCGACTCAATCGAAGATGACTTGCAGAATAATTACACAATTGACTTTCTAAACTCGATAACACCAAATGGCTTGCCCCCCCATACCTTGAAGGTAAAGGTCAATTGCCCGGTCATTCTGCTACGGAACCTAGACCCTCATAATGGGCTATGCAATGGAACACGACTCATGATCAGAGCCTTTCAGGATAATGCAATCGATGCGGAGATTGTTGGTGGTCAGCATGCTGGAAAGAGGGTGTTCATACCTAGGATCCCTATGTCGCCCTCAGAGGACATCTCACTACCCTTCAAACTTAAGAGAAAACAGTTTCCCATCCGACTGAGTTTTGCAATGACCATTAACAAAGCACAGGGTCAGACCATACCAAACGTTGGCATTTACCTTCCCGAGCCTGTATTCTCACATGGCCAGCTATATGTTGCATTGTCAAGGGGAGTGTCCAGAAAAACTACACGAATTTTGGCCAAGCCGAACAAGGACATTGATAAATCCGGGAAAAGCACCAAAAATATTGTCTATACAGATGTTTTGGAGGGGTGAGCCAATGTGCGTTCTTCTCTGGTGCTTTTGAATTTATGTTATTGTACATATGTAGCTACTTTTGATGCTAACAAAAGAAAATCTGATTGCAGGTCTTAATGATGATAATCTTTGAACATGGTGTCTTGGTGAGCTTTTTTAAACCTGTCGTGGTATTGGACGCTATGTGAGTTGGGCAGAAACTACCTGTTATCCTCTGAGTTGGGCAGAATGAAGCGATCCAAGCCAAAGCAAGTACAGGATGAGTCGCACCATGGGAGAGGCAATAAAATGGCAATTTATTTCAGACTTCATTCCTGAATAGACGTAAAGATACTTTTCAGTAATCATCAGAATGCATAGATATTGCATACCTCCAATGCACTATCGATAGTGTTGTCCTGTTGTTTCCAAAAAAAAAAAAATTTTGCCATGTACCTTCGTAATGTTTGCAGCTGCACTAAATCTTTTCCCGTTATTACATTTTCAAAGAAGGCTCAGAATTGTACAATTCTGTATAATATAGCATTCAATTGATAAAATGGGGCGCCAAATTTTTGTAGGCCAAGATGGGCACTGCGATGCATCTGAATTCTTAGAAGCCATGTTTATTTGTTATAAAACGTGGGTTGATTAAATTTATGCAACTCAACACGTTCATTGGGTGCGGAAGATATGAGAAGTGCGTTGCACTAAAAAAACTGAACTTACATGGAATTAATCCACCAAAGCCATACATGGAATTCCAGCAAAGCAACATGGATGGTTGATTGCAATCCCCGTCCAGAATTGGCCTTTCTGTGGAAAGAAATCAAAATAGCAGAATATTATTAAGTAGTAGTACTGGATGTTTAGGAAAGTCTAAATCCTCTCCCAACAGATCCCACAAATCTCTCTCTCCTTTAAATACAAACAAGGCAAGATAGCTACGTGAGAGAGGAAGAAAAAAGACAAACACGGCAACCTATCTAGCCGGCCAAATCATCTATTCCAAAATTTGGCATGCCGTGTCTTAATAGCAGAAATCTCATGCGGCAACTTAGCATGGGTAGTTTTGACAACAATTCTAATACGGCTGATATTTCGGATTTTCTGCCTCATCACGGTATAAAAACCCTTCCCGTGATTTGTTCATAAGGGTTATTTTCACCATAGGGTTTCCCTTTCACCTCTCCTCCATCCTCCCTCACGATCTCCCTGCCGCATCCCACATCTCCTCCACGTCCCCAGCTTCCTCCTCCGCAAGCCTCTCCACTGTATGCACGCATCTGCCCATCGTGACTTTTGGTGAACCACCATCGTCCTCCATGTCTGCGCCACCATCCCCGGTGGCCTCTGCAGATCAATCTCCTCCCAGATTCGATACCACTATCCATGCTATCAACAAGGTAATTATATATCTCTGTGATTGCACCCTATTCACGGTTTCATCTCCACAAGTTATATAAGTTTGGGTTTTCAGGAAAACATCGACAATGGAGCTATGGATGAGCATCCAGAAAATATGCAGATTGAACACGTGATAACCAAAGATGAGGTTATTAACCCTGAGGCGACAAAGGAAATACCAGAACAAGCCATTATGGATGAAACCGAAAATATGCAGATTGAAGAGGTGATAACCAAAGCCGAGCATACACATCCTGAGTCGACAAAGGCAGGTTTTCTTTTCACATGTCAGTATTATTCAAATTCTGACGGGACAGAGCAATATGTAATTTTTACTATAATAATATCACACCAAGGCGTTTTTTTAACTCTTCTGTACAATATTTGATCTTTTTATAAGTAGTGCATATATTATTATTGTGGGTTTCAGATAATAAGCGATGAAGAATCAAGTGGAATATCCGACATAGATGAGGTAGAGAAAAAGGTGTGTTTTCTTTTCCAACTATCTCCCACAAATTGTTATAATTTTAATTATATATTCTATCCTGCATATGGATAATTCTTTGTATTCTTGTTCTCAGGATTTCACCTACAACCAAACAAGTGAACACATGTTGGCAGCTCAGAACGCAGAATTAGCACAAACGTCTTGCATGGAAGGGGACAAGTTGTCAACGCCCGTGCAGATACAAATACCTATGCGACGGCATAACAAGCCTAAGAGGGCACAAGACTACGTGGTGGCTCCAGAAGGTATGTAACAAATCTTTCTATGCTCTGCTTTGGCTACATTTATTTCCTTCATCATTATTAACTAATAAATGTTATTACTTCCATAATGACAGATTATGCCTGCACCGGCGATGATTGGTCCGTCATTGAAATGATCAGAAACGAAAAAAGCGATAAAAGAAATTTAGTCAGCATCGAAGACGCATATCTAAAAAAGCCCCAATTACTATCTCTTTTAACTCCCGGAGAATTCGTTGGCGATGAAGTACATATATATATAGCTTTATGACAAGCAGATGCATTTTGTATATGAGTATCTATTATCTCCTATAACCAATGTATGCACTTCATATTGTAGATCATAAACGCGTACATACATTGCATAAGTGGAAAAGAGCATCTACAGGTAAGGTCAGGTGGAAGTGTGTTCTTAGAGAATGCATGCATCTCTAAGTTGATAAAGACTGGTAGCTGTCTAGGGGATGACCCACCACCATGGGTATTAAAAAGAGTCAAAACTTATTTGAAGCATGATATGGTTAGTAGCAGTTTCCTACATATTACTATGAATTCAATCGAGGATGAATATTTCTCTATATGGGACCTAAACTAACGGAACAATTTTATTCAGATATTCATTCCAATAAACATTGATGACATTCATTGGTACGTAGCAGTTATAAATGCCAGATTAAGATGTATCCAGGTGCTCGACTCGCTAGGCAGTGGAATGCACCGCAAAGATCTCGCTGCTATGGTTAGCAATTAGTCCCACTGCGCCATCTTTTCATAACACTATTTATGTTAGTCTTCACTTCTGATGCTAATACTTTGTCATGTATCCTTGCAACAGCTACAAGGACTGGAAAATGTTTTCACATATGCATCGACGTGCATGGAACTAAGATCTGATAAATGGAAGGACGTAAACATCAAAAAATGGAAAATAGAAGAGTGTATTAAGAGCAGCCTACAGACAGATGGGTACACCTCCTAGCTCACTTTTTGCATCAGATGGGAAATAGAAGAGTGTTTTCACATACCAATTTTTTATGAAAACCTTTCATAATAATATGTAGTACTACCTATTAGGACAGAAGTAGACCGTATATTTTTTAATTCCTAGATATGTCGCTTCAGCCCCTAAACTTGAAAATTCAAATTCAGGTCCATAGACTTTTATTGCTGTACCAATATGTCATATAATAGTAATCTGATAACACAACAGAACACATCACAAATTTGCTTCAACTATTTTCAACAACCAAATATAACTAACCATTTTTATTTGTATGAAGCAAAGTGAATACAGAGGTTTCCTTGTGAATCAACAAAATCAAAAGTGAGCAAATTGGTTCGTTTTCCATTTACACGAAAAATTGTTAGCTCCTATTTGTCAACAATCCTGAATTGGCCATAAAACGTTCATGCGCTATCTCGAGTTCAGCTTGAGACATGTTGAAAGGTTAAATCTGAATGTGCAATAAACTGTGTGGAAAAAATAGAACACTCCTTCCATGATACTTAAGCCAATAGTGAAGACTGCACGGGATACTATTTGTCCAGCGGCATATATTGAGGAAAGTAGATCGATGTAGCACACAATACATCTGAATAGGCATACTTCTAAATTCGTGTTCCAGTACCATCAATCCACAGCTAGAAACGAATAATAAATACAAAAAAAAACTAAACTGAGGCGGCCTAACCTTGCTCCTGCAGGCACGCTTAGCTTCAGGAGACAAAGGTTGCAGGGGCGGGCGAACTGGGGCAGCAGCGGCATCCAGGCCAACGCGTCCGCGTGAGGAGAGGGTGGCGGTGCATCATCCCGGCATATGATTCAGCGTGGTCTGGTGGAGAGCGGTGGGGGGCCTTGCCGGGGAAGAAGGAGGCGCGCGGGTCGGCCGTCTCCGTCGGCCCGGGCTCCGGCGGCGGGCGAAGTGGGGGGGGGGGGCGAGCGGTGGGGGGCCTTGCCGGGGAGGAAGGAGGCGCGCGGGTCGGCCGTCTCCGTCGGCCCGGGCTCCGGCGGCGCGCGAGTGGGCGGGCGGGGCGAGCGGTGGGGGAACTTGCCGGGGAGGAAGGACGCGTGCGGGTCGGCCGTCTCCGTCGGCCCGGGCTCCGGCTGCGCGCGAATTGGGCGGGCGGGGCGAGCGGTGGGGGGCCTTGCCGGGGAGGAAGGAGGCGCGCGGGGGTCGAGCCGGGGAGGTGGAGAAAATGGAGACAGGGGAGGAAGGAGGCGCGCGGGGGATGTGAGTGATGGGAAGAGGTTAGGGATGGGGGATTTTTTTTTGTTTTGTTTTTTTGAGGGAAAGGGATGGGGAATTGGGAGTGTGGCCGCCTGGCCGGATGTTTTTTTATTTTATTTATTTCACGGACATTTTATTATATCCATGATTTGTTGATTTTTGCTGCTCCTTTAGTATTAACTTTTTTTTTCGATAAGTGTCCTTTTCTACCAACTAATTTTTGTATTAAGCCCATGGTAATGTTTATATTGAGTATGCTAAAAATATATGTATCATCTAATCTTGCAGGTCATCGTGTGGATTGTGGATGTTAAATTTCATGGAATATTCGGACAGGAAATATTTTGTCCGACATTTTTTACCAGGTATATTTCACTTGGTATCATGCATTAAATATTGTATTATTATTATTCTTATTTTAGAAGCTAATTCTGATTACTACTTGCTAGGAACACATGATAAATTTTAGGACAAAATTGGCGGTAATATTGGTCGATTCGGAATTGAACAATGATGACATAAGAAATCGAGATTTGTCCCTTGATGAGGACGATAACACGGATCCCACCGATTGTATGATTCTGGATGATCCACCTAAGAAAACAAAATTATCAAACTCATCATCAAAAGTTAAGCTCGTGTCACCGTCATTGGTGCTTTTACCGCCCCTCGATCCAACAAAGGCCAACTTAATGGAATCATCAGAAGTGGAGCCTCTATCACTATCATTGGGCCTTTCACCGTCTTTCAAACCAACAAACTCTGACTTAATAGATGAACTTTGCTTACGCATTAGCATGGTTGATGATGTCCAGTTATTGGAGTAAGCATCCTTTTTCTCTAAGTTTATTTTGTGATACATGCTTGTAATTGTACTTCACAAAATTTCTCTTTCGCAGTACCGAATGGGTGATAAGCTCTAATCCTTATCCAATTAGATTAACTCTAAGACAGATAAGGAACGTATTGAAGGTGGATGAATATATGGACGCAAATTGCTTTAACATGGCTGTGCGGATACTAGCATGCCATGACATCCAGCTTGTTAGAGATATTCCCGTTCATTACATGGATCTGAACTTTTGTGTAAGTTATTATTATCACATATTACATTTTTTTCATTCTACTAATGTCTTATTATTTTTAGTGGATGTCCCAATATGCACGAGATCCAAGGCGCAATGAAAAGTTGGATATTACTAAGTTGTCACATTTGTTTAACTGTTGGCCTGATAGCAATGAGTACCATATCTCAGAATGCAATATGGTAAGTTTTTAATTAAACGTTACTAACAGTGGTTTGTTTGGTCCTAATTATTAATACATTTCAAATTATATGCATCCTTGCAGATTTTATTACCTTGCGATACTTTTGGGCTATTTCAATTATTCGTCTTGGATCAAAACAAAAAAGTTGTCACTATTTTGGACCCTCTTCCAATACCTGGTATGGGCAAAAATATATTTAAAACTATGGTAAAAAATCTAAACCATTCACTTCGACATGCAAACCCTGCATTCAACGAGGACCTATTCAAATGGGGATGCAAAGTTCCCGTTGTTCCGACAAACTCAAACGGGTATGGATCTTGTCAATGCATTACAATCTTTAATGATTCAACGCACAATTTAACATTTCAAACATGCAGTGCTCTGTCAGGTTATTTGGTTTTCAATTTTATGCACTCTTGGTATGATGGAGTGTTCCATTTTCCAATACGCATGGTAAGTATTTACAACATGCGAATTTTTATAAGTGATACTTTTGATTTTTTTTATAATAAGTTTGTATAATCCATATGTAGGATGATATTGAAATGAGGAGGCAATTTGTGGTTCATATTTTGAAGTACGAGGGGAATGAGGCTCTAAACAATATCCCAGCCATGGAACGAAGCATTATAGATCGCATACTTAGATGGACTTTTATGAAAGAAGCATAATAGACGTTTTTTGCTTGGTTCATGTTTTCTAAGTATTTATGTAACTATTATAGTACATTTATTTAATTATGCATTTTATGTAACTATGTGTATGGATCATGTATTTCGAGACGCATTTAAATGGCTTTATAAGTATGGAACGTGCGTTGCACGTGCACGCTTACTAGTAGCCAACCAAAACAATAAAGACCGTTAATTACTCTACTATATCCCTAATTCCCTCTTCCGCTAAACTAAAACACAAATAAAATATGCCGGCGTTGGAGGATCGATGGAGACGTCGCAGATCGACCGCCGCGGAGATAGTCATCCTTGGAACATACCCCCAAGTTTTTTCGTCTTCGACGATTAGTATCCGGACGCGGCGAAGAGCGACGACCGCTAAGACTGCTTTTCCGCGACATCTACGTCAGCATCCAATCATCGCGCAACTCCGACGGTCTTCTCTCTCACCCCTATGCCCCGGCTCAACTCCGTCGGCCGCTGTTCAAACCTCCTCTGCCGCCGAGGTGTTCCACGGAATAAGTAGGTGAGTCTATTTTTATTTTACTTGTTTTTAAATTTCTCTCGCGGTCGATTTGGACATGCATGTGTTAATGATTATGAAAGAGGATACACATCGTCGCTGGTGTCTCCGTGCGGAATCTTAGTTGTGCCTATATTGATGGATCTGAAATTCGATGTGTTTGGATTTGAGCCAGATGATTTGTTACATTTATGAATTTTGTTTTGTATTAATAAACATAAACATTCCAGTTAACGGTTATTGTTTTTGTGTTAACATTTTATGTTAATTTGCCTTGAACGGGAACGAAGGCGCATATTTTTATTTCGATTAGGCGCGGGTGAATTGTTTTTTGTCGCCACGAAATTACCCCTGCATCCCTTTTCACCTTGTCCCGAAAAAACCGGGGGCAGTTAAAGCTACTATGGACGATCGACGTCCTTCCTTGGTATTCTCCGTCAATCAAATTCCCAAAATATGGGAAACACGGATTGATTGGCGCCCGGTAAATTTAAGGAATGACTTTATGTGTCTCTTGATGAGGAGAGATTTTCTCGCAACAAGAAACCACGATCGATTTTACGTACCGAGAGATTTTACGGATGGGGAGCACGTACATCTGCAGCAAGATTGGAAAGTAGTACGTAGTCATTTTCGCTACAACCTCTCCTTAATCTAAGAGTATCTCCAGCCGCGTCCCTCAAACCGTCTCCCAAACCGCGCCAGATCGAGCGTTTGGGGGACGTGTTTTGTTCGTGCCGCGTTTGGGGACGTCGCTCCCCAGCCGCGTCCCCCAAACGCCGCCCCCAAACATTAAAAGTATTTTTTTTTGGCTAGAAAGAAACTATTTAATAATATTCAAATCGGTTGAACATAAACAAATTATATATAAAACTTCGAAAAAATATAATTAAATACATATAAACTATCTACTTCTTCTTCGCTGATGGCCCCGCCTCGTCGTCGTCATCGCGGTGGCGCTTCCTGCTCATCACCTCTTCCGAAGAGGCGGTGTCGGCGCTCGACGCGTCGTCGTCGCCGGTGCTCGTCGGCTGCGCCTTGGCCTTGGCCTTGGCCTTGGCGGCCTTGGCCTTGGCGGCCTTCGCCTTGGAAGCCTTCGCCTTGGCCGCCTTCGCCTTCGCACGGGCCACCGCCGCCGCCGCGGCCTCGCTCTCTTCTTCCTCCTCCTCCCGGCCCGGCCATTCCTCCTCGCCGTCAACCGGCGGCGGGGAATCGTCGCCGCCGCTCGGCGTCCCGGCTTTGTCCCACCAATGGCGCCAGCCAGCAGGCTTTCCTCGCCGGAGGTGTCGGACGGGAGCCGGGAGATGTAGCTCATCGTCGCCGGAGGTGTCGGATGGAGGCTTGGATGAATGACGGCGTACGTACGGGTCTTATTGAGCGCGGATGAACGGCGGCGCAGAAGTCGAAGAGAGCAGCGGTTGCTCTTCCGAGGAGTCGGCGCTCCATTCCGGCGGGGTTGGCGCGTCGTCGACGCGGTTGCCAATGCGACGGTTCCGCTTCCGTCAACTGCACCGTCGCTACGTATGTGGCGGTTGAGCGTCCGAGCCGGCCGACGGGTCGGCCCGCGCCTCCTCGCCTCTCATTTCGTTGTGTCCGGCGTGCCCCGTGCGTCCCCGTGGGACGGGGACGGGCTCGGGATGCCGGACACCGTATCGGGGCGCACCGGACAAAAAAGGGCTTTGGGGCGCGCGGCTGGGAACGTTTTTTTGTCCGGCGCGCCCCAAATCCCTTTGGGGGACGGTTTGGGGGACGCGACTGGAGATGCTCTAATCGTGGTGTAAGATTGGAAAGCTGTAATTTGGCTGCAGCGGAGAAGGAATATTGCTTTGCGAGAGAAGGAGAGTAAAGTTAAGGAACAAATCACGGGAAATATTTGGTGTCAAATTTCCGAAGATTACTTATTGAGCTGACTTGAGTTGGTTGCAAGTGTATTTGCGTGACCCATTTTCTCTCCCAACACCACAGCCTCGCCGCAGCCTACCCAACCTCCGGCGGGCCTATCCCCTCCGGCCGACCAAGTCCTTCGCGCATTCAATCGCGCCTCCGCGCTGAACCATTGCCGATCGCCGTCGATGCGGCCCGTCCCGGCTCCGGCGACCACCCTCCCGGCGAGACCTCGCAGCGGCTGGAGCTGCGGCGCCGCCGTCCCGCCGCAGACCGCCCCATCCCCGGCTTGACGCCCGCACCCGTGGGCGACCAACCAACAGCCGATGCTGAATCCATCCGGCGCTGCATCAGGGTGGAGCGAGACCCTTCTCCACGGCGACCACGCTCGTTGACCTCACCCGCCACGGTAACCTCCGGACCCCGTCCCCTCTCCGCGTCCACACCCCGATTAATTTCGTCATCCCCCTACCCCTGCCCCGTGCAGGTAAGCAGAAGCAGATCAAGGACGGCCTACCCCAGCTCCTCCCGCCGCAAGGCCAAGGAGAGGCCGGCGGGCGTTCGGAGATGGCCGACGACCACGCAGAAGGGCTCGTCCACTCCGACCTCGACGGCCAAGGAGGAGCTCGTCCGGTCAGATGACGCCCACCAATTTAAAGGTCCCTTCTTTGCCCCCTGTTCCGTTCTAGTTTCCGTTCCCCATAATCGCTCCACCAGCTGCAAAGTAGCCCGCCTGCCCTCTCTATGTGCGTCTAGTGAAAGCCCCAGCAATTTCCATTTCGACCTTGCAGTATTTCTCGTTTTGCTGGATCACACCGAACGCCACTCTCACCCTGTGCATTCGCAGATGGGGTGGATATCCAACTGACCGAGGAGAGCCGTCGCGGCTCAGCAAACATGTGTTGTTATACATGCCGGTGGCGTCGTCGACGGCGTCGGCGCAGCCGCAGCCCCAATCGTTGTCAAGTTCGGTTTGCAGCCCATCTACTTAAATGTTCACACTGCACCTCGCTAGAATTACCCTATAATGATCATCTTCACATGTGTGATAGGAGCCTACCGAGGCTGAGAAGAAAGAGATGGCGCCAAGGTGGCTCTTGGCGACTTCTGGTGACCTTGATCGGCGGGAGGGGCGCATAAGCTTGCAGGGATGAAGGCTTGGAGGCACGATGGGAGACCTGCAGGTCTAGCTGCTCTGTCCCAAGTTTCACCACGGCGAGCTCGGCACATAAAGGTAGATTTTTTTTCGTGAGCAATAGACCTCCCGTACATTGCTCTGTCAATTGAAAGATGCATTCATGCTTGAAGTTTGTAACGAATCCTAGAGTGAGATTCATGGACATATCCAGTTCTACCTAGATGAGCATTTGTTAGTGCTACTGCTCATCCTTTTATTGTAGCATGGTGTTGATGTTAATTCCAAGTTAAAAATTGTAAGCTTTATATTAGTTTCAAGTGGGGGGAAATATGAGTTTAGAATTGGGTACTGGGGAACTTTATTTGATATCAGGTTCACGCTTTTGTATGTAAGCCACTATTTTTTCAGTAAATAATTTATGATCTGCATGTGGTATCTTGCTATCATGCTCATTACAGTCGCTTGACCATGCATATCTTTTGCTAACACTTGTTTTTTTTTTTTCTGAAGATCGATGGTTTCAAGCAGATAGACGGTGGTGGTTATTGTTGCAACAAATAGAAAAGAAGACTTTATCAGGTGTGTAGTTTTGATGTATCCCCTTCTCTGTTCTTTAAACAGTCCCAGTTAATTTCTACAGTGTAGTTTGTTACTGAAGTTCACATATAACAATAACTTGTATATTTTCGACCTGATACAGTGCACCCCATGCCCATGATGATTCGTTGCTGCTGCTGCACCACGCATCCAAGAGGTTCAGGTTAGCGCGAAAGAAAGGAAGACAAAATAGAAATAAGAAAGATACAACAGAGGATGGGGATTTTGCGAACCTTCCTCGAGCTCGCCATCAATTCATGTCTCGTGCTGCCATGGTAACCTTATAGTTAGTCCCTTTATTATAGATTGTTAGATGTGTTGGTAGAATTTACCCGATTGGTTTAGCTTTCCGGTAGTATATTATTTGACCGATTCTGGTGAATGGTTTGGAAAGGGGAGCAAAAACAGTATAGTTGAACATGCAGTTTTCTGTATAGAGGAAGTTGAGTTTTTTTTTCTCTATTTAGAAAAGGAACCATTCAGGTCATTGTTTACAATTTCGAGTCCATAGTAAGATCGTGGTTTAGGAAGAAAAGGGAACATGTTTATCATCATCAGAGCAAATTATTTAACCTGTTATACATTACCATGTGCCAACTCACTTAAAGTTATTGTAACCCCTGCCTCGTAGGTCAGTCACCGTAGCAACAATGCTTGGAGAGCTTCATGAGTTGAAAAAGTCACCACTCTTTGTATGTGGAGCTGTCCTCCGAGGAGCTGGATGCAGAGTGAATGATCTTCTTGATCTCGACATGTAGAAGAAGGTGATTATGTTTTTCCTGTAGTTTATTTTGGTTGCACAAAATGCCTTCGATTGTGCTTGCTAGTAAAAAATTCCTTTCAGGTCATTGCAACCATGAATAAATGGTTTTAATTGCCTTTAAGGTTGTTGCCTTTAACCAGGAATGTATCAAGAGCAAGCGTGTAATTGCATTGGATGCGGTATAATGTTGAATTGCATCTAACTGACATTTGCATTTTTACATATCTGCCCATGATTTCTCAAAGCACACCAACAGGTTTGATCTTTAAGTCTATATACAAATTTATTGTCCAAGTTCACGACGTGAGTGACAAGGATGCATCACATGTAGTTTATTCATGGTTTCCTTAATGAGCTATTTCACAAGAGCTTATGGTTAGATTAATAAGGCCTTCTCAAAAATGTATATTTTCTGAGTGAGTCTCTTTGCCTTATGTGATATATTTGATGGTTCGGATACTGTTGAATCTCAAAACTGAATCTCAAAACAGAGGAGGTCAGAACCGAGTGATTTGCTCATATCTTTTATAGTACTTAATTGGAATTATGGTTAACTATCAACAAAGAAACGGGTTTCCCTTGTTATGTAATATTTGTGAACCCAAACTTAGATTGTGGTTAGTTTGTATGTTTTGTGTTCTCTGATCTTTATTCCTCTGGTCTGTGATCCTGTAACTTAGATTGTTGGATCTAGAGCTTCTTAATCGAATAGATGCTCTATATTCATGTGCTCACTGATCTAGTAACTTAGATTGTTTGGTCTTATTCCTGTGTTCTCTGATCCTGTAACTTAGATTGTTGGACCTGGAGCTTCTTAAACTTAAATTTTACATAGTTGTTATCTGAATAAAGTATATGCCATTTGCTTATTTTATCTCAAGACTTACTGCACATTTTGGGCTTCTTTCCCAGTGCTGTTTTACCAAGCAAGTGTTTAAGGTGAAGAAGCAAATCTTGGCAAGCCTAGCTCTGAAGATAAATGTCAATGTCGGTGTTCAAGCTAAACTTGCCACTTCTTGTTGTGCTTTGTGCGTTTCTTGGGTCGTCGAGTCTAACATTCGGTCGTATGAGGAAGTATGTTTCGTCTCGACTCTTTGGTTTCCATGGTTAGCGGTTTACCAGATCAGGGAATGCTGAAACTCACAGGCGCATGTGCGTGTTGTGCACCTATATTAAACCCTAATAATATTTCAGTCCATTTTTAGTGGGCTTTTGGAACGCCTGACTATTTATATGTTTCTCTAGTTTACCTTGCATAGAAAATCAAAGGAGGTGAAAACGTAGAGGTACATGCTTTTCACACCTTCCCTTATTTCCAGCCCAGTTGTTAGTGTATTTAGGAATGGTTCAGTTGCTTGGTTTAATGGATAACTAGGATTCTTCAGAACGATCACAAAATAGTGTCTAATTTTTACTAGATTGAGATTCATTGAGGCCATCATCATTTTGACTTGTTCATTTCACATCGGTTCTGTTATATAATAAAACGGTGACCATTTTAGTTTGAAGCGTCATTTGCAGGCCTAGGAGAAGTTTTCTTCATGCCAGCACTTACTTGCTAGATTATTTCAATAAGACCAGATGTATGTGGTTTTGGAAGTAAGCTACTTAGGCACATGCTCTTTCTATAGAGGTAATTATGGTGCCTGTTCTTAGTGGAATTGTTTTAGGTAATTTTGTACCAGGTGTGGCCTCTGAAAATCCAATGATTTCGTTAGGCCTTAGTTTCTACGATGTTTCACATAAGAAGCTACCTGTACTTCTTGGTTTGTTTTGCAGCAGCATGAATAAAAGGCTTCGGCCTGCTATATTGTTTGTACACTAGTTGTAGGTTTACTAGATGGTTGAGTTGCAGTGATGATCTTTGATTTGGCCCCTAGATTAGGATATCACTCCCGTTGCAGCTTCAGAAGTGATCACTCAACCACTCATTGTTTCACTGTTATAGGAATAATTTTTGGTAATGTACTGAATCAGAAGTAATAATATGATTTTTATTGTATTATGGGCCCGTGCTGGTGAGCTGGCCGCCTCAAAAAACTACATATCGTGTAAAGTTTTGGGAATATGTGCTTTGGGTTGGTACCCTTTTTTTTCGCACTTCCGCTCATTGTTTCTTAGATTCACTAACCCAAATGTGATGCATCAATGCGCAGATTTCGTTAGCCAACTTTGTATGGCAGAGAAAAACCAATATCTCAAAGAGCAAAAGTGGGCTACGTAGGGTCCATCTAGTTCTTATTCATTCTACATGTTTAGTGGCTGTTTCTTGTCACCCTGCCTTGCTGAGGCTCACATACATGAGTGGACCAGAGATGAACCATCCGTGGTGGCATGATCACCATTTTCAGTTTGTCTGTACTACTTAATGGCACAATTCATATCTAACTCTCGTGGGATGCATTTGCAGGGAGCTTCTTATATCCTTCAAAAGATCAACTAGTGAAAAGCCTCCACGCATATTGTTCTATAGGTATGCATACTACCATGCCGAATCTTGCACGGATGCTCTGACAAGAGTTTGAGTGAGAGAATATCTTGTGGTATGCTTGAGCATTTGAGCTGTCCTTTTCGCAGAAACTGTGTGAGTGAGGGCCAGTTGTACCAAGTTAAGTTCTACTGCTGTCCGTGGTGTATGTGCTATGTTACCGTTCCGGTCCCTTGTGACATCCATTTTTGTAATTGCTCCATAGACCTGGAGTGTTAAAAGTGCCACGTCTATCTTAGTTGCTTATTTGTGTTTCCACTTGTGGATGTCAGTATGAGCTGCTGTGATATATATGAAAAAAATTTACTGTTGATTATTTCACTTGTGACCTGAATGTCCGAAAAAGCAAGATGGTCATGGCAAAATTTCTACTTATGTTTGTATAGTTTGTTGTTGCAAAGTAAAAGGATCAAGGAATGATGGTTTGGAGCTGAGCTAATCTTGCCTGATCGATGTACTACCAGCAGTGAACGTGACTGATCGTTTTTTTGCTCTTTAAGAGAATTACTCAACTTGACTTAATTTTATTATCTTGAGGCCATTGTAAACAGTTCCAGCAAGAAATATGTCTAACGTAAGCTAGTTTGGTAATTCACTTAAACCTGCACATGCATGTCACGTTTTGAAAAATGAAGCTAAGGATCAGTGTGAGCTAGCTTCCAACCGAATTGGCCGCCATCTAAACCGTGCAGTTTATTTTCCCCAGCTATTTTTTATTAGTGATGGGATTCACCTATGCATGCCGCTTTCCTCTGGAACATGGGCCTCCCTACATCATTGGCCTACCGCTGTTTATTCCCATTGCTACCTACGATAAAAACACTTCTTAATTTTCTCGTATTTCTCAACCAATTAGCGATCGCCTTGGATCCGGAATTTCTTCTAGTGCGCCGATTAATCTACACCGGAGCTTGTTTCTATTTCTCAAAGCTTGTCCGTTACCTCTAGATGTTTATCTCAACTAATTATAATTAATGCGTACGTAGCGAACAACAATTTGTGGCTGAAAAGAAGAGAAAGATTCAAATAGGTATCTAGAACTATAGGGAGACGATGCTAAAATGAGAAACGAGCTAGCAACTACTTGTTCCATTCTGTTAATTAAGATGCAACTTTTTTCTAGCTTTTTGCCAGAAAGGAAGGCACGGGGTAAGTTTGTTGCTATTCTTCTGATTCTAACCCTCCGGCACTGCTCGTTTTTTCTTGTAATAGCGTGTCGTAATTAATTCTGATGGATGGAATTCTCTCTCAGATTGGACATCCAAGAAAATGGGAGAGAATTGATTCGAGGGAAAGAGCGAGTAATTAGGAGTAGTTTTGGAAGGAGAATTAGGAGCGAGGAGTGTGGCTGAAAAGAAAGGAAAGATTTAAATAGGTATCCGAAACGATTAGCACCTACTGTTATTAAACTAAAAAATAAATAAACAAGTGTGGTTCTGGATTAACTATGCTGTAAAAACAACGGAGAAATTATAGGGGTCCTCGCTAAAAAACAGGTCTATCCATGCATAATAAATCAAGAAACAAGCGAGGAAATAGGAAATATGGTACTACGTCCCTTTCCCCTCGTATACTTACCTGAAAAATAGGCCTACCTATGAAGGAATGCCAAACATGAGTGTGGCATTTTGTAGCTCGAGCTAAATGTAGCCTTTTTTTCAAAAAATTAAAAATGGCATTTCATAGTTTCAAAAAAATTTGAACGAAAATTCTTGAGATAGATAATGTTGTACTCTACCACTCTGAAAAAAAAAGCAATACGAAAGACTGAGTATTTTGGGCTTTGCAAAAAATCACAAATCCGTGGATCTGAATAAGTGAACAGTACATATTTTGAAACCTCCAAAATTTATCAGAATTTATCATTTTTCTGTAGCCTTAAATATAATATATTTCATCGTGAGATTTTGCACAGTAGAGTACATCATTGCCTACATCAAGATTCTTTTTTCAAAAAAAAATTAAAACTTCAAAATGTTGAATTCGAATTTTGTAAAAAAGAAGAGAGCCATGTAGCTTGGGATACATTTGGACTTTCCGTGCCAAACATCATAACTGCCGCCCTTTTAGAAAGGCAAAGCAGCCGGGCAGTTATGCTGATTGATTACATGCCATGCATATACTCCAGGGGATTAAACATGCCGCCCCTATGATTAAATGTGGCATGCTACGGGTTAGCTCGACAAGCTCTGGCCCGTCAACACACAACTAGCAAGCGGGAACAGATTAGAGAAGGCGCTCACATTCTTCTCCCCTCCAGAACTTAAACACACAAATGGAGACCGGATATTTTCCTTCTTCCCGCCATGTTTTTTCCCTTCCTCGAAATTTGAATCGCTCCAAAAGCTTGCTTGTTGTATGGCGATTGCTAGTTTGCTACCATGCATATATGCGACTCGGCCCGGAGCTAGCATTTGAAGCATTGGCTCCAGTTTATATTTGTATTCATATACATGGTGGTATTGGTTAACTAAAGGCAACAACCATCCCCAAGCACGAATGATCTTGTGACATTATTTTGTGGGTGTGATTTTGTGAGAGAAGTTTGTTTTGTGATTTCCGATCTTGTGATGATCACTAGAACAATATCGGCATATACGATTGGTGCAGTTTATTTTGTCGCTGTGACTTGCAGCAAGGCAGCCTGGAGCATCACTAGTAGAATGAATTTAGCTGTAACCTGTATGCTTGGCGATCTAGTGCAACATGCATCTCACGCCCCATCGTAGGCTTGCCTCCACTGCGCCCTCGGCGCGGGTGCATCTACGGCCCTGGCATTGCGCTTGTATCATCGTTAGCCAATGCTTCTAGGGATGCTCCAGTGTCCTAGTTGGTTGCTGCTTAGGTTAGCCAATGCTTCCAGGTGAAAACAAATGTAAACTCGAGCCAAAACTTCATCTACTAGGGATGCTCCAGTGCCCTAGTTGGATGTTGCTTCAGGCGTGGGGACCGAATATTTTCCGTCTTCCCGCCATTTTCTTTCCCTCCCTCGAAATTTGAATCGCCTCCAAAAGCTCTATATATACTAAGGGAGGTTGAGCCAACGCGTGCGTCGTGTGTGACGACTTAGACTTTGACTCTTTACTCGTCGAGGAGAGGAGAGAGGGCACTCTGCTGTTCACCCGGCCTCCCGGTTTCATCGTCGTCGCGGCGGCCCGGTAATTCTTGGATTATTCCTTTCGATTTGGTTGAGGAATCCGGCCATATCCATCCATGTAGCGCGCCACGACCGAGCGCATCTTCGACCGTGTCACCGCCGTCTGCTCAGGTTCGTTTCCTGCAGGTTCGCCGAAAAGGGATCCAGTGCTGCGCGCGCGCGGCGGCGAGTCACCGGCATGCATGGATGGATCATCGGCCGAGGTTCTGCTGCAGCGGCGGATGGGGCCGGCCGGAGAACCGTGGTCAGTTTTGTTTTGGATTCCCGTACGTAGCTGATGCTAGGCATGCAGGGGCGGGCGTATCCTTGTACCGTGTAACCTTAGTACGCACGTATAGGTACGTACTGTAGTGATCTGTCGAAGTTGCCCCTCTGACCCGTTTCCAGTTTGCTGAAAAGAAAGGAGACGAGTAGGCACCCGCATGGTATTAGCTCCTCTATTCACGCTGAAATAACTGCAATCAATCTCCTCTAAAACAGGTGCATAATTGGTTATATGCGGTGCACGCATTAGATGGAAGTTACGAAGGAGTCAGGTACGGCTATATTAAGGAAGAAAGAGAAATAAAAGGGAGAAGTAACCAGGGGTAAACATGAAAGTTAATCAGCATGTGCGGCTGTTCTTAATCGTAGCGTCAAACTTTTTACGCCTCAAGCATAGAGACACAGGGTTACCCTGAAAATAGGCCAAACATCATAACTGCCGCCCGCAAATTAAATAGCATAATTGATACAGTTAGCAAAGAGAAGAGCCAAGAAAATTTCACCTATAGTAGTGTGCGTCCTCGCCGGATAGTTGAGCATGATATAGTCGTGAGATTGAGTCAAATGCATGCACATGCAGGTTGAATGGGTCACCGAGGGGCAAATTCATTTCCGGTCTACAAGAAAAGGAAAGTTTGAGGGGCAAATTCATTTTCTGAGGCGCCCACCATTTCTCCCCAAAATTTCGAACATATGTGTCTTCACCTCCCTCTAGAGCAAAAAAAAAAAAAAAAAAAAACCACGCTGCAGACCGAAATCTTTTCCCTCCATGCTCATTCCCTCCCTCGAAATTCGAATCTCTCCAAAAGCTCTATATATAACAAGGGAGGTTTAGCCAACGCGTGCGTCGTGTGTGACGACTTAGACTTTGACTCTTTACTCGTCGAGGAGAGGAGAGGAGAGGAGAGGAGAGGAGAGGAGAGGAGAGCGGGCGCTCTGCCGTTCACTCCATCACCCGGCCTTCCGCTTTCATCGTCGTCCAGATCGCGGAGCCCTGGTAATTCTCGGAGATTTTCTTTCAATTTGTTTGATGAATCCGGCGACACGGTGGGGTCGGAAAACTGCGCGCGGTGAGTCGTTTCCTCTCTTTTTTCCCTTTTTTTTTTCCTTTGGACATTCCCGTGGCTGGCACACGCGCGCGCAGGGGCGAGGTCGTAGTATTGATCCTTGTACCATGCACCTTACACGTAGTACGCACGTACGTACGTATACGTATTTAGCAGAGAGTGATCCCGATCGATCGATCGATCGATCGATCTGGTAGCAAGCCAGCGTAGAAGAAAAGATGTACTACTACTAGGGGTACGTACGTATAGGGGTAGGGACATGTTTGGGAAAGAGCCAGCCGATTGCGTTGTTTTGGTGCATGCCCAGAATTAGGGAGTAGTAATTAGGATGGATGGATTCCTTCATTCATTAGCATGGGCATAATAACAATGAAGCAGGTTGGGCGTGGCGCAGAGAGAAAAAGAGAGATGGCGAGCGAGCGAGGGAGCATGCATGGCGATCCGCGGTCCCCAACTCACGAACGAGCTAGGGAGCGACTTTTCAGACCTAGCTAGCGATCCATCTCGCTCGGCACACCCGGGGACCACATCCGCGGAGTTGTGCTTGAGATCCGCGGCGCGTGATTTAGTCAGCGCGTACGGCTCTTCACGCACTCAGGCGAGTAGACGAGTTGCCGACGCGATTCGCTCCTTGCCTGCTTTTGGAGGAGAGAAACAAGTATCGACTGTTTGTTGCTGTGTTTCTGGCCCTTTGTACTGCATTATATAACGCCGGCATAATACAACACCTAGACTTGGTCTCCGTCTCCTTACTGGAAACGAATTTCAGCTGGGTTCGAATCGGGGAGCAGTCCAGGCTTGCTAATCGACTCGAACACGGAAACATGGATCCTGTACGTAGTACGGCGGATTACGTACCGTATGCGTTCGTGTCGAACGAAGAAGTTGTGGTCGCGCGTCGCTTGCCTCCTCCTGGCCAGCGCGGGATGCCAATGCTGGCCGGCATCAGCTTCCATCTTCTCTCTTTTCCTTTCCGGAGGCTCGGAGATCTGCCGTTTCCAGACACGAGACATACATGTCGCCTGTTGTAACACTCCTTCCAGGTAACCACTCTTCTTCATGCTCAAGCCCATAAGCCAACATATATACGATCGATGTTAATTGCGTAGTACCAAAGGTAAACTGTCTGCAACATGATCAGCATGCAAGTACGTGAACTATCCTATTTCGAGCTTATATTTGGACCTGCATGGGTGATCATTTGTGTTTTTGTTAACTAGCCATACGGCAATTTCTCACAATCATTTGAATGCACTAATTGAGATTTTTGCTAACTAGTACTGGAGAACAACACAGCTTATGCGTCCACTGTATTGATGCCATAGGCACTCGTTACTGACTAAAGTTGAGATGCTACTTTTCTGTATTCAGACCATGAAGGTAAGAGAACTCTTTTTTTTTCTGGCGTGATCTGGCATGCATCTAGAATTCTAGATAATGTTGTTTGTTACTGAATGAATGCAGTACTTGTGCCTGCCAATTGCTTCACTCAAACGGTTCTCCCTAGTATTTCTGTAAATATTCAGAACATCGCCCTCTAGCACGACTAGTAACTCAAGCACCATCTAGTGAACTAGTTTAGTTTTGTGTTTACCACATTTACAATGCTCCCAACAAGGCAAAGTACCATTGTTGCTTTTATGTGTTATTTTTTAAAGAATTTTATTTATTTGTGAGCCAACACGACTCCTGCCCTTTCATGAAGAAAAAAATGATTAGTGACTCGTGAGCCGGGCAGATAGGCCAGCCCAGCTTGACTCAGGGGCGTCGCATCGATCGAGCCAGGCCAGCTTCGGTCGGGAAAACCTATACACCGACCAGGTCGGTGGCTACCGGCCACCACACACCCCTGGTCGGGTTTGGGCCAGGCCCAGTTCGCTGTCTTTTTTCGGTTTTCTGTTTCTTTTTTCGTTTTTTTTTTCTTTTTTCTTTTCTCTTTCTTTCTTATTTTGTTTTTCTTTCTTCTTTTTGTTCAAATCTGAAAAAAATTCAAATTTCAAAAATGTTCAAAGTCAAAAAGTGTGCAAATTCGAAAAAGTTCAAATTCGAAAATGTTCAAATTCGAAATTTTAGAAAATTCGAAAATCGTTTAATTTCAAAATTTGTTCAAATTCGAAAATCATTCAATTTCAAAATTTATTCAAATTTGAAAAATCGTTCAATTTTTAAAATTTGTTCAAATTTGAAAATCGTTCAATTCGAAATTTGTTCAAATTTGAAACTGTTCAGATTTAAAACAGAGAAAAAATGAGAATGGAAAAAAGAAAACAAACTTGGGCCGGCCCAACATACCTAGCTTGGGTGTGCGGTGGTCCATCCGCACCGAATCCACAACGAACCGGCTCTCAGCGAATCGTGGGTCGGCCCAACAAAACCTCGGGGGTGGTCGGTGGCTCTTATACACCGATCGAGTCGGTGTAAAGCAGCTCCCGCTTCGGTCGTCGGTGACCTCCTACATGGGCCGGCCTTTGCCACCGCCCGCTCACGATCGCATGCATCCCGCATATCTATGTGACGGCCGGCCCAAGAAGTCGCGCAGCCATGTTGTTTGGTTCCATTTTCATTCTCCAATATTTTCAACGCGAAGCTTGAGAGTTCTGTTGCAGAAAGGTGATCCACTAATATTAACTTGGTTCACGTGGGAAACTACTCATGGTGAGGCGACATGTCAGCTCCTCTGTGTCGGTCACCGTTTCTCAGGTGTTGGATAATTAGACATAATTTTCATGATTAATTTTAAAATATTAAACATGACGACAACAACTCAACTACTAACATGTGAAACTTGAACATACTAGATGCATTAATCAACATGAATGGTAGCAGCGCAAATAGTAAAACATCCATCGCTAAACGGATCGAGATATGTCGCACGTACCGATCTGGTGGAGGTGGCGGTGGAGGTGTAGCAGATGAAGTCGCAGCAGTAACGTTGTTGATGACAACGTTGTTGACGACGGGTCGAAGTAGACGACGCTGAAGACGACGGTAGGCAGCACCGTCCGACTTAGACGAAAGAGGACCCGTGGTGAAGAGCTTGATCAATCGTGCAGAGCGCTTCCCAAAAAGCTAATTCGCCCTCTCCCGTACAGGATCGCAAAAAGCGAGCGGTTCCGGAGACCTGCTCTACCGTTCGCCGGTGCCCGGTGCACGCCGGCGGGTGGGATGGAGTATGCTACGTTGGCAGCGCAAGCAGAGAGAGGTGGAAAACCCTAACTCGTGTATCGGATGTGTTTCTGCGGTAGCCGGGCAAGAGATTATATAGGCTCAAGAAACCCTAGGCAACGTGGGCCACGTCCATGTCGCACGCACGTTTCGAGTCGGTTACATATAGCTCACGTTCCGGGAGCGACCCGAACCGACTAACTGCGACGCGTACATCTAGGACTCTGTTCGTTTTCCTGAAAAGCAAAAAGAAAGAAAAGTCCCTGCCCTAGGCTCAATCCACTCACCACGATCGCGGCGTGACGTGTCGAAACGAGACGAGCGAGGAGGAGCGCGCGTGTATCACTCCTCTTCTCACTCACTTACTAGTGGTGGGACAACCCAGCTTATAAGGTGGTCTAACTTTCTCCCAATTTTCCATGTGGGATTAAACTTCCCACCTCTCGCCACTCCGTAGTGAGCTGCCACCAACTTGAGCTCAAACTCACATGGGCTGCCACTATGTGGGCTTTGAGTTTTATAGGGAAATCTGAAATCTAATTTGGGAAACTTCATATGGGCCCAATATTTCAACAATCCCCCACCAAATCTCAAATACCATTTAGAGATTTACCAATACCCACTGCTTGTTTATATACCAGCGTTTCAGCAGAGGCTGTTAAGTTGAACTACCGTCTAGAACCTTAAGCTACATCCATTCACACTTGAACAATGGACTAAGCCTTGAATTGCAAGTTTTGTGTCACATGTTTCACTCAAAGACATAACCAGTACATGGCTGCCAGTAGCCTACCCCGCGGGAAGCATATGCGTCATACTTCGTGGTCTCTTCATGAGTTTACTAGAGATCACCCAAAGCTTGGGGTTTATTACCATCATCACCATTCATGGGACAGTCCAGCTGAGGGTCTTACGTCATCCTCCTTGTATTATGGCTCCCATGCTAGTGCCCTCGAAGGAACCTTGCACCTGTCGGCGTCCGTATCAAAATACTCAGTGCAAGGTATCCAAGTAGACACAAATGGTCCATCATCATTCATGGACCTATAAACCATACAACATGGGGGTGAAGGATTCAACATTTCTAATTGGACCAAGGTGTTATGACATGATCATGATTATATGAATGGAGTACAAGGGATCAAAATAGTGCACACCCAACTCCTCACTAGAGGAATTACAATGAGATGAAAGGGGATAATGATGATGATGCTGAGGCCTCCAAGATCCAAGCAAAGGTGGCGATGGATTCACTCAACGACTTACCCCTCTAGATTCCTTTCAGAGGTGGCGTTTCTGTGTTTCATGGCGGCTCTGTAACTCCAATATCTTATCTAATCGCACTGCAGGGTGCCACTGACTCATGGTTGGGTCATCCGGTACAGGCGGGGATGATTCGTGAAAGTCACTGTGATCATATCTTCGCGATTTTGTCATTTGGCTCGACCCCCAGGTCCATGCGCGTCGGGCCTACTGTTAACCGTGGCGCAGCTGCTGTCACGACACCCTACCATTTGTGCGCAAAATAGTGGTGTTGCGAGACACCGATGTTTTTAATAGTGATGTTTCACAAATGAAATACGCCGCTAATTACACGCCCTGGTAAACATATCTTTACTAGTGTGGACTTTTTACCGGTTTACACTATTTTGCGGTATCTGTCTGGGGCCTTTTTTGAGCAAAATGGCAAACCCGGTCATTCTATGTTTTTAGCAGTTTTGCTGAATATTGTAACGAACTCCTAGAATCAAATATATTTTTCTTCACATATCTAGATTTAAAAATATTTTTAGAACACTCACATATGGTAGGCTAATTTCCGCAAACGCGGTCATTCTACGGTTTGAGCAGTTTTGCTGAATATTGTAACGAACTCCTAGAATCAAATATATTTTTCTTCACATATCTGGATTTAAAAATATTTTCAGAACGCTCACATATGGTAGGCTAATTTCCGGGCATCAAGGGAAAAAATACCAAACGAGACGCCATACGAACTTGTAAAACTGCAGTAATTTCCGTTACAGCAAAGAAGCACAAGGAGGCGCGGGATAAGGAAATCCATTTTTCGCTGCGCGCTCGAACGGAAAGCAGGTGGAAAATAACGCCTATCTCCTATTGGTCTGTTCGCCCACCCCACGGATCGCTCGTAAATGGAGGATCCAACGGCATCCAGGGCAGGTCACGCGGATCGATCTCCCGCACCGGGTGCCTCTATCGCCCTGGAATATTATAAATATCCCCTCGTTCATAACCAGAATCACAGAACAAGTCGAGTCGATCTGGCGATGGGTGCTGGCCATGCTCCCCTCCCCGCCGGCCGCCGGGCTCACCGTCGTCGTGCACAGCCGACCGGCGCTCCATTCCGCTGCGGAAGAAGCCGCTGCCACGTGGATCGAGCAGCACCTCGCTAGCTAACAATTTAATAACATTCTTGTATTTTATTTTTGGATACAATTTATTAAAGTATTTTTCATCTTATTTTCAAAGTATTTTCATTTTATTTTACAATTCATTTTAGTATTAATATTTGAAACTATTTATCATTTTATTCTAAACATATGTAGAGTATGCATTTTTGTAACTATTTTTAAGATTAATCGCACTAAATTAGTTTTATTGAATTTTTCTTGAGATTTTACTCCCTGACACCAATTAATTTTATCCAAGGATGAGAGCTTTCAAGAACACGCGATACTTCTTTCTAATATGAGCAATTTTGGTTAGTGTGTTGTCATAATTGAAATCCAGTTTGATGTATTGTAGTGTCTCTCCTTTCCTATTATAATATAAGATTCGATACAAAATGCCCAACTCTAACAAACGATCTAATCGAGTTTTATAATTAAATTAGGAACGTATATCTTAAGTTATAAATGCTTGAATATTCTGGACTATGTGACTATGTAAGATATCAAAACAGGTTTTCCCAAGTTCAATTTGAGAATCACTAACACGGTTGTGAAAAACAAAATATGAAGCAAGTATGCTACAATTTACAAACCATTTTTCTTCGAGTGAAATAAATGCAATGTTCTGATTGCTGCCTCGTAGACATGTTAAATCAACAAGAACTAACTGTTTGTTTACTCTCGGTAAAAAAAAAACTCTCGGTGTACTATACATTATGATTCTTTATTAACATTCTAGAATTATTTCTATGTTGACATATAGAATTTCATGATCATATAGTGTGCTGTTTACGAGAGAGAAAATAGAAAAATCCATAAATCGTATATCAACATATATTTTGATGCCCATGTTAATTTGCAAACTTATAGAAATTAAACGGTCTAATATCAATAGTCGGTTTCTATACCGAAACATACATTCTCCTATGCCAATGCGAGAGCAAAATAACTAACACACGACCAAGTGTCCAAAGTATACTGGCCGGTTCAAAGTAAGGGTGCGGACAAACTACGTATTGTCCAAATGTCCGATGAGAAGAAACATAGATTTACCATACCTGACGTGATATTGTTGATGTAGTACTTGGGGAAGGCGCATGCACGGTACATCGGAATGACATTTGAATCCTTGGTAGATACCGGGCCAAGTGCCTGCAGAGCCGCATGTTTCATGTCAACAAAAAGTACCCACGTTGTGTGGTCTCCCTCGTCCAGCTTGGCCAGCATGTACCGTTGCCACTCACACTAAAGGTGGGGTTAAGGAAAAACATATTCTTCAGTTCCAGCTCTTGTTTCTTGTCATCCAACAACAGGTCAGGAAATAATTGAGCAGAGTATCATGGGTCAACCGAGATGTCAGCAACGTCAATTGTTCGGTGCTTGCGCCAGTCATCACAAGAGACCTTCCGGTGCCATGTGGTGGCCTTCCAAGCTTTGTCGTTGGCCCTGCAGTCAGGATCATCAAAGTCTATCTCAACAAACTTGATGAGATCGTCGTCGCAGAAGTACTCCGAGGCATAGTTCGGACAGAAGAAAGCATCTCCAAGGGCACCATTGTATATTTTTTTCTGAATAAGATTGGATGGAACAAAAACATGGAGTCAAAGCTATGATCTACTTTTACCTTGAACATTGGCATGGTTATAATAAGAACAAGCTCCAGGGGTTGCATCGGAGAACCTCCAACCAATACATCAATGGGTTTAGGTCAGGTCCCTTAAAAAACTGTCTCGTTTTAATTGTGCTTGCACATGAGGCTTAGACGCAAGAAGCATATAGATAAAATTTCAAACATTACTCGTTCTTCAGAGTAGCAAAATCAGGTTAATAGCAGCGGAAATTGGGCCATATCATTTGAATACTCGTTCCAGAACAATTTACATGTGGATCAACTGCTAGAATATCTTTTGTTAGCCAATATTTTTGCAGGTAATAGAGTAAGGATCCTGAATTTATTACATTCAAGACAGATGACAGAACACTTTCACAATGATGGCGACCAATGTGCAGCCGAAGAAATAGAGCAAAAACGGATGTTCCACCCGGTGATCCACAACACGTGGCTGCTTCTTCTTCCACCTCTTCTTCTGAACATAGTCATTGAAATTGGGCCCCCCTTGCTGCAATTTATCGGATTTATCCTTGTCATCTAGATTTCCCATGTCTGTTAAAAAAATTGTTTGCAAAGGTTTAGTTACACATAAAACATCGGAAAGACTTGCAAGCAGCCTTTTGAGGGAGTAATTTTTATCAAAGAGGGTCTCAGCAAGATGTCTAGAGACCTGCCCTTAGGATCATAACCCAAGCCACGAACAGATTATGGAACTATTAAGCCAAGGGACTAAAAAAGTAGGCCACTATTCTTCCAAATTTCATCAATGTGACATGTGATACACAAAGAAGCTAATCACAGACTATATAGTAGGTTTTCCAGAACATGGCCTTAGGCCTTAGCATCACTAGTTTGATATGGTAGCTAGGCACTACCGACGTAGCAGGTCATACATAAATAAATAACTAATAATAATAACAATGCATCAAACAAAAAATTGTTGGTAAATATATAGCTAATAATAACCTCTCGTCTCGGACAAGAATTAACTGTTTATTTATTCTCGGTGTACTACAAAATCTGATTTTTTATTAACATTCAAGCATTATGTCTATGTTAACACATATAATTTCATTGTCATATATTGTGTTATTTAGGAGAAAAAATGGGAAAATTTCCATAAATCATATATCAACATATATTTGATACCCCCGTTAATGTTTACACTTATATATCAGCTAAACAGTCCAATGCCAGCAGGTTGGTGTCAATACTGAAACATACATTCTCCTATGCAGATGCAATGACAGATAACTAACACACAACCAAGAGTTCTGAAGGATACTGGCCGGTTCAAAATAAGGGTGTGAATAGACTGCACATATGACATATGGAGTCCAAAGGATATATTGATGTTAAATCAGATGTCATGAGAAGAAGAAACATAGTTACCATACCTGATGTGATGTTGTTGATGTAGTACTTGGGGAAGGCGCGTGCATAGTACATCGGAATGGCATTTGAATCCTGGGTAGAAACCGGGACAAGTGCTTGCAGAGCCGCATGTTTCATGTCAACAGCAAGAACCCAGGCGGTGGCGTCTCCCTCATCCACCTTGGCCAGCATGTAAAGAAGATCGTCGTCGCCACACACACTGAGGGTGGGGTTAAGGTAAAACAGATTCTTCAGTTCGAGCTCTTGTTTCTTGTCATCCGACAACAGGTCAGGGAATAATAGAGCAGAGTATCTTGGGTCAACCGAGATGTCAGCAACGTCAATTGTTCTGACCTTGTGCCAATCATCCCAAGAAACCTTCCGGTGCCATGTGGTGGCCTTCCAAGCTTTGTCGTTGGCCCTGCAGTCAGGATCATCGAAGTCTATCTCAACAAACTTGATGAGACCGTCGTCGCAGCAGACGACATCGCAGAAGTACTCCGGGGCATAGTGAGGGTAGCCTTGCTTGTCAGTGATACAAACCTTCTCTGCGGCCTGCGGGTAGCGGGATGTATGTGATGATAGGTTGCTCGTCATCGAAGAGATTGGAAAGAAGAATAATTCCACGCATGAGATCAACCCAGCCCAGTGAGCTTGCTCCTACTGCGATCCGCTTGGAGCTGGCATGTCTGTCAAATAGTAGTCGATCAGAGTATCAGACTCCGACAAGCGCAGCAAAGCATCACTGCTTCTCCTCCATGCCTTGGTCTCCGGTGATGGAGGAAGGCCACGGCGTAGTGCCCGTCATCGCCGAGGGGCAGGATACCGAACTGCTGGTTTTCGAACGCTTCGACCGCGGGCTTTGGGTCCAGGAGGACGTGCAGCGACGGCTTGTTCTTCTTCTTCCCGGTGCGGTTTCCTCGGGCTGAGTAGACGAAGTGGTGGTCGGACCCGTCGAGGGTGACGCAGAGGAGCACTAACGCTCCCTCGGCGGCGATGATGAAGGGCGGCGGGTCAGAGAAGTCCTCTTCTTCGATGCCGGGGTAGTGGACAGTGAAGTGGGAGACATTCGGCGGGTCGGCGAGCCAGAAGGACACCGCGACGGCCTGGCCATCCCGCGTGCGGCAGGCTGCGGTGGTCGCGTTCTGGTCGGCCGAGATACGGGCCGTCTTGGTGAGCAGGACCCACTCGGGATAGCCGGAGCGCGCGGAGGTGGAGCCGGAGGCAGTGGAGGGGCGGACGGCGTCGGTGGAGAGCGCAGCCATGGATAAACTGGAATTACGGAGTACGTCGGAGACCACGTTGACGGCGGCGGCGGTGGTATGGATTTGCGGCGAGACGAGGATTGATTGCGGCGGGATATTTGCTCTGTTTTTCTTGTGGCGGGGTTGTGCGCGGGAGCGGGGGGCTTTTGTCTAGCAGACGAATCTGCCTCCGACTCGAGAAATAATCCAACGCGGAAGTCCAGCGCGGTGACGACCTGGACGAGGCGGTCACCGATCAAGTCCAGCGGCCAGTGCCAAGGAGATCTCCGACCATTGAGGATGGCAGGTCGTCTGACTCCGACCATGGACATGGAGGATGGCAGGTCGTCTGACTCCCCAGCTGAACGAGGTAAGTCCAGCGGCTTTCTCCCCAGCCTCCCCTTTCCTCCATCTAGGCGCGCACCCCCAAATAACACTAGTGCTGGACTAAAATTTTACTTACTTGTGTGTATGCTCCTGCTCCCATCCTGTCACACTTACCCCCTTGACGGTATGATTGCCGTCGTGAGGCTTGATCTGTTGCCTAAACTCAGGAACAATATCTAGACTGGTTTGATGCCCTCTCGTGCTGACCTCCTGTGTATATGTATCCTACCCTCTTCATGCTTAATTGGTTTAGTCCAGCCCACATACATCAGCCCCTCACTCGAGCGCGGCCCAGGAAGTATGCCGGGTGTTACACATCCATTGAGTTGTGAGCAAGGTTTAGTGCCTGGAGTCCTTTACTTGCAGGTGTGCGCTAGACCACCAGTTATTCGATGAAATGATTCCCTGGAATTAGGATTCTTAATTGCGACTTCAAGTACTGACAGGCTTCAGTGTTGATCGCGTCCTACAATCACAAAAGTTAGTCAAATGATCCATGCCATTTCCCTCTTCAGGTAATTCTTCTTGTGCCTCTGGTTCCTTGGCAATGGGGATAACTCTCTTCAGATAATTGCAGCCTATATACATGCTTCGAATTCTATTTATTTTATCCTTCTACTTTAACAACTATATTCAATGCCTACCCCAACTTAAAAAAGGGCAGTAGTTCATGAAGCTTGTACGCAGCCTTTTCTTGCAATTTTTGCGAGAGGCTGTTTCCAGGACTTGAACCCCTGACCTCCTGGTCACACCGCAGCAGCTCTTACCACTGCGCCAAGGCTCCCCTTCTTGCTTGGGAAAAAGGCTTTGATGTTGCTGTTTAATAATTGTATTCAACAATATAACAACAAATTATTTTTGATCAAGCTGTGCACATTACAAGTGAGGGAGAAAGAAGCATTCTCGGGCCTTGTGTTTTCTCTTTCCAAATTTATATGCGCCAGCATAGCCTGGGCCTATCATATTAAAAGTGACATTGATATTTGATTTTGGGTGTCCCTTCAATCACGATTCCTATATTTGCAGCTGTCATCATATCACCTTCTTATGAACCACGCTTATACCTGGTTAATTATGTGCATGTATGTGATGTATATATCCATGTAAATAAATTCTTGCGTGGGGGTGGGGTGGGGTCTGTTTCCGGGGGTGAGCTGTGGTGCTCGAGTCACTTATTAGGTCTGGTGAGCTACTTCCTGCATTACTGTTATATTTTTTGTGATTTTCCCTTGTTGAGTTCTTGCATGATATGTATGCCTCCTAGGAACACAAACAGCCCTTGCATATCAGCACATCTTCGCTCCTGTTTCGGGATGCTTAATTTTTTCCTTTTGCGTTGCAGTATTTATTTCTACCTCTTATTGTTCTGAACTTATATTATTTGAGACTTTTGGGATGATAAATATTGCTTTTTGCATTGCAGGATTGCTTTGCCCCTCTTCTTGTTCTGAGCTTATTTAGAATAACCTGCAGCAATCTTGACAATATTCACACTTGATCAGCCCAGAAGGTTCTATCATTTGGACATATTTTTTGGTGACTTACCTGTAAATTTTAAGCTTTCTGTTTATCAACCGTGTTATATTTGTTTGATCCCCAGAACTACATTAGTAGTTGAGAGGGATCCTTTCTATCATGAATGAGTTAAGTTCACAAAACTGAGGAATGAGTGGTGCTTCTGCACACCAGATAGTTAACAAATGTTGCACTTACATTACTGAGGTAGTTACTTAATAGTGTTTGCTTAATCTTTTATTCTCCTCTTCTGCAACTTCTAGGTGTGCCTAATTTCTCACATATAGAGCTAATTCTTAATGATTCTTCATTTTTGTATACACGGGTTCTGCCATACACTTTTCTACCGCAGATGGAAGCTGAATGTGCTGTCGCTGACTGCCCTGTCTGTTTATAAGCTGCAGTAGACTAGCAAAAGTGTCATGCAGATAACTAATTTGTTGTCCTTAGTCACTAGTCTTACTTCTTCATTTCACCACATCTAGATGATTCAGCCTTTGCTTTCAACAGGAGAAAAAAAATCCCAGCAGTCCGAACCAAGAATTTTCTTAGTGCTAGCATCCAAAACATAAAAATGTCATTTTTTCTCCTCTCTTTTGATGCACAGTTCAGTCATGAAAAGTCGACACTTGGAAGAAGAACAATATCGGTGGAAGCAGGTGTACCAATTATTTGTTTTCTGTAAAGTTCAGTTATGCTCGTTTCTGCTAGGAAAGCCTCTATACTGCTCTTATTTTTCTGTAAAAATAACCAAATACTTCAAAGGACTTCACTTGGTCAATGTTTCTGTAAAACAGGGGGTGTATTGTTTGCTTATGCCATCTGAACTGTTATTATCATCACCATGTATTATGTCAGAAGGTGGTATTGTGTTTCATGTCTGCAAGTTTTTCGTAAAGGTCTCTCACAGCTAGGTCTCCCTTTAGTGACTGGGTTAGAGATGAATGCTGCTGTAAAATAGTGTGCCTACCCCAATTTGCTTGGGAAAAAGACTTTTATGTTTGTTTGTTTGTTTGTTTTGTTGCTGGTAAGGCAAACCAAGAGGATGGAAAGTAGATTGCATTTTTTATCGGAATCTGATTATACTTTCGTCTTGGTTGCTGATTTTTACAATAACATTCCGAATTTATGCACATGGAGGCATATACTCATCAGCCTGTGGCACAGTACTATTTTAGGCTTCTATGGTTGTTCTATTTTTTCTTCTTTGAAGCTTTGTACTCCTAATTCCTAAAATTGTTTGTAGAATGTTTTTATTTCATGGTTCATTAACGACACTTTCCAAACTTTTGCAAGTTAATATTATTCTGTCGCGCTTATCCCCAGTTTTGTTTACCATTCCGTGGTGGTGATTCTAGTTAGCTGTTTACATATTGTTGTGCCTCCGCTAAATCCAACATAGATTACTTTTTTTTTTTACCTATTACCGCCATACAATTGATAGTTACCATCATTCTTACCTAACTGTCGGCACCGCAACCTCACTACCTATTACATTCCCACTTTTTATCTCACATAATGTCTGCGGTATATAATATTGACAGCATGAGGTTCTCGAACTGAGTGACATAACTTGTTTGCTATTTCTAAATGTGATGGTAAACTTGTGCTAGGTAGACAGAAAATTTAAAATTTTTCTTCATACTTAGGCTACTACTTTGATTAACGAACCGAACAGAACTTTATTGTCGTGTTGCAAAAAGAATACCAGACTTTCCTTGCTTTTTCGTTGAGAATTATTATTAATTGTTGCCCTTTGCTTCCTAAGAAATATAAGCTGCATGACAACATCATTTCTGCATCTTGGCATCGAAACGCAGCATGCAAAGTTCATCTAACCGTAGTCCTAGTCATCCATGCGTGTTATTTCCATGTAGTCCAATAAGATATTTTGCTTAGAGCTGCAGTATACTTAACCTACATTATCCATTTGTCCTGCAGTGTTACTGTTGCTCGTAGTAACATTAAGGAATGTGGGATCAATCACAATTAACACCCTAATGCGAGTTGTGTCAACTATGAGCTGTTCCTTGTTCAGAATTTAAATAGGAGAGTGCTAAAACCAGGCTAAAAAATCTTGTGTAGAGTATTTCTTTATTAGTTTGTTTGCTCTTCATATGACCTACGATACACTGCTTTTTTAGCTGACACATAAATTTATTGTTATGTAAGCTTCAAGGAGAATTCCATTCATATTTTCCAGTTTTGTGATGCATTGCATTGACATTGAAACAATGTTATATCTAAAACTAAATTTGGTACAGTGGTTTTTATTTATTTTGTTTTCAGTGCTTTGCAGGTTTCTGATGTGAAAGCTTTGTCCTGGTTTAGTTATCATGCTGGGACGACTTTGTTTAATAGAAGCAAGTGTGGTTTAACAGTAACCATGAACCAAAAAAATTACATCTAATAAATGTATTGCTCTACTTTATTTGTATTAGAAGTAATAATTCATTTACTGATCTTAATTTTGTACTTGTTCGATTCTTTCAGTATATTACAAATAGTGCAGTCGACACTGATGCCAAAGGAACTGACGCTGGAAGAAGCCTGCTGCTACAGAAAAACAGGGAAATCCAAGCCCGGTAGTAGTTCTCTAGCGGGGAAGCATCCTCGACAGCGAAAGAGGAACAAGGGGCGGGACTTGATAGGAGGAGCCGTGGTTCCAGGTCATCGCAGGTGGCTGTGTTCCGTTGGCTGGTTACTGATATGGCGTCGGCGTCCTCGGGCTCTGGAGGTGGAACCCTGGCATGGTGGCCTGGGCGTCACAGGTATCCGGAAAGATTCGATATTTGGCATCCTCAGGCCCTCACCGGCGCCGCCGTCCTCGGGCTCTGGAGCTCGTCCGCCGCCGGCCTCCTGCGCCTCGCTCACCGATGCTGGTGCTCCTCCTCGATGCGGTGATGATGCTGGTGCATGGTGCTCCTTCGGCTGTTCGCCCAGGTCGCCGGCAGTACGGCGCACTGCGTTCGGCCTCGGGTACAAATTGCTATGGTGAGCTCCTTGCTGTTCCTCTATTACTCGGCTACAAACTGCTATGGTGATTTGCTGGATGTTCAATGGCGATTTGTTTGTTCCATGTGAATAATGGAATCGAAATGAAGAGATGTGATGCTGGCCCTGCGGTATAGAAGTGGAAAGTGTAGGTACAGTAGTACTAGCTAAATTTATCTGGTATTCAGGCTTTTATTTTTCGTCCGAATTGGAAAGTAAGGATCTATGCTGACCAACGATGATTGCGTACAAAGCGATAAGCACTTCACTGAACCATATAAAATCCTATGTCTTGATTGCATCACGGTGTTTTTTTGTTGCTTGATGGCTCGCCTTTGTCTCTGTTCTCATCTGTACTGAATATGCTTATTGTTGCATTTTGTAGGACTACAATTCCACGATTGAGTTCTACTGGGCTCCCTTGCTGAATCAAGTTCTGATGATGCGCTGTGGACTGTGTTGTTTCCTTGAAGTTATCTGAATTTTGAAGGGGCACATCAATGTACAATTGTACATCACGTTTATATATTTTGCGCCTGGATTCGATTCTCATATTTTTGCTCTTTTGTGGTAGTTATCTATTCTTTGAAATGAAAAATCTCGGAGGGTGTGAAAAAATCAACATGCAGAGATCATGTTTCGTTAAACATTGCATCTTGTTAGAACAAATATGAAAATAGAGAATATAATCAAGTAAACATGAGTCAAATAGTTAATGCGGAAAACCCAAACTAGGAACAAAAATCACAGGTGCATGACCATGACAGTTCCACTTGGCGAGATGTTGCCTGTGAGTGGTCAAACAAACTTTAACATTCAGTTCTGGTTAATTCACTTCTGTGCTTTCTTTAGATTTAAGAACTTGCTCACATATTTTGCATGTCTTAACCACTGTTTCACTGCATGATCAATAAATTGTTAATGGAGTCCACTTAAATTAGTGGTTAATGTGTCCATTTTTATGGCATAGAAAGCCACAGCCCACAGGTGACTTTTCTTTTGCTTCTTTTGACTGCCATTTCTAAATATTTGCAAGCAAGCTGTGGTTGGTAGATTCCATATTGTAGATTGTCCCTTGGAATACATATTGTAGATTGTATTGGTCGTGTTAATTATGATCTGTCAATGCTTCAAAGCTTTCTTGTTTTTTCTCCATGAGTTGTCAATGCTTCAAAGCTTTCTTGTTTTTTCTCCATGAGCTGTCAATGCTGCATAGTCAGATCTGAAGCCAGGTTCATAGTTACTGTTCTATGGGTTCATCTTTCCTGTCTATATATCTATCTTGTGCCCATTTAAGCCTCTGAATTGTCTAGTTCGCCACTTGTTTTGTTGTCCTAGGTTGCAGCTTACACAACAACACTACAATTGGATTTTTCATGATTTAGAATCCTCACCGCTCACCATTGCCATGGTAATGCTATTGCAGGATGTTGGCCAGGCTGCCCTTTCTGACAGCCGCTGAAACTGCCGCTGCTGCATCGGCCTTCTACCAGCCAGTAAGAATAAGATACGCCCAACTAAACTAGTCTGGATTCACCCTGTTTGTTTCCCATGTCCGGAGTTCCTCCTGCCGTGACAAACCATGCCAATTTCTGAATTTAAACTGCACGCTTATGAGGTACTGCATTTTTTATGTGGCGTAATCACTACTACTATTAAAAGAGAGAGCACGGCAGATCCAAGCCATCTGGACCATCTAATCATCTCATTTAACGGTTCAGATTAGCGCTAAAACATGTGTTAGACGCTCCCATCCCAAATCAAACTGCCATTTATCCCAAACGAAGACACCGCCCTGCACGACCTGCACATCGCCGAACCGACGTGATTTCGGCGCCGCCGCACTGCAGGCGTCGGACCGCATCCCACATAACCGACCTCCGCGCCGCCCGCCGCCCGCCACCGGCGCACTTCCCTTGCCAACATATCCCTGCCCGACGGGATTTGGGCTGCACGCCGCCGACCAGTCAATACCGCCGCCCGCCGACCACGCCTACCACGGCTTGCCCGACGGGATTCGGGCAGGGCTCGACGTTGTAGCATCCGCTGCATCTGCAGTCCGCCGCACTGCAGTTCAACTGCACCGAGCTCAACCGCGCCCAGCTCCTCCAAAACCAGCTCGTCCGTGCCCTCATTCTCCAATCCTTTAAGGTGTTTGTTTATTTCCTTGCCCAGTTGATAAATAAAGCCAATGCATCTGGATCTCCGTCGGGGAATTAAACCCCTTATAGACTTAACCAACAACGCTGGAGATATAACTCAGGATCATAAACTGCAGTAGGAATGATTCCAGATCAAATATTACTAATGTGGAGGAACCTCAACTATCTGCATCTTCCTCTCTTTTTTGAACTCTGCATCTTCTTTGATGGCTATGTGTCACTCCTCTAAACCACATTACCAACACACGGGATATGATAATTTCATTTACACGAATCCTGTTATATTGAATAACCTCTTGGCTCTTGCTAATGATAACTATGATACATCTTGTTTGCCAGGTGCAGCATTTGGGGCTTCAAATCTTCTCAGTAATGAAGCTCAGATGCCACCAACTGAGCTAGCAGGGATCTGAACATAATGAAGAAGGTTGGTATGCATGACTTAATGATCTGTTTCATTTCTCTAATGCTGGCCTTACAAAACAACAACTTCAATTTATTATGGTTCTTATTCGCAATAAATAACTATATTGTTATGCTCTTGTTGCCTGTTATACCTGTGGTTCTTTGTGTCGAGTCTACAGTTTACACCAAAATGTGATACTCCATAAGTCTATATAAGGTGAGCTACTAATTAGGTTGTGTGCAACAGAACAGAGTCCGATGGGATCAGGGGAGCCTTGTTTTCTACACCATAATACTATTCCTGTAATCACGTAGATACATTTGCTTCCGCTTGATATGTTTCAGAGGCTCGCATTTCTTTGTGTTGTGAAGTTTACCTTAACCCACTCTTGATACATAAAACAAGCTAGGTAGCAAATTTATTCAAATTCATAATTATTGAGAAGTGAAGACATCTAGCCACTCGAAAAATGGATGCAATGCCAAACTGATTATTAAGTTTGGTCTATTGAAACATTTCTGAAAGTATTATCAATATAAATAACACAGCTCTTGTAGGTGCATAAGACATCTCGATATAAAATTCCCATGGAATGAACAAAAAGTTGCTCGTGCTCTGTCTTGCAAACAATGTGGCACGTAAAATGGCTTGTGCACATACACCCTGAGTGGTAAAAAGTGTTAACTCCATTTCCTGAAAATTAAGAACACAATGAAGAAAAAAATGAATGGTACAACAGCTGAATAAATACAAAAATTACCTTTTAAGTAAATTTGTATTCTTGTATAGAACTTGATCATTGCAACTTAGAATTATCTATAATGAATCTAGGAGCATATCAATGTATTGATATGTCTCTCATGTTCCCGTTCAAAACTGAAAAGAAAAGAACAACACATATTTCCATTAAGAAAAAAATACTACATGTTCTATGTCGGACAATAGAAATAATTTGTGTAATCAATTCTATAACATGAGCAATAGCATCGGGAAGAAGTGGCAGAAATATTATAAGTGCAACTTTTTTGGAAGAGATAACACAAATATAATTAATTATGCCTTGGCATGAAGTGAGTGAGATCTGAAAATACAAATTGTAGGAAACATCAACACAAACTGTTGGGAGCATGAAAGAGTGGTTCCATACTTGCACTTTGCAGAAGCATCTACCTATATAGCCTGTATCTCCTGTCTAGCTCTCCATGGTTGGTACGTTTCTTCTCATTTTGAACTGTATTTTTTTGTTTGCGTGCAAAACGGACCGAACTGTATTTTAGCTTCAAGGTTCTGAAAAGTACTACATAAAAACAAAATAATTAATTTTCTCAATGGAGGTCTTTCCATATGGCAGAACAATGGTTTCATTATAAAAGTTAATGGTACACTTATCAACAGTTCAGCAATAACAACACGTGCCTAAAAAGATATAAGCTTAGTATATATTTTTGGGGGTCTGATGTACCTTGGTAAAAACACTATGAATTATTGTTGCTGCTGCTGGAAGTATAAAGGTTGTGTATGTTGCATTCAAAGCTGATAATCTTGTTGTAGATGCCACATTTTATTTAGCATTTTAAATGGGAACTGGGAGCTCTTCATCATTTTGTTTCTCCTTCTGGCTGTGTGATGTCCAACAGAATTTGTTCCTCTGAGTGTCAAAAAATGTTTGAACATAATTTCAAACAACTAACGAGAGTGAAATTCTATTGAATTCATGGTGATGTCCTGATCCTTTTTACATGTCCTAATAACTTACAGTTGTTTGTAAACACAATGAAACTTAAATATGAAAATATTCAATTGAGTTATGTGTATTAGTCGACACGGGCATTGCACGTGCTCCATTACTAGTAATACAAATAGCTAAGGTACCACTTTCACCAAGACAGATACACCTTTTGCATACTTAAGAAATCGTATACCAACTTGTCTAGAGCAGTTTAATTTAGTCCCTGGATATACTTCGCATTGATTACATGTTCTATATGTGAACTTGATTGTTTTCTCTGAACTCTTTAACTTAACACTCCCAGTCTGTTAATGTGTTTTTTGCACTTTGAGTTTTCAGATTCTAGTTTGCTAGCTGTTGCCTTGATGCATCTCAGTGACTAATGAGTAGTTTGTGTTTTATTTCTCCAACGTGATCTTTTCAATGAAGAAACATGGAAGAAGGTAACCAGCCAAATATTGAAAATTGGAGTGCTATCATCTGACCCAGCTCAAGCAATTGTGGTGGACTCCGGCGAGCAGAGGAGGAACACGGTGAGCTGCCTGTCGAGGTGCGCAATGAGGTGCCGAGTAGCGCGAGCTGCCGAGGAGGACTGGGACAGGAGCCCGGTGAGGACACGGACGGTGGCGCAGCGATCAACGGAGGAGCCAAAGAGAGATTCCGACGATCTACCAGAGTTGTGGGCGCTGCCGGACGAGCTGCTGGAGAGGCCAGGCGAGGTACCGGATAATCTGCTGCCTCCTCGATCAGCAACATCGGAAAGATCGTGGGCGAGCCAGAGCAGGAAGAAGACGACGTCCGCCCTCGGCGGAGCGGCAGAGGGAGCTGTGGACGGCGTGGGAGCTGCGGAGGCCTCCGGCGAGCTACTACGCGTGGTGGGGAGCAGAAGCTTCAACGCGTTGATCGCGGGCGGATCACACGCGCGTGATGTCACGCGCTGATCGCGTGAGATCAGGATCTGATCCCGCTGATCACTCGTGTGCGGGAGTATGGGGAATGTGGTGGCCGGCGGAGATCGTGGCCGGAATTTCGGATCTTGAAACTAGCTAAATTTGTAACGGGTAGAATACATGTGGGTTTATTTGTAATTTGTAAAATGAATAGAGCATGCGCAGCTCTTTTCGGGACGGAATTTTGGAGTATTCAACAACATAACAACAACTTAGTTTTGATCAATCTGTGCACATTACAAGTGATGGAAAAGAAGCATTTTCCAGCCTCGTGTTTTCCTTTTTTCAAATTTATATGCGCTAGCGTAGCCTGGTCCTATCATATTAAATGCGACATTAATATTTGATTTTGGCTGTCCCTTTAATCACAATTTCTACATTTAAAGCTGTCATCATGCCACCTTCTAAGACTAGCCACAATAGAAGTATCATAGGTAGTATCATGCATGCCATGTAGGCAAAAATCTGATGTGGCACATCAATTAATGAGGAGAGAGATGAGAGTAGTAGTATCATAGGTAGATACAGTATCATAGCACGTAAAACTAGAAATTTTAGTAGCAAACACATCATGTACACATATTTGCATTGAGATTCTACAAAACATTAAATATGATGAAACTATGATACTAATTCATGATACTATGCATTGTAGGTGTTGTATCATAAACTAGTATCATATGTATGATACTAGTCTATGATACTTTCCATTGTGACTAGTCTAATGAACCATGCTTACACCTGCTTAATTATGTGCATGTATGTGATGGATACATCCGTGTAAATAAATTCTGAAGCCTACAAGCAACAAGACACCCTGTTTTTTTTTTTTTTTTGAGGGAATAAGAATACCTGGATATGAAAGTTTTTCGTGAAGGTCTCTCACGGATATTTTATGGAAAAAATTCTACTTCATATGTAACTATAAGTTGTAGACATGTGAGTGTTGTTAGGATAACACTTGTGCCATTGGTCCACAATGTTTTTTTTGGGGTCTTATTTTATTTTTCAAATATGTTTATTTGGCTGTTTTCTGTTTCTTTCTCCATAGACTCAAACAAATGGTATACTACTGCAGATCGTGCCATTGACACTAATGCCAGGAGCCCTGCTTCAGTGCCCCCCCCCCAACCGAAGTTGAGGGGTCATATGTATGATACCTCGAAATAGGCTTTCGCCCCGCTTTATAAATAAAGCAACGACCATACAAGAGTTCACGAACTAAGAAGAAAATGCTGGGGCAGCAGCAAAACATGCCCAACGAAAAGGTATGATACAACGACTCGAAAAGAAGGAAGAATGCCACGGGACGACACTACGAAAAGATGCCGCAACCTATGCACCCTCCGAATTTGTCCCACCATGCTACTTGCACCACGATCCCCGAGCCCCGAGACAGCACCTCCAAGAAGGAATGCGACGTTGCAACGACGCTACTGTCCGGATCAGCGAGCTGATCCTAGGGTTTCCCCCGGTACTCTAAAGAGAGTGGAGGGGGAAACCTCGACGCCCTCCAAGGAGGAATGGCGACACCCTCAGGCGCCACCGCGTCGGTGCCGGACCAGCCAGCAGGAATTTCTCCCGTTCCCCTCAACCACATCCCCAAAGGATCGAAAGTGCAGCAACCCAGCGAAGAAGCGCACACACGGACACGGATGGATGCAGCATATGCAGGGCGACATAGCAAACAAACAACACTGCAGCCCACAGGGCTCAGGCCCAGAAGGGCCCTTAAGCAGTCACCAGATCCAGACCCGCCTGGTCCTGATCTGGCCCACAAGCCAGCCGTGGTTGCCGGCGCCGCCGCACTGCCGCCCGCCACCTGCATCCACCCAGCACCAGCATGTGGCATCACTTCGCAACCGCCATCTCCTCCGTCCGCCAGCACGCGCGTCCTTCGTTGAAGCACCAGCATCTCCCGTCGTGGCCCGCACCGCGTGGAGCTGCCGTCGCGACGCTGCCGACAGATCTAGGCCCGCCTGGCCCAGATCCAGCCCGCTGCGCGCTCTGCAAATCCAGCCGCGAGGACGCCCATGACTCTGGCCGGCGAGCCGCCTGCCCACCACCAGCACCACCTCAGCTCCCCGAGCCGCACGCCCGACGGCCAGCGCTGGCCACCACCGGCGCCCGACCGCCGGGGAAGAACACCTCCAGAGCTACGCCGCCGCCGTCGACTCCCGCTAGGAAGAAGTCACCGCCGCTGACATAGGCATCCCAAATGGGCCTGCCATAGATAGTACCCGGGATTTACTGAAGGCCCATTATCCGAAGAATAAGAAGATTCGGAAGCCCAAGATGTATTAAGGAAAGTTAGAGTTGTAATAGGAAGTGTTATTTGTAATCTGGCGGGATGAGTTAGAAACCATCCCGGACTCTGTAACTTGTACAATACGAAACCCTCGGCTCCACTTCCTATAAAAGGGGGAGTCGAGGGACAAAGAAAGGATCGAATCTACTGTCAACACAACCCTAGTTTTCATAATCGTCGAGTACTTTTCGCCTAAACCTTCGAGATCTACTTGCCCTCTACTTCTAGCAAAACCCTAGTCTACAATCTGTAGGCATTGACAAGTTAATCCTTTGTCAATTGGCGCCGTCTCGTGGGGATTAGAGGTTGCAAGGATCCGATCTCGATGGCACGTTCAAGATCTTCGACTTCATCAACAGCAAGCAACGCGATGGATCGAGGTAACAAGGGAAAAACTGATCTATTCAATTTTATTCCTCACCCGCCCTCCCGTATGGATGCATGTGCCTATCTGGAGGAGCCCATCATCATGACGTTCGGAGAATCCCGATTTGGCGTCAACAAGGAAGGATCCTACCGTCTCGAAGTTCCGATCTCGTCGGAATTTTCAGCGGTCGATTCTAACTTTTCGTCGAGTGACGAGGAGTTTTCGTCGCCATACTTCGTCGACAACAAGGCAAGCGGAAAGCTCGCCAAGATCTTCAGCAACACATCCTTCGAGTCGTCCGCGGACTCCTTTATAAGCAGCGACTCCGACAGCGTCGACGACTTCAACTTCATCGACAAGTCCGTCGCCATCGGAAAGGTCTTCACCACTCTATATGATGGTGTCACCAATCCTGAAAAAAATCAATGCGCAAAATATCATCAGATCTATGTGGTAGAAGGGGCAGGTACATCAGAACAACAAACGTCAGAGGCTTTCGACGAATTGGAAAATCCATACGTCGATCCCGCTGATCTCAGACATGGCTTAGGCACTAAGTATGCCGGATCCTCAACTCGCGCAAGAGTACAGCTCCCGCAAGAAGCATGGGACAGGGCTGCGAAAGCCATGGATGGTTCAGAACCTATGACCACCACTGCTACTGTACAAGAACTTCAAGCATATCAATATAGACTTGCTCGAGTAAACAGAGAGTTGGAAAAACAGACAGCATCCCTGAATAGGAGGAAAGAAGCAGCTTCTGCATCAAGCAGACGCCGAGCAGATTTAAGTCGCCATTCAGGAAATACGGGAGATAGTCACAGAGAAGCTCGGAGGAGAGCAATGTCTCGGCTGCAAAACATACCCGAAGCAGAAAGAGGAAACATAATCCAAAATCTCGACATGTCCTTTATGTCGATTGATGAAAGAGGAAACATCATCCCAAAAACGCCAGAAGCAGGTTACATGGCAACACAAGCGTACATCTTGGCGTCTAGACCACCTCCTGGGGACCCGAGAGAACCATTGTTCAATATGGCGATGGCTGGAGTAGGTGTAATGGGAACAGCGTTTGCAACAACGCCTCCCGAAGAAAATCCTAGGCAAAATAGTCCACGACCCAACACAGCAGTCCAAGATCCCCCAAGGACAAGTGGAGCGAGAGACACAGCAGTCCAAGTAAGGGTGGACAGAGCACGACAAGAAAGAAGAGAGCGTCAGCACTCACCAGAGGTTGCCGACGAAGATATGTGTGGGCTCCCGTGTTTCACGAGAAGAGTTCGAAAGACTCGAGTCCCAAAAGGGTTCAAGCTACCCGAGAATTTCAAGAAATTCGACGGCATGCAAGATCCCGAGGATTGGCTCGTAGATTATCTCGAGATGGTGAAGCTGGTAGGAGGAACCAGAGCAACAGCTATGCAAAGTATTCAAGTTCACCTGAGCGGTGCCGCAAGATCTTGGATAAAGAAACTCCCCCTAAACTCCATCGACAGCTGGGATAACTTTGAGGATATCTTCGTGAAAAACTTTCGATCCACCTGCAAGAAACCTGCGTCGTTGGAAGAGTTGAGGGCATGTCGACAAAAACACGACGAGTCGATGAGGAAATATATACAGCGGTGGAACATCATAAAGAACTCGGCAGAAGATATATCTGACGAGAGGGCAATAGATGCGTTTGTGGCAGGAGTTCGCCGAGCAGATTTCATCGAGGACTTAGGGAGAACTAACCCTAAGACCATAGCAGCACTCATGGAGATAGCCAATAAATGGGCAGATGGTGAAGACGCAATATACAACAAGCGACACAGGTCGCCAGAAGAGGATCGTGGTCGAAATTATCAAAATAGAAGGCGATTTTCTCGCCAGTTCTACAACAACGATGCTCCCGGCCATATATCGGCTGGTTTTCGAGGAAATCCTGGAGGAAATAGTCGAGATGATTATCAAAGGAGTAATGAGCAACAAGGCGACAATAGAGGTGATTTTCGCGGCAACAGGCAAAATAGCGGACCCAGGATTCAAAGACCTTACGTGTCTCCCGAGGAGATGATGAACGGTCCATGTCAAATGCACTTTTACCTCGACAACAACGGAAAAAGGCAGTCAGGACATCTCCAGAAAGACTGTCGTAATTTTCAGGCAATGCTACGAGCCGCAGGAATTGCAAATGCTCAAGCAAGTAACAGAAACCCCCGGGAGCCAAGGAGCGAGATCCACCTTCCACCTCCTCCCGCAATTACCGACGAAAATCGACATCAGCTCAGAATAGCGGCAGCACCACACCCACCTCCATATGTTGATCCTAATTCTAACGGTGTGGTCTCGATGATTCAGAAAGCTAGGCCATCCAACAGGGCGCAGAAGGTAATATCTCGACAAGTGTTCATGGCAGAGAAGATGCCTCCACCAACAGTCGAGTACTTAAATTGGTCGGGGCAAGACATCGGCTTCACAATTGCAGATCATCCGCAGCAAGTTCCTCGACCAGGACAATCAGCACTCATCTTACCCGCAGTAATCGCTGGTTTTGATGTGTCGAGAGTTTTCATAGATGGCGGCAGCAGCTTAAACCTCATGTATGCAGATACATTGAGAAAAATGAACATATCCCTGGCAAACCTGAAACCAACTGATACACGTTTCCATGGGATTACACCGGAGAAGCCAAGTTACCCATTGGGCAAAATAAACCTCGACGTTCAGTTTGGAACCCGAGAAAACTACAGGATAGAGAATCTGGAGTTCGAAGTTGTGGATTTCCCGTCGCAGTATCACGCCTTGTTGGGACGACCAGCATATGCAGGTTCATGGCCGTGCCGCATTATACATATCTGTTGTGGAGGTTGCCTGGGCCCAAGGGACCTATCACAATCAAAGGAAGTTTCGCGTTATCTGATAAATGCGACAAGGATTTTCATCGACTGTCAGAAACTTTCGGGATGCAAGCAGAATATGCGGCGCCACGGTTCACTGATTATGATGTGCTGCCAGAGGTAGGAAGATCTTCTAAGGAGCCAACTTTCAACACAAACAAGGATTCAAAAGAGGTACAGATCCACCCGACAGATCCAAAGAAAACGACGTCCATTGCCGCAAACATGGATGTCGCATAGGAAAGCGCGCTCGTCGAGTTCCTCCGTGAGCACTGGAAAATCTTTGCATGGTGTCCAGCTGACATGCCAGGAGTACCCAGGGAACTCGCCGAGCACCACCTCAATTTGGATCCTCTCGCAAGACCAGTCAAACAGCCTTTACGACGATTTTCAGAACCTAGCCGCAAAGCAATGTTATCAGAAATAGATCGACTCACAGACGCTGGTTTCATCAGAGAAATATCTACAGAAGCCACATGGGTAGCTAACCCAGTAATGGTGCCGAAGAAACACACAATAGTCCTTCGCATGTGCGTCGACTTCACGTGTCTCAATAAACATTGTCCTAAGGATCACTTTCCCCTCCCAAGGATCGATCAAATCATCGACTCCACGGCAGGATGCGAACGTCTTTCCTTTTTGGACGCATATTCTGGTTATAACCAGATCAGATTAAAAGAAGAAGATGAAGCCAAGACAGCGTTCATCACACCTTATGGCGTGTTTTGCTACAAAACAATGCCTTTTGGTTTGAAAAACGCGGGAGCAACATATCAGCGGATGATGCAGAAGTGCTTAGCAACACAGATTGGAAAAAATGTACAAGTCTACATCGACGATGTCGTAATAACATCAAAGAAAGGGTCGACTTTGGTCGAAGATCTGAAGGAAACCTTCGACAACCTCGACAAATTCTGCCTCAAGTTGAACCCGACAAAGTGTTCTTTTGGAGTTCCTGCAGGAGAACTTCTCGGGTTTTTAGTATCAGCAAGGGGGATTGAAGCTAATCCCGAAAAAATACAGGCCATCGTCACTATGAGAAAGCCAACAAAGCTGAAAGAAATACAACAGTTAACGGGGCGAGTCGCAGCTTTAAGCAGATTCGTCGCCAGGCTAGGAGAAAAGGCGCTGCCGTTCTATGCATTGATCAAACAAGGGGAAAAATTTCAATGGAACGAGGAAGCAGATAGAGCCTTCGAGAACCTCAAGCGAGCAATTTCGACACCACCGATACTGGTGGCGCCAAAAGAGAAAGAACCTCTCCTCTTGTATATCGCAGCTACACCTCAGGTGGTCAGCACGGCCCTAGTGGTCGAGAGAGAAGAAGAAGGCAAGCTTCATGGAGTTCAAAGGCCAGTATATTTCATCAGTGAAGTACTGTCGCCGTCAAAACAGCGGTACCCGCAATATCAAAAGCTAGCATATGGAGTATTCACGACAGCAAGAAAATTGCGACACTATTTTTCGGCGCACCCGATAATAGTGGTCAACGAGGCTCCCTTATCAAATATACTTGAACAACCCGAAGCTACGGGTCGTGTCTCCCTTTGGGGAATAGAACTTTCCCCTCGGGACATCACGTATGAAAAAAGAAAAGCAATAAAATCGCAGGTCTTACCAGATTTCATTGCAGAGTGGATGGAGCTACAAAACACGGGACCCCCAGATTTATCGAGAACTTGGACCATGAACTTCGACGGGTCCAAAAGATTGGAAGGCGCCGGAGCAGGCGTAATATTGGTATCACCCGAAGGCGACAAACTGAAATACGTTTTGCGGACGACATTCCCAAACGCGTCTAACAATGAAGCAGAATATGAAGCTCTCATACACGGGATGAAGATGGCGAAAGCTTGTGGTGCAACCCGACTGAAAATTTTCGGCGACTCACAATTGGTGGCACAGCAAGTCATGAACCAATGCGATGCAGTCAACGAAAGTATGATAGCATATAAAGAGGTGTATAACGAGCTCGAGAAGTTATTCGATGGTTGCGAAGTAAATCATATCAGCAGGATGAGCAACGATGAAGCCGACGTTCTTGCAAACATCGGGTCACAGTGTCTCGCGATACCTCCAGGCGTGTTTTGGGAAGAGATAAGCGAGAGATCAACAAAGCCAGCAAAAACAAAAAAGGAGAAGAAAGAGAAAACCTCGACTATCACCAAGGACACAGCAGAAGAAGAAGAAGAGCAAGAGCTAGTCATGATGGTGCAAGTTCCATGGATGCAGGCTTACATATCATATATCCTAAGGAAAACCATACCCGACGATCCAGTCGAAGCAAGGCGAATAATTAGGCGATCAAAAGCTTTTACTGTGGTAAAAGGGGAACTGTACAAACGCAGTATTTCGGGTGTGCTACAACGGTGTGTTACACCCGAAGAAGGAAGGATCATCCTAAAGGACGTGCATGAAGGAATATGCGGACACCACGCGAGTAGCAGAGCCATCGCGGCTAAGGTTTTCAGAGCAGGATTTTATTGGCTCACAGCAATCGAGGATGCAAAGGAAATAGTGCGCACTTGTGACGCGTGTCAAAGATTTGCGGCAAGACCTCACTCACCGACGAGCGGAACTTATGCCAATCCCACTGTCTTGGCCCTTTGCTCAATGGGGTCTCGACATGGTGGGTAAATTGCACAAAGCTTCGCCAGGAGGATATGAGTACTTGCTGGTGGCTGTCGACAAATTTACCAAGTGGATAGAGGCGAAGCCAATAAATTCACCAGATGCAGCATCCGCAATAAAGTTTGTGAAGAGCATTGTCTTTCGCTTTGGAGTACCTCACAGCATCGTCACAGATAACGGCAGTAACTTTACTTCCAAGGAGTTCAAAGCATATTGTGCAGAAGTGGGCATAAAACTAAGTTTTGCGTCTGTCACACATCCACAGACCAATGGTCAAGTCGAAAAGGCCAATGGCATCATCTCAATGGCATCAAGAAGCGCCTGCTAGGACCTTTAGAAAAAGCTAGGCATACTTGGCCAGAGGAGCTACCAAGTGTTTTGTGGAGTATCCGAAAAACGCCAAATACAGGAACGCAAGAAACGCCGTTCTTTTTGGTCCACGCAGCTGAAGCAGTCTTGCCAATAGAAATAGAACACGATTCTCCGCGAGTCATAGAATATGACGAAGAAACTTCGAGAAAAGCTTTGGAGGATGATGTCGACGCACTCGATGAAGCTCGAGACGAAGTCCTGTCACGAGTTGCCAAATATCAGCAGGACCTGAAAAACTATCACAGTCGACGATTGCGGCCAAGATCTTTCCAAGTGGGTGACCTGGTTTTACGACTCAATCAAAAAAGCCATGAAAAGCTCGAGTCACCGTGGCTAGGACCATACATCGTCACAGAAGTAATAGAAGGAGGAGCATACAGAATCAAAGACAAGAAGACAGGGATTGACGAGCCAAATCCCTGGAACGTGGCACAGCTCAGGCGTTTCTACGCCTAGATGTCGAAAATATAGTCTCCCTTTGTAAAGCTACAATGTACTGAAACGCCCGCGAGTTTTCAGACGCACTCTTTTCCTTTTTCGGGGCACCGAGTGGGGCCGGAGAAGGTTTTTAATGAGGCGGACTCGCGGTGCTGCAATATAATAAAGATAGTGGAATTATATATCTTCTTCCCGACAAGACTAGGGGTTTTTCCCCTACATGATACAATATATATACATAAACACAGTGTCGACAAACGCAAAAGAAGCATCTTGCCTTGGTAAAAATACCTCGCCAAAATAACAAGAGATACAGACAAAATAGTGATCAACAAAAGACTCGGGGGCTTACACCCACAAAAATAGTATACAGTGTATATTATCTTGCCTTGGTTTAAAAACCTCGCATTATACAAATACAGCGAATAGCCACCGAAAATACTCGGGGCTAGACAAATATAGACATATGATGATTGCTTCACAATATAGTCATAATCATGATGTACAAGGGAAAATTATCTACCAAAGGAAAATAATCAGTCTTGATTCAATATATTATCAAGGGTAACTCTGTTTTCCTCAGGGGCAGCGCCAAGAAAATCAGCGTAATGACCGTCTGCAAAAAAGTCAGCATCCATCCGAAGAAGGTCTTCAATCATTTCTTCGGCTATAGGTGAAACCTTCGTATTAATACGATCGACACCAACTCTTCGGCGCCGTACCTTCTCGTGAACTTTTTCAACAACTTGGGTCAGATCAAGCTTCGAGTGGCAGATCTGAAGCATGATAAGGGCAAATCTGGCGCCAGCCACCAGTTGAGCCTTGACAAAGTTATGGATCCTATGGGCATCCTTAAACTTCTCCACTAACTCGGGAAGAGTTTTTGGTTGAATGTTCCGAGGAAACATAGAGTTATAAACCATAGACAAAGTCCTTGTACAGAAGTCAAGATATTCGCGAACTCGAAGCGCGCGATCTTGAAATCTTACGATTTGGCGAGTCCGTTCAGGCGTGCCCCAAAAAGTCGACCCATGTTCACGTGCAAGCCGAAGAAGAACATTGGAACGAGCCTCGACACGTTCATCTTCAGTTGCAGTATCCAAAAAAGAACCTATTGTTTCATAAAACAAGTCAGTGGGTAATAAAGAGGCAAGCAGCAAAGGAAAAGAAGAAGCAAGGCAAAGATAATGAAACTTACCCGCCATATCCAAGCTAGCATCCATTAGGAGTTGGAGCATAGAGTTTTCTCGAGACGCAGCTGCAGCAGCCTTCGATAGCAGCGGCGTCCTTCTCGATCATGGCATCTTGAGCTTGTTGAAGTGCAATTTTCTCCCTTTGAGAAGATTCTCGAGATTGCTCCATAAGCATAAGCGATTGTTTCTTCGTGGATTGAAGTTGTTGTCGAAGTTCTTGTAAATCTTCCGACAAGGGTGTGCTTGGAAGAACCTTCAAGAAAATTGTCATCGGTTCTTACTTTCTTCGACAAGGAAGACGCGGGAGCAGCATCAGAAGAAGAAGGATTCGTCGAATAATTATCAAATATCAACTGGAAAAGAAAATCTCCGAATCAAAGATAGCACCAAAAGGAATTTCATTGATTGTAGAAAATTTACATGGCCATTACAAAAGAAGTTCTCCTAAGGGATCGGCAGGGAACTTGTCGCCAAGACTAGAATGGCGACAATAGCAAAGGAAATAAAGAAAGCAAAAACTAGACCTCCGGTCTTGAAGAGCTAGGAGTCGAAGATGGCTTGATCCCGAGATAGGCCAGGATCTTCTTCGTGTTAAGCTTTGCCGCCTTGATCAAGGATCGCCATTTTGCTTGCTCTATTTGCTCCGTGTCGCCAACTTTGGCCCAGTCAATAGTTTGTTGACTGTCAGCAACTAGGGCAACAGTGCTTTCCACGGCAATCTTCATGTTCTCATGGCGCATCTTCAGCCCAAGATCTTCGGGAGGATTAAAGCACTTGGCAAGGCCAAGGAAAGTTGCGGGCTCCTCTTTCTTCGGGAAGAAGTATGGGAAAAGCTTCGACAACCCCGCCTCGGCTTCATCCATGCCTTCACGCGCTTCCGTCCCATGAAACTCAAGGAATGACATGGCGTCAAGAAGAGCATCGTTGTCGGGATCCTCAAGTTCAAATTCTTGCGAGGTCCTATCTGACAACATAAAAATAGAAATTTTTGTCAACAAACAAGTGCAAAAAAGGAAAATCCAAAGGGTATGCAATGGTGCAAATGCTTACCGACAAAGCGACGACTTTGTGTCTTTATGCGTTTGGTGATCGCCGCTTCGCGAGCAGATTGCGCAGTTATGTGATCACTCAGCGAAGTCTCGGCGTCATGCAGACGTTTCCGAAGATCCTCGACACCAAGCAGCATCGAGCCTTGGCCTTGTCGGCTTCTTGCCTAGCTTCAACAGCATCCGACTCGGCCTTCTTACGAGCCTCTTCACATTGCTCTAACTTTTGAGCAAGCGTGTCAGCACGTTCGTTGGCTTCTGCCAGTTTCTCTGAAAAAGGAAGACAAGATTAGTTATAAACGTCGACAGTCATGCAGAAAGGAAGCAAAAAGTAGTCAGGCATTACCTTCAGTCTTGCTGGCATAATCACGGTACCCAACGAATTGGGCACCGATGCGAAGAAGCTCTTTGATCATAGGCTGTTAAAGAGAGACAAAGAAAGAAAATGTTGGCATGAGAAAAATGGCGACACATAGAGCAAACAGAGAAAATATAAACAACGACAAGAGTGTTAGCAACTTACATCATCCAAGAGAGGGTTAGAAGAGCTACTCGATTGAAGAGTAAGCTCTGGATTTATTTCAACCCTTGCCCTTTTTGGTGAAGGGACAAGGGGGCTTGCCGGAGGAGTAGCAGCGCCGACATTCTGTCGAGGAGGCGACGTTTCTTCTCTCTCGACTGGCGTATCCGAGGCAACTAATGTATGTGACGTGCTCGTGCGAGCAGCCACAACAGCAGTTGGTACTTCTTCTTCATCATCACTACGAGCAAGCGTCGACAATATAAAAAGCAAGATAGACAAGAATCTTCGAGTACAAGTAAACAAGAAAAAGGGTACTTACGAACTGATGAGAGACTCGAGGTATGGATCATAGCCTGCCTTCTGGTGCGAAGGAACAGCTTCGTCGACTTTGGAGGTGCCGGAATCTTCGACATCATCCCTTTTCCTCTTGTTCCTTGGAGAAACAGCGGGAGGAAGAGATTGTGCCGACGCAGTGGCTTCAGAGACATCCTCTTTTTCGTCGGATCCCGCAGATTTTCGAGATTCTGCGGGTTCATTTGTAAAGGAGGGGGCATCTGGGTTATCATCGGAGATAACAGCCCTTTCTTCGACTTCCCCACCTTCAGGAAGAGGAGGAAGTGAAACAAGATTTGGGTGGTCCTGTATAAAAAGAGGGGAAAGTTTGTCGAAGTGAATAACAACACAAAAAAGCAAGGCAATAGACAAATTACATGACAATGTTTACCTTGGGAAGCGCATGGGCGGCGCTGTATGGTTTTACGCGACAAGTGGAAGGGATGGAGTCTTTCTTCTTAAGAGATGAAATTCTACGGATAAGTCTATCCAAATCCTTGACTTCCAAATTCGTCGACGAGCGATCCGCGTCTTCATCGCCAGCGTAATTCCAGAAAGGGTTTTTGCGAGCCTGAAGAGGCTGCACCCTAGTCCTAAGGAAGTACGCCGTAATCTGGATGCCTGATAATTCTTTTCCACGAGTATTTTGCAACTCATGGATACGAGTCATCAGGGCCTCTGTCGAAGTCCTTTCTTCCTCGGTAGCTTCTGCGTCCCAAGAACGGCGGCGAAGGATTTTCTCGGCACCGTCAAAAGGAGGAATATTGTCTTCGGCGCAGCCATCGTTTTCTTCACGAATGTACAACCACTTCTTGCGCCATCCTTGAACGGAGTCGGGGAGTTTGACGTCGAAATAGTTGACAGAGGAGCGAACGGAAATAACAAGGCCGCCTATATTATAGGCGACATTGGCGGAGCCATTACGGCGACAAAAGAAAATGCGCTTCCATAATGCCCAGTTAGGCTGGACACCAAGGAAGGCTTCGCAGAGGGTGATAAAGATAGAAATGTGAAGGATAGAGTTGGGTGTGAGGTGGTGAAGTTGGAGACCATAAACATAAAGTAGTCCCCGAAGAAAAGGGTGAATGGG
>NC_061513.1:291643648-291722007 GCF_022539505.1 Lolium rigidum
TAGAACACGATTCTCCACGAGTCATAGAATATGACGAAGAAACTTCGAGAAAAGCTTTGGAGGATGATGTCGACGCACTCGATGAAGCTCGAGACGAAGTCCTGTCACGAGTCGCCAAATATCGGCAGGACACGAAAAACTATCACGATCGACGATTGCGGCCAAGATCTTTCCAAGTGGGTGACCTGGTTTTACGACTCAATCAAAAAAGCCATGAAAAGCTCGAGTCACCGTGGCTAGGACCATACATCGTCACGAAGTAATAGAAGGAGGAGCATACGAGAATCAAAGACAAGAAGACAGGGATTGACGAGCCAAATCCCTGGAACGTGGCACAGCTCGGGCGTTTCTACGCCTAGATGTCGAAAATATAGTCCCCCTTTGTAAAGCTACAATGTACTCGAAACGCCCGCGAGTTTTCGGACGCACTCTTTTCCTTTTTCGGGGCACCGAGTGGGGCCGGAGAAGGTTTTTAATGAGGCGGACTCGCGGTGCTGCAATATAATAAAGATAGTGGAATTATATATCTTCTTCCCGACAAGACTCAGGGGTTTTCCCCTACATGATACAATATATATACATAAACACGGTGTCGACAAACGCAAAGAAGCATCTTGCCTTGGTAAAAATACCTCGCCAAAATAAAAAGAGATATCGAACAAAATAGTGATCAACAAAAGACTCGGGGCTTACACCCACAAAAATAGTATACAGTGTATATTATCTTGCCTTGGTTTAAAAACCTCGCATTACACAAATACAGCGAATAGCCACCGAAAATACTCGGGGGCTAGACAAATATAGACATATGATGATTGCTTCACAATATAGTCATAATCATGATGTACAAGGGAAAATTATCTACCAAAGGAAAATAATCAGTCTTGATTCAATATATTATCAAGGGTAACTCTCGTTTTCCTCGGAGGCAGCGCAAGAAAATCAGCATAATGACCGTCCGCAAAGAAGTCGGCATCCATCCGAAGAAGGTCTTCAATCATTTCTTCGGCTATAGGTGAAACCTTCGTATTAATACGATCGACACCAACTCTTCGGCGCCGTACCTTCTCGTGAACTTTTTCAACAACTTGGGTCAGATCAAGCTTCGAGTGGCAGATCTGAAGCATGATAAGGGCAAATCTGGCGCCAGCCACCAGTTGAGCCTTGACAAAGTTATGGATCCTGTGGGCATCCTTAAACTTCTCCACTAACTCGGGAAGAGTTTTTGGTTGAATGTTCCGAGGAAACATAGAGTTATAAACCATAGACAAAGTCCTTGTACAGAAGTCAAGATACTCGCGAACCTGAAGCGCGCGATCTTGAAATCTTACGATTTGGCGAGTCCGTTCAGGCGTGCCCCAAAAAGTCGACCCATGTTCACGTGCAAGCCGAAGAAGAACATTGGAACGAGCCTCGACACGTTCATCTTCAGTCGCAGTATCCAAAAAAGAACCTATTGTTTCATAAAACAAGTCAGTGGGTAATAAAGAGGCAAGCAGCAAAGGAAAAGAAGAAGCAAGGCAAGTATAATGAAACTTACCCGCCATATCCAAGCTAGCATCCATTAGGAGTTGGAACATAGAGTTTTCTCGAGACGTAGCTGCAGCAGCCTCAGCAACAGCGGCGTCCTTCTCAGTCATGGCATCTTGAGCTTGTTGAAGTGCAATTTTCTCCCTTTGAGATGATTCTCGAGATTGCTCCATAAGCATAAGCGATTGTTTCTTCGTGGATTGAAGTTGTTGTCGAAGTTCTTGTAAATCTTCCGACAAGGGTATGCCGGAAGAACCTTCAAGAAAATTGTCATCGGTCTTTACTTTCTTCGACAAGGAAGACGCGGGAGCAGCATCAGAAGAAGAAGGATTCGTCGAATAATTATCAAATATCAACTGGAAAAGAAAATCTCCGAATCAAAGATAGCACCAAAAGGAATTTCATTGATTGTAGAAAATTTACATGGCCATTACAAAAGAAGTTCTCCTAAGGGACTGGCAGGGAACTTGTCGCCAAGACTAGAATGGCGACAATAGCAAAGGAAATAAAGAAAGCAAAAACTAGACCTCCGGTCTTGAAGAGCTAGGAGTCGACGATGGCTTGATCCCGAGATAGGCCAGGATCTTCTTTGTGTTGAGCTTCGCCGCTTTGATCAAGGATCGCCATTTAGCTTGCTCTATTTGCTCCGTGTCGCCAACTTTGGCCCAGTCAATAGTTTGTTGACTGTCAGCAACTAGAGCAACAGTGCTTTCCACGGCAATCTTCATGTTCTCATGACGCATCTTCAGCCCAAGATCTTCGTGATGATTAAAACACTTGGCAAGACCAAGGAAAGTTGCAGGCTCCTCTTTCTTCGGGAAGAAATATGGGAAAAGCTTCGACAACCCCGCCCTGGCTTCATCCATGCCTTCACGCGCTTCCGTCCCGTGAAACTCAAGGAACGACATGGCGTCAAGAAGAACATCATTGTCGGGATCCTCAAGTTCAAATTCTTGCGAGGTCCTATCTGACAACATAAAAATAGAAATTTTTGTCAACAAATAAGTGCAAAAAAGGAAAATCCAAAGGGTATGCAATGGTGCAAATGCTTACCGACAAAGCGACGACTTTGTGTCTTTATGCGTTTGATGATCGCCGCTTCGCGAGCAGATTGTGCAGTTATGTGATCACTCAGCGAAGTCTCGGCGTCATGCAGACGTTTCCGAAGATCCTCGACACCAGCAGCATCAGACTTGGCCTTGTCAGCTTCTTGCCTAGCTTTAATCGCATCTGACTCAGCCTTCTTACGAGCCTCTTCACATTGCTTTAACTTAAGAGCAAGCGTGTCAGCACGTTCGTTGGCTTCCGCCAGTTTCTCTGAAAAAGGAAGAAAAGATTGGTTATAAACGTCGACAAGTCATGCAGAAAGGATGTAGAAAATAGTCAAACAGTACCTTCATTCTTGCTGGCATAATCACGGTACCCAACGAATTGGGCACCGATGCGAAGAAGCTCTTTGATCAAAGGCTGTTTAAAAAGAGACAAAGGAAGAAAATGTTGGCATGAGAAAAATGACGACACATAAGAGCAAATAGAAAACAACTGCAAGAGTTTTAGCAACTTACATCATCCAAAAGAGGGTTAGAAGAGCTACTCGACTGAAGAGTAAGCTCTGGATTTATTTCAACCCTTGCCCTTTTTGGAGAAGGGACAAGGGGGCTTGCCGGAGGAGTAGTAGCGCCGATATTCTATCGAGAAGGCGACGTTTCTTCTTTCTCGACTGGCGTATCCGAGGCAACTAATGTATGTGACGTGCTCGTGCGAGCAGCCACAACAGCAGTTGGTACTTCTTCCTCATCATCACTACGAGCAAGTGTCGACAATATAAAAAGCAAGATAGACAAGAATCTTCGAGTACAAGTAAACAAGAAAAAGGGTACTTACGAACTGATGAGAGACTCGAGGTATGGATCATAGCCGGCCTTCTGGTGCGAAGGAACAGCTTCGTCGACTTTGGAGGTGCCGGAATCTTCGACATCATCCCTTTTCCTTTTGTTCCTTGGAGAAACGAGCGGAGGAAGAGATTGTGCCGACGCAGTGGCTTCAGAGACATCCTCTTTTTCGTCGGATCCCGCAGATTTTCGAGATTCTGCGGGTTCATTTGTGAAGGAGGGGGCATCGGGGTTATCATCGGAGATAACAGCCCTTTCTTCGACTTCCCCACCTTCAGGAAGAGGAGGAAGTGAAACAAGATTTGGATGATCCTGTATAAAAAAAAAGAGAGGGAAAGTTTGTCAGCAGTGAATAACAACACAAAAAAGCAAGGCGATAGACAAATTACACGACAATGTTTACCTTGGGAAGCGCATGGGCGGCGCTATATGGTTTTACGCGGCAAGTGGAAGGGATGGAGTCTTTCTTCTTAAGAGAGGAAATCCTACGGATAAGTCTATCCAAATCCTTGACTTCCAAATTCGTCGACAGGCGATCTGCGTCTTCATCGCCAGCGTAATTCCAGAAAGGGTTTTTGCGAGCCTGAAGAGGCTGCACCCTAGTCCTAAGGAAGTACGCCGTAATCTGGATGCCTGATAATTCTTTTCCACGAGTATTTTGCAACTCATGGATACGAGTCATCGGGGCCTCCGTCGAAGTCCTTTCTTCCTCGGTAGCTTCGCGTCCCAAGAACGGCGGCGAAGGATTTTCTCGGCACCGTCAAAAGGAGGAATATTATCCTCGAGGCAGCCATCGTTTTCTTCGCGAATGTACAACCACTTCTTGCGCCATCCTTGAACGGAGTCAGGGAGTTTGACGTCGAAATAGTTGACAGAGGAGCGAACGGAAATAACAACGCCGCCTATATTATGGGCGACATTGGCAGAGCCATTACGGCGACAAAAGAAAATGCGCTTCCATAATGCCCAGTTAGGCTGGACACCAAGGAAGGCCTCGCAAAGAGTGATAAAGATAGAAATGTGAAGTATAGAGTTGGGTGTGAGGTGGTGAAGTTGGAGACCATAAACATAAAGTAGTCCCCGAAGAAAAGGGTGAATGGGGGCGGAAAGACCACAGATGAGATGATCAACGAAACTTACCCGATACCCCATTGGAGGGGATGGGTAGCTCTCTTCACTGGGAAAGCAAACAGCTTTGGGCTTCTTGGTAATCCCCAGCTTCTTCATTAGATTGAGGTCTTGGTTGGTGATCTTGGACCTCTCCCACTCCGCCGCTCCCAGATCCGCGGCGGCCATCGATGAGTCAGGTGTGCTGTGCCTGGTCAATCGACGCGGTGGCATCAACAATGGCGAAGAGGAGCAGCTACGAAGCGAAGAGCTTGGGGAGATGAGGAGCGCAGAAAGAAATTTTGCAGAGGGGAACAGATGTGCGGCGCAAGCGAAGGACTGGACCGAGGTTGAAGAAAGGTTTATATAGGATTCGGACGAAGCAGTGCACCGTTGGATGAAGAAATCGTGTGGTGAAAAAGGATCTCGTAGATACAAGGGTAAAAAGGTATTTTTACTGGGAAGGAATGGAACAGGCATTACCGTACGTGCGCCGAGAAAAGCGGAGGACGTGTGTCCCCCACTTGCACGACGTGTCAACGTGGTGGGAACAATGGACCCACAAGGCAGAAAAAATCCCAATTATTGATAGAGATGAAGAGAATTTGACAAAGGAAAATATGTCGACAAGAAAAATAAAAAAGAGAATGGCGACAGGGTAAATCATTTGAATACTTTTGGAGCCTTTTGGTCAAATACAAGTTTTCGCCCAAACGCTCGGGGGCTACTTTGGAGAAATAGAAAATTTCGAGTATGACAATATAGCAATGGCGAGAGCCTATGACCAAATCCAAGAATTTGTTCATAGCCTCGGGGGCTACTCCCATCGGGAGCGCTGGTCGCGCACCCGATAAAGATAAAAATATCGAGAAGGATTATAAATATAGCGGCAAAGGATACTAATCTGTGGAGCCTACACCCAAGCACAAGTTCTTGGCTGTAGCCTCGGGGGCTACTCCCATCGGGAACGCTGTTCGCGTGCCCGATGAATTTTTTCAAAAATAGAAGAAACAGAAGTGAGTATATTTCGAGTTACAAGATAACTCTGCATATACTCCCATCGGGAAGACAAAATAAGTCATCAAATATGACTCGATAAAATGTGCTATTCCAAAGGCGAAAAGCACTCGATAATATATTCTCAGAACGCCAAAGTTGCGATCAATTTCTGAATGCCGCAAATTTGCGAAGGTAAGACCCCAGATCCGTTCTGCTGGGCGTGGCATCGCCAAAGACTGCGCTCTGCTACTTTTATCCGTATCAACGGATACGAAGAAAAATCCTAACGGACGCGTTAGGTACCCGATAAATTTGACCGGGACTCGACGAGAATGGTAAGACCTTAAGCGGCACCTGTCGAAGTTTACACCAGTATCCCGAGATCATGTCCAGGGACGTGATCTTGAAGTAGGTTTTTGCGGATTGCCACTAGAGCGAGTTAACTAGTACCTGATCCGTCAGATGAACTAGCCCCAACTACCATTATCCCTGTACAATATAGAATTTTATGTGAAGGAGTATGGATAAAAGCTCTCGAACAAAAATAAACGGGAGAGATTTTCCCTGACTCTACGATTCAAGCAAAATCTCGGGGGCTACTGACATAGGCATCCCAAATGGGCCTGCCATAGATAGTACCCGGGATTTACTGAAGGCCCATTATCCGAAGAATAAGAAGATTCGGAAGCCCAAGATGTATTAAGGAAAGTTAGAGTTGTAATAGGAAGTGTTATTTTTAATCTGGCGGGATGAGTTAGAAACCATCCCGGACTCTGTAACTTGTACAATACGAAACCCTCGGCTCCACTTCCTATAAAAGGGGGAGTCGAGGGACAAAGAAAGGATCGAATCTACTGTCAACACAACCCTAGTTTTCATAATCGTCGAGTACTTTTCGCCTAAACCTTCGAGATCTACTTGCCCTCTACTTCTAGCAAAACCCTAGTCTACAATCTGTAGGCATTGCCAAGTTAATCCTTTGTCAGCCGCCGAGCCCCGCCACCTCCAGCACGAGGAACCGCCTCGCCGCGGCACGCCGGCCCACCGCGCGAGGAGACGCCGGTTCGTCGCCTTGGTCCGCCTACGCCAGGATGGAACGCCCCGCACCTCCATCTCATGACCAGCGACCGGAGATCCGCCGCCGCCAGCACCGCACGGGCTTTGCCCGGCGGCTAGCGCCGGCGGCGGCGGCGGAGGGAAGGGGCTAGGGGGTTTGGGGCTAGGGTTTGCGAGGTCCCGCCCGTCGCCTGCGGGGGGCGACAGGACGGGGACCGGTTGTCTATGATACTTTCCATTGTGACTAGTCTAATGAACCATGCTTACACCTGGTTAATTATGTGCATGTATGTGATGGATACATCCGTGTAAATAAATTCTGAAGCCTACAAGCAACAAGACACCCTGTTTTTTTTTTGAGGGAATAAGAATACCTGGATATGAAAGTTTTTCGTGAAGGTCTCTCACAGATATTTTATGGAAAAAATTCTACTTCATATGTAACTATAAGTTGTAGACATGTGAGTGTTGTTAGGATAACACTTGTGCCATTGGTCCACAATGTTTTTTTGGGGGTCTTATTTTATTTTTCAAATATGTTTATTTGGCTGTTTTCTGTTTCTTTCTCCATAGACTCAAACAAATGGTATACTACTGCAGATCGTGCCATTGACACTAATGCCAGGAGCCCTGCTTCAGTGCTCCCCCCCCCCAACCGAAGTTGAGGGGTCATATTTGGTTTTTTTTTCCTATGTTGGGCCTGTCTGTATAGATATGCTATGTATACGCCGTGTTAGAAAAAAAGGTCACGTGACCTGGTAACGATGCCATCTGCTAACTATAGCCCCACTTCCTGCATGCGTGGATTTGAAACCTATTGGCGGCCTACAAGACAAAGCGGGCCATACGGGCCTTACATGGTTGTAGTATATGTCAGATTTTGATGAAATTATGATCGTGCCCGCTTACGAAGAGCTATGAGAAGATCCCTACCGTCCTTGTATTTGACGCGCCCATAATTTTTTCAAGGGAGAAGCACCGGAGCAATAGTGCAGGAACTGCTATGGAAAAAGTGGGAAATCCAAGGCGAGTAGTAGTTCTCGAGCCGGGAAGCAGCATGGACGACGAAAGAGGAACAAGGGGCGGGACTGGAAAGGAGGAGCTTCCGGGTCATCGCAGGTTGTTGTGCTTCGTTGGCTGGTTACTGATACTCCCTCCGTATCGGTTTAACAGGTGCGCACGCAGTTTAAGATAAAGTTTAACCACTAATTTAGTCAAGAAAATATAAATTATTTGTATACAAAATCTACCCCATTAGATTTATATTCAAACAAGGTTTCCGACGATATAATTTTTGTGACATATATTCTATATTTTATTTACTAAAATAATGGTCAAAACAAATTCTTAAACTACGTGTGCGCCTGTTTAACCGACACGGAGGGAGTATCTTTGATAATTGTAATGTCGTCATCTCCCTGGAAAGTAAGAGATGCATGTAAAAAGGTTCTGGAACTCGTATTAAATGAAGGTTAATTCCGTCTGGTGTTAATCTGTGGAACTGATCCCTTTAGCTACGTCTACTGGCTGCACTTGCCGTGAGAGACTTACTACTCCCTCTCTCACAGTTTATAAGGCATACGTGAGTATTTGTTTCCCTGTCTCGTTTTTTTCGTTTAAAAAGGTCTCTGCTTGCATTCTCATAGAAAAGGACAATGAAAGCTAGCCAAATTTGCCCTGGAACCTGTAGTTGGGTCCTCTGCAGGCAAGTATCTTGGTCCGCTTCAGGGCTCTCACAAGTTCATTGCTGATTGCTGTTCTTGATTCTCCTGAAACTTGAGAATTTACTTAAGTTAAGAAACAGTACAGCGAATCACTTGGTACTGTATAAGAGCATCCCTAACAGAGCCCGTAAAAACCGAACCAAAAAACCCGAGTTCAGTGCACCGAACTCGTGTTTACGGGCCGGGAAATGGCAGGCGCAGAACAGAGCCCGTAACGAAAACTGAAAAACAGAATATTCTGTTTTTCAGTTTTCGTTACGGGCTCTGTTCTGCGCAACACATAGAACAATGTATCTTAATTAATCAAATAATCATCCAAATTATTACAACACATAAATAATTGACTGAACCAAATTATTACAACAGTTCTGGGAAAATTGAACAAATGTAAAATATCTCAACCAAATTACAACAACTTCAGGAAAATTGGACAAATGCACAAATGTCTCAACAATGATACATGTGACAAGCAAATGAATGGAATGGTAGGATCAAAGGCGACGGCCATGTCGCTACGAGCTGGGCATGAGTAGTGGAATTCTCAATCTGCCGATGTGCCTCAAGGAAAGCTTCAATGCGATCCGGATTGCGTTGGGGTTCCACTCGGGTGCCAACATTGTCATAGAAGCAGGGCAAGCTCAAGTCTCTTTCATCCTCGATGATCATATTGTGAAGAATCACACAACATGTCATGATGTTGACAAGGGTTTTCTTGTCCCAAAATCTGGCTGGGCCACGAACAATGGCAAACCTTACTTGCAAAATACCAAAAGCTCTCTCAATGTCCTTGCGAGCTGCTTCTTGAGCCTTGGCAAATTCAGCTTCTATTCTATCTTGGGGATCCTTGATAGACTTAACAAAAGTTGCCCAATCCGGATAGATGCCATCGGCTAGGTAATAGCCCATTGTGTACTCATTGTTCATGACCTTGTAGTTGCAAGTGGATGCTTCCCCATTTGCTAATTTAGCAAACAAAGGAGACCTTTGCAGGACGTTGATGTCATTGAGTGTCCCCGGCAAACAAAAAAAACAGTGCCAAATCTACAAATCTTGTGATGCTACGGCCTCAAGGACAATGGTTGCATCTTTGCTCTTGCCACAGTACTGTCCATGCCATGCTTTTGAACAATTCTTCCATGTCCAATGCATACAATCGAGACTACCAAGCATTCCAGGCCAACCACTTTTCTCATTTATCTCCATCAACCGTTTGGTGTCATCCTCGTTGGGAGCTCGGAGATACGTAGGCCCGTACAACTTGATAATCATGCGAGCAAACCTGCGGACTAACTCCGTGGTAGTATCTTCGCCAATTTGAAGATACTCGTCGGTGTAATCCGCAGGGATGCCATACGCAATTACCCTCATGGCAGCAGAGATCTTTTGGAAAGGCCCGGCGGCATTCCTACGTTGCTTGAAGTAATTCGAATGCAATTCGCAGTCTTTGACGATTCGGTCGAACAAGCTACGCCACATGCGATACCTCCTACGGAACAGATAGGCAGGATAGGTAGGTACCTTGGCGAAGTAGTCCTCCATCAGCTGCTCGTGGCCGAGGAGGCGATTCCGCTGGATGTCGTTCCGGCCGAACACGGAGCCGCGCCTCCGATTCAGCAGCTTCGCGCGGTCCTCCAGGTCCTTGACGGCGAGGAGGAGCATGGTGGCCTCCAAGTCGTCGTCCTGGAGCAGCTCGTCGAGGTCGGAATCGTCGGAGCTCGACGAATCCGACAGATCGAAATCGTCGCCCGAGCTCATCCTCGATTCCGATGGAGCGGCGGCGGCAGCCGGAGTTGGGCGAGGAACAGCGGACGGGGTGCGGGGCGACCGGCGCTACCTCCGGGTTGCGGGGCTCGGGCGAATTGGGCGGGGCGACGGCGACGGAGTGTGGTGGCGGCGCGGGGAGCGTGGGGGAAGGAGCGAGCGAGCGGTTGCGTGAGCTGAAACTTCAGCGCGCCCTAGATAGGGATCGAGCGTTCGGTTCGCTCGATCGACCCCTACAAATACATGCCGTTTTGAGTTTTCGGTCTCGGCCCGAAAAAAGTTTTTCGGTTTTGGTCCTTTTACGGTCACTGATCGGCGCCGTTTTTCGCCCCGAACCCGTAAAACGGCGGTTATTTTTCGGTTTTGGCCCGTTTACGGGCTCTGTTAGAGTTGCTCTAAATCCAGCAAAAGTTCCGGGGATGGTACAGATAACATCAGGGCATAGTTGAACATACATGCCGATGCACAAGGTACAAGTTATGTCGGTACAAGTTAACAACAAACATAGTAGCTCAATCTACTGTCCCAATTTGAGGTAATTGTATGAAATTCCATTTTAAAATAATGCGATGCTTCCATGCCATGATGAGCAAAGAAGGCTTTGTGCAGGTCGTTCCTCATCCTCGCGCTCATTGCTGACGTTTTCTTTTACAGTAGACCTGTTAATTTTGCCATGTCCATATCTGGGATTTCTGTTCTGTTACTAACCCAGGACGGGCCAACATAGAGAAACATGCTGTAAGTTATAAGTTTAAAAGCACGAAAAAGCGAAAAAACTATTATATAAGATATTTGAGCTAATCATCTAAAAAAGAAAAAGTTGAGCTAAAAGTCAACAGGTCAAATACAATTCCTTCGCCAGCACTTTACTATAATGTACTAAGGACCGTTTAATAATTTCACATTTCTTATACAGTACATGATATGTTAGTTTAGGCCCTGCTGAAGCTATGTGAAATTCGTGAGATCCGTGTACGGATAGGCAATATCATGATTGCCCGCAAGCAGTTGCGAAAAGAAGTTCTGCTGTGGCTGCGCTACAGCAAGCAAAAAAAAAATTGGATAAAACAATGAAAAACAGAGCAGTGCCGCTGAGTGTGCATACGGTTCAGGTCCCTGGTACTGAGGCATGGGTCCACTGGCTATGGGTTCATTTTGGATATTATCCATTTCAGTATCTTTTACTTGTGCACTAAAATATTATAATGATTGCAGACAAGCAATTATCTTTGTTTTTTTAAACGGGAATCTCCCCCTTTTCTATTGCCCCGCTGAAACAATATCTGCCCAATTGCACCACAGAGCTTTGAGATTACGCACTTCCTTTTTGCAACTCGCTTTCGAGCTAAAAAAGGAGGCCAAACTAAAACCATGCAGCATGTATACTGGTAACACGGTTCAAGAGATTTAACAAAATGCTCAGACTAAAGCCACAAGTAACGTCCTTAATTATAGCTGAGTACTACAAAAGTAGTAATGAGAAAGAAGCCTGCATTAATTACCTTCTCTCAAGCCTTTACGTCCAAGAGATTCGACCATGCTGATGCTACCTTTAACTGCTTTCTCCAGGCTGTCAACACATATAGTACTCCTTGGATGAATTATCAGATCTTTGGAGGGGTCGGGAAAGAAAAATACAAAGGCAAGTGGATACTTATAACTGAAATGTCAGGGAACTCACCATTGTAAGAACAACGGGCAACTCTTTATCATTGTGGTCCTTCCAGTATCCTTCAATATCGCTAACTTCGACAGCTTCGGTCACAATTCCATTCCACACAAAAATCTTGTCTTTGCACTGCAAGTCTTCCGTTCGGTTTGCGTTTAGGATCCTTCTTACCATGATTGTTTGTGTGGATTGTGGTGGCAGGATCCCTTCTCCCGGTTCCATTTTGTACCGCGCATAATTGTCTTCATGCGACCATATATTGAAACCAACGATGTGGTCCGTAACGTTGGCTATTTCAAACATCCCTTTAGACAAATGCAACATGGACACCCTCTTGTTTGAAAGGAAGGGGAAGGGGAGCTGGGGAGGATCAAACTGGATCAACTCGTCTGAGGTGCATAAGCTTGTCTGCAAAATAATCATCGGTTCGGTTTTACTGATTTAAATCAATCATCAGTGACCATACAAAATGGACAACTACACATCACGTAATTAGGAACTCACCTTTTTAGGAATTATGGACACTTTCTTACTCTCTTCCTCATCCATGTAACTGATGATGTCTCCGCTTTCCACACCGCCAGTCACAACACGGTTCCACACGAAGTAGCCTCCATTGGCCTCCATGTCTTCTAGTTCGTTTTCTTTTGTTACCCATGCTAATATTACTTTTTTACAGGACCGTGGTGGCAGGATTCCTTCCACCTTTGATCTTTTGTCCCACGGTGCAACCCTTTGGAACCAATATGCATTGAAAGCAACGTAGAAGTCTGTAATGTTGATTACATTTACACTGAAAACCATTGTCTTGTTTAGCAAGATGGGGATGCAGATCTCAGCGGGATCAAATTGGATCAGCTCACCTGAGATTGATGAGCTTATTATCTGCAAAATGAACATGATTTTCATGCAATGAGAAAACATATTCGACAATCAGTTTTTCTTGATACTGAAATAAAATATTAGTTGGAATCATTTTCACAAAACTAACCCCAATGCAATACAATAATGAAACATCACTCTTATGATTTTTTTAATGAACAGAAGAAGGGCCTCGAAGGACCCTGACAGCTCCTATATTAGGATAAGGACATTACATCTTGCATAAAGACCCAAAGAAAACACGAAAATACAAATTGGTGCTTGACTTTTGCAAAGAGGACCCTGGGCACCTAACGGAGAAAACAATTGGGTCCGAAGCTTCTTCCTCACGACTACCTCGCCACCACTGGGAATGATGTCACTTGGGGCGACAGAGCTTCCAGGGAGAACCCTATATGTTGCAATGAAGAGGCACTGCCTCCCTTCAGGCTCACTGGCCAGGAGAAAACTGAAAGGCCGCCATTCGACCAGAAGAAGAAATGGCGGCCAGAAGACCGCTAGTCGACCAAAGTGGATGGCGGCATAGCCATCCCACCACCACGAGCTCTGACTTCTCCGCATCACCATAAGAAGAGAGTGAGAGCTGCACAGTGAGACCACGATGGCCGAACTTGAAAGACAAACCAACTTTATTGATGGAGGCCCCAACAGCGCTTCAGCCGATAAGCTCTAGCTCCGACCACCGGAGGGCCACGATGAGTAGAAACATCACCAGCCAGGCTTGGATCGAGCTCGATGGATCCAGCCCCCACCTCAGCAAGAAGCCGCAGACCGGCATGGTGCCAAGACACACAAACACTAGATTTATTAGAACTACTATTTACAACCCTAAATCCAGCGCCTCTCCTAGTCCATCTCCGGCTAGCTACTCCGGCGAGAGGGACATCGGATTGGCCCAGCCTGCGTCGGACGACTCTCAAGGAAAAAATAAATGGGAGGCTTCGAGAGAGAGATAAGGAGAACACTAGTATATGATATTAAGTACCATGTGTGTCGAACGGCTGTATGCATCTTAGCTATGCAGAGATCGGGTGTAATGTTAAAACTTTTTAAGTAATAAAGCGTCCTTTATAAAAAATAACTACATGTTCTCAAAATATAATTCTAATTCGTGAATTGCTATGGAAAATAGAACACATTAGTCTGTATAGAAGTTCTTGAAATTTGAAGTGAAATCTTTGTGAATTTTTTTTGTTGGAAACCATATGCCAGTATTCAATGAATTTCGTGGCACTTCATAGGATCTAACACCCCAGCAGCACATCTGTTTCTTTCAATAACAAAATTAAAGCAGTAACTTAGTAATCTTCTAGCAAAAGAATGCAATGTGTTGATTATGTCATCGTGACAAGAATACTAAACATTTATTCTTCTATTTCGAGTTTGTGTGTTCTATATGGCAAGTTATCCTGATGACTTCGAAGTTATATCCACCTTCGTAATGTTGCGAACACTTTTTACAGCTAGTTGTGAGGCAATGATTGCAACTTGCAAGAGCAGAACCCTCATATGGATGGGAGCGATTGTTGTAATATGGTCGATATGGCTATGTAGAACTGTTTTCATACTCTTTCTTCATTTTCTTTGGTACCAGTTTGGATTTGACCAAAATTTAATCATGTTTAACAGAATATTTTTACCGATGTTTTGATAAGTTCGCAAAGTTCAGTGGGTCTAAAAAAAAAATCTTTTCGAAATTTAAAAGCTTGAGAAAAGCCAAGATGGAATCTATGGGATTTTTTTATAACAAATCTGAGTACATAATCAGGAAAAAAAATTCTCAAGAAAAATAGTCTACTAAGATCGCTGACTCGGTGTACATAACTAACCTTGTCAAGAATAATGGGCAGCTCGACGCTCTCTTGGTGAGCCATGTAATCACTAAGATCGCTGTCTTTGACACCTTCAGATACAATGCTTTTCCACACGAAGTACTGGTCATTGAAATGCTTATCTTGTAATGCATCTTCCTTCTCTTCCCTTGTTACCATAAGTTTTCGTGTGGACCGTGGTGGCAGGATTCCTCTCGGTGGCTCGGTGTGGTACCATGCCGCATTTGTTGGCCTGCTATATGTATTGAAGCCAACATTGTAATCTGTAAGGTTCACTATTTTAATTGAGGACAACACCTTCTTGTTTGGCAAAAATGGCAAGTGAAGTTCCGGTGGATCCAACTGGATCAGCTCGTCTGAGGTAGATGAACTTGTCTGGTGAAAAGAAACATAACATGTATTAACTAGGATAGAAAAACCATGCAATTAGAGAACATAACGTGCATTTGATCATTTATCATAACAGCTGTATAAGTAAGTACCTAGGTTTGTACTAAATATGGTCAAAACTAAGCGTATGCTACTCATTGGCAGCGCATTTGGCTCAGTATTCTTCCCAGCTATTTAGGTAATATAGCAGTTCTTGAAGTTTAAAGTGAAATCTTTGTGAAAATTCCTTGTTGGAAACCATATGCCATTGTTCAATGAATTTCGCAGCACCTCAGAGGATATAACACCCGAGCAGCATATCTGTTTGTTTCAATAACAAAATTAAAGCAGTAACTTAGTAATCTTCTAGCAAAAGAATACAATGTGTTGGTTCTGTCATCGTGACGAGAATACTAAACATTTATTCTTCTGCTGCAAGTTTGTGTGTTCTATATGGAAAGTTATCCTGATGACTTCGAAGTTATATCCACCTTCGTAATGTTGCGAACACTTTTTACAGCTAGTTGTGAGACATTGATTGCAACTTGCAAAAGCAGAATCCTTATAGGGATGGAAGCGGTTGTTGTAATATGATCACTATGGCTATGTAGAACTGTTTTCATATTCTTTCTTCATTTTCTTTGGTATCAGTTTAGATTTGACCAAAATTTAATCATGTATAACAGAATATTTTTACCGATGTTTTGATAAGTTCGCAAAGTTCAGTGGGTCTCAAAAAATTTCTTTTCGAAATTTAAAAGCTTGAGAAAAGCCAAGGTGGAATCTATGGGTTTTTTTTATAACAAATCTGAGTACATAATCAGGAAAAAAAATCTCGAGAAGAATAGTCTACTAACCTTGTCAAGAATAATGGGAAGTTCCACGCTCTCTTGGTCAGCCATGTAATCAAGATCGCTGTCTTTGACACCTTCAGATACAATGCATTTCCACACGAAGTACTTGTCAATTAAATGGCTATCTTGTAATGCATCTTCCTTCTCTTCCCTTGTTACCATAAGTTTTCGTGTGGACCGTGGTGGCAGGATTCCTCTCGGTGGCTCGGTGTGGTACCATGCCGCATTTGTTGGCCTGCTATATGTATTGAAGCCAACACTGTAATCTGTAAGGTTCACTATCATAATTGAGGACAACACCTTCTTGTTTGGCAAAAATGGCAAGTGAAGTTCGGGTGGATCCAACTGGATCAGCTCGTCTGAGGTAGATGAACTTGTCTGGTGAAAAGAAACATAACAAGTATTAACTATGATAGAAAAACCATGCAATTAGAGAACAGAACGTGCATTTGATCATTTATTATAACATGTGTATGTATGTACTACCTAGGTTTGTAGTAAATATGGTCAAAACTAAGTGTATGCTACTCATTGGAAGCGCATTTGGTTCATTATTCTTCCCAGCTATATAGGGCTCGTCATATATTAATTAAGAAGAGAGTGTCCAGTTTTTAGGAAAAAATTGGATGAAAACCTACACCAACTAGGCCAAGCCCACACAACCAACACACCACACAGCCGATAAAGCGACACTAAGAAACACTCGGACACGACAATCTAATGCCATGCCGAAAAAGACATGCCACGACATTGGGAGGGCACCTGTCAACCAACTGCGGATCCAGGGAAGGCAACAGCTAAGGTGGCGAGAAAATCGCAAACCTCTCTGACGACGACAACTCTTCACGTATCTACTAGTGTTATATTTTTCTTTATCATGATTCATATTTTTGAAAGGGGAGGCTAATCAAAAGAAGTAGGGTCGTCAAACGTGTTCTCGTTTAGCCACAAGGATCTCAGTAGCTAAAACAAACGTAAAATGTAGGGTGCTCCAAGGGCTCAGGACCTGAGGAAATTGTTGGAGATCTTTAGAAGTGGTTGAGAAAAAAACGAAACGGTAAATCTAAGATGCATTGATTACATACATAGAACTAACCTTTGTAAGGACAATGGGAAGCTCCGTACACTTTGTCTCGGACATGTTATCAATAACATCAATGGCCTTGAAATCTTCAGTCACAATGACGTTCCACACCAAAAACTTGTCTGTGCACTGAGTGTCTTCTAGTTCCTTTTCCTCTGCTATCCTTGTTACCAAGAGTAATTGTGTGGATAGTGGTGGCACAATTCCTTCCGACGGATTTGCATAGTACCTTGCTGACTTGCTTTTCTTGGTGCATATTCTGAAGCCGATATACTGATCCGTAATATTGACTATCTTAGCTGAGGACAACACTCTCTGATTTAGCAACAGGGGAAGGCGCAGCTCGGGAGGATCAAACTGAATCAACTCATTTGAACTTGCCTGCGAAAGGGAACATAGTTGTTGATTAGATGGGGTGCCACACAAACATCCAGGCAGAGAATGTTTAATATTTTTTCTTATCAAATAGTCTTGGAAATCAGCACCGAAACTTTTTGGAGCGGTCTCGAACTCTCCTTGGGTGCATATCTTGTCCAGTTCTAAATGTTGAGAGATCTAGTTTAGGTGTTTGAGAGATGTGCGTGTCAAATTCAAGCCTGTAGGCTAAAAATATGAAACTCAGGAAAAGTATGGGTAAATTCTGGTGTAATGTGCAATTCACTCTAAGAAAAATGGAATATCTGCATTATTGTAAGAAGTCTCACTCATTGAAAATTTATAAGAAATGCAGTAGCTTAAAGCAACATTGCAAGGATAGGCTTTAACAAATATTTTTAAACGAGCTTTCATTGAGTCGCAAAAGCTACAACATCACTAACAACATAGTAGTTTAAATGCACAAGATCGAAGCTTCAACTATTCGCGAACACATATTTCCATTGCCATCTTAATTTCGGACAAAAACAAATGGGACCAATTGTTATTTGTTGGCATTCTTTCGATCTTATTTTCAGGGTGGTGGGCATTGCAAATTGTGTATCTTACCTTTGTAAAAACTATGGGAAACTCCTTTCTCTCGGTTATGGGCATCCATGTTATGAGGTCGCTGGCCTTGACATCTTCAGTCACAAAGCCGCTCCACACAAAGTATTTATCTCCGCACTGCATGTCTACTAGTCCGGGTGTCTCATCCTTGGATACCCTCGATACCACCAATTCTTGTGTTGACCATGGTTGCAAGACTCCACATTTTGGGTCTGTGATGTACGATGCCACATTTGTTTCATCCGCAGCTGTATTGAAACCAATGTGATAATCTGTAATGTTGACTATCTTAATTGAAGATAACAGACGTTTGCTTGGCAAGAAGGGGAAGCAGACTTCAGGGGGTTCAAGCTTGATCAGGTCAACTGAGGTGGATGAAGTTACCTACAGAGAAGAACACGGATGTTGATTAGTTGAGAAAAAAAAGAAAAAGGCGTCTTGCAGTGTAAAGTGCATCTTCGGCTCATTTTACTATTGTAAAATTATCATTTATTGCCAAAGTGGGGACTTCCGTATGCCCATTTCTACATATTTCTTTCCACATAATGAATGATAAAATTGAGGCTTTTGCTATGCTGATATTTTGGAATTATTTCCACCTTTTCTTCTTCTTATGCAGCCAGTAGGCAATAAAATGTGGATGGCGCCCTAGCTGTTAACCTTTTCATCAAATCATGTTTCAACCAAGAACAACTCTGGATGGTTTATCTCCTTATCCTAAGAAAGCCAGTTTTCATTCTCATGTTAGAAAATATTTCAACTGTTGCAAGTATTTAAAAGTTTGTGCCGTCCTCATCACGTGGAAGAATCCAATAATCCATTGCAGTAGACCTCACTTTTAGTTGATAGGGGAGGTCAAAGGCATGTGTAAGAAAAGTGAGACTACACATCCAAAAAAAAAAAGTGAGACTAATGCCTTCTATAATTTGAGAACTTTTATACCTTATGAAGAATTATGGGCAACTCTTTACTGTGTTTCTTCATCTTACACGTGTCGCAATCGAGGTCGCTGGCTCTGAGACCTTCACTAACAATGGCATTCCACATAAAGAACTTATTGTTGTACTGCATATCTTCAGGTTCCCTTTGATCTATTGGCCTTGATACGAGGACTTTTTGAGCAGACCGTGGTGCCAAAATTCCTAATTCAGGATTTGGTTCATAGTAAAGCGAATTTGTATCACCATTAAATAGACGAAAACCAACATAATAATCTGTAACGTTGACCATGTTAATTGAGGACAACGCTGTCTTGTTTTGTGAAAAGGTGAAGCAGAGCTCAGGATGGTCCAGTCGGATCAGGTCATCTAAGATACATGGGCTTATCTGCAAAAAATGGACGCAACTTTAAATAAGGAACCCAAAATATGATGCAAACGAATGATAACCCCATACTTTTTTCGATAAAGAGCATTTTATTACTCAAAAAGTTTTGAAGCAATACACCCAGCCTCTGCATAACTAGGATGCACACAGCCGTTCAAAGAACCAATAGTTGAACCAAGATAACCCCATACTTAAGTTCGTTTCTGTGTTCAAAACAAAAAAAGTTAGTTTCTACTTCGTAGAGGACCTACATGGTATGTCTTGTATGACGTGGCATACCCTGCCTTCGAGCTGTGTAACGCGTATTACGGGAAAAAATCCTGATGAATTGCAATCTAAGCAAAACTGCTAGCTATGCCACCATCAGGGTTTTTTTTCTCGTTCTCGGTAAAATACTGGTGAGCTCGGGTAATACCGGTCACCGGAAATAATGGTAATACGGGTCTATATACCATCCACTATTTTTCAAACAAAAGTAGTTCAAATTTAAGTAAAATTATAAAAATTCAGAAAATACCAACTGGTATTCTGATATACCGCTGGATACGAGAAAACTTATTACAAACGATATTTCAGAAGTATCAGCCGAGAAAAAAAAAATCCATGGACCACTTAGCAGGAAAAAAGAGATCACAGCCGATCGAGTGCAGCGTGCCGCATGCGTAAAGAGCATCTCCAAACAGTCGCCCTATAAAGGCCGCGCTCTATATAAACCGTTGTTTTGCAGTGTTGGTGTGCAAAATTGTCCCTCCAGCAGGCGCTGCAAACGATGCGGCGCTGTAATTTTTTTGGCGCGGCCCGGTTTGCCCTATCCCAAGCTCTAAACTTTGGGCTCCGGCTGCAGCGTGCGGCTCGACGCACACGCGAAGAAACCCGCTCTGAAACTTCACCCCGCGCCTCGTCGCCCCATCGTCCAATCCTTCGCATCCGTGCGGCCGCCAGAGCAATTTCGACGATGGACGCGCCCTCCGGCACCCCAACGACCCCTCCCTACTCCATTCCACCCGTCGCCCAACGCGCCAAAACCTAGCGGTGGCGCCAACGCCGCCAACACAACCGCCTCTGCCCGAGCTCTTTTCGTCCTGCCGCGCCCGACGCTGCACACAAGCGCCACCGCCGCGTAGCTGGCCGCCGCGCAGGCCCCGGGCAAGGCTTGGGCGCCGCCGAGGAGGAAGATGCCGGCGTCCAAACGCCCGTCCGCAGCCGCGGGCGCCGGTAACCCGCCGCCGAAGAAAGTGATGGCGAGCGTGACCCTCCGCGCGCAGCCTCCGCCACCGCTGGCGCCTCCGTCCGGCGACCCATCTGGCGCACATACGGTATATGAGGAAATGCCGGTGAGGTAAAGAACACTTCTTTTCATCCAAATTTTAGTTTAGATGCATACATAGCCGGAGAATAATGAATTTCATTGCAATGTAGAGTCGATGATGAGTCTTTCATGGAGGCAATGAATGTTCGATCCTCGTTTATGCATGATGACACCGTTGAGGGATGGGAGGAATATGAGGATATCGATGAGGAAGGAGAAGGGTTGACTGAACCGCGCCATCCCGGTCGGTCGGCGAACTGCACCATAGCGGAGGACAAGTTGCTTTGCAAGACATGGTTGACAATTGGAATGGATCCAACAACTGGTACCGATCAAACAAGAGACACATATTGGATGAGGATGAAGGAGTACTTCAACGCCAACAACACAAGTGGGAACGAGCGAAGCATGCGTTCTCTTCGATCTCGTTGGTCAGGCATCAACACCGATTGCCAAAAGTGGGCGGGCGTGCAAGCCAATGTTGATGTCATTAACCCAAGTGGCACAAATGAGAATAATAGGGTAAGCAATTCTACTACTATGTTGACCATATGGCTCATATGTGATGGATACAGTTATAGTTCATATGGCTCATCTATTCTCTTTTGCTTGCTTTGTAGAACTCTATGGCTCAAGGATTGTTTAGAGATGTGGGAAAGATGTACAAGAAAGGCAACAAGATTCTTGGCAAGCCATTCACCTTGCATCATTGCTATGAAGTGCTAGGGAATGAAGAAAAGCGGAGGACCCGCGGGAAATTGGATGCGGCAACCACGGCCGCCAATGCAACCGGTGACGTAACAATTGTCGATGATGATGATTCAAGTGACGAAGGCAAGAAGAGAAGCTCCACTCCTCACTCGGTGAACAATGGATGGAAGAATGTGCTTGGTAGGAAGACCGCCAAAGATATGAAGGGAAAGAAAGCCGGAGATGATGACATTGCCATTTCTATGGAAAGGATTGCAAATGCAAGGTTGCAAGCAAATGAAGATAGGAAGGTGGCAAGAAACTTGGAAAAAGAGGCTATGGATGCTATGGAGGCTCGGAGAGCCGCTTTGGAGGATAGGCTAGCCGCCAACGAGGTGAGGAAGTTAGATTTGGAGGAGAAGAGGCAAGCCAACGAGAAGCATCTACGCCTAGTGGAGTAGGAGAGGAAGCTTTTCTTGAGTGATACTTCCCACATGGATGAGAGGCAAAAGAAGTACATCAACCTTGCTCGTGACGAAGTGTTGGCCGAGAAGAGATTGTTGGTAGCCAACATGAACACACCCACGGCCGGCATGTTTGGAGGAGGCATGGCTGGTATGGGAGGCATGGCCGGCATGGGAGGCATGCCCGCCATGGGAGGCATGACCGGCATGGGAGGACCAAGCTATGGAGGAGTCTTCGGAGGGACTATGGGAGCATCGGTGAGTGGTGTGTATGGAGCCATGGGAGCACCACCGGGAGGATTCGTGGCCTTGATGGATCCTACTATTCCTCCTTCAACCCAAGATGTCGATGAAGAAGAAGCAAAAGAAGGTGATTACTTGGAAGTGTGAGATGCATTTGTGATATGCAAATTGTGGGTTGCACTTTGTGTCCATTTGAACCATATGTTGTGTGTCATTGTTGAACTACGTCATGTTGTGTGTCGTTCTTGAACTATGTGTTGTGTGTGTTGCACTTCGTGTCCATTTGAACTATGGTAGATCATTTGTATCATGATTTACGTGAATGCTTGATCTTGTTGAATGCATAGTAGTGTAGAAAGTTGTTTTCCGCCGCCGCGCGTGTTGTATTTTGGCGCGCCCGGTGGAGGAACCTTTTTACCGCCTGAGCTCGCGCTGCACAATAGAGCGTCCGGCAGGAGAAATTTCAGGGCAGCGCGCCGGTATACGTTTACAGCGCGGTAGAAGCGACATTTAGCGCGCCGAAATTTAGTGCGCCTGTTGGAGATGCTCTAATAGAACAATAAAAAGCCAGCGGAAGCGATGGATTTCGCCGCCACGGCCACCGCCGCGCCTTCCTCACCCACCGTCGGGAATAAGAAGGCAAAGGCGAAGAAGGCAGCCAAGGATATGACGGTGGAGGAGCACTGGTGCAGTCTAAGAAACGCGTAGGCTGGAGAGAAGCCGCGAAAGCTCGAGCTGCCGCCGTCAAGCTTGAAGAAGAGCGGCCCAAGGCGAACGACCGCATGATCGGCTAGCGTCAGCACGCCAAACGCAAGCTGCTGGCTTAGAAAGCTGCCCAGCAGGCCGTCATGATGATGAAGAAGGAGGCGTTGAACGTGGCGTTCAACCATGGCGTGGTTATCCCTCTCGCCGGCCAAGGCCATGCCGTGGCCGGTGCGTCGTCGACGAGCTCTGTCACGTCGACGCCGAGCGGGACGTCCTCTTCAACTAAGGCCGGATGCGCCATCCCAAGGCGGCGGCCACGGTAGGGCTAGATACGCGCTGTACCGGCTAGGTGATCCGCACACGACGTCATCCGGCAAAAGATTTGACCTCAACTGCACTCCCACGGACGGGCAATCATCGCCGGCAGGGCAGAAGAAGCAACGGCGAATCTCTGCCGCCGATATGCCCATGCGAGCTAACCTGTTCGATGGAATGACTGGCGAGCTCCCGTCGGAGACCAAGATGGTAAAGTTTTTGGCCACGTCTTGTAATTGTTTAGCATTGCTACTTGGTCCTGTCGGCGAGTTGTCATGGCCACTATGCGCGTAGGAATATGTGGACATGAATGGTGAGGCCATCATGTTGTACATGATCAATGACCAAGCCGACGAGGAAGACATCGACTACACTCAATATGACGATGCTCAATATGATGAGATTCTTGAGGGCTACTCCATTGATGACCAACCACTACTAAGTTTAGATTCGTCGAGGCCAAGGCAAGGCATATGGATGCCGATGATAAGTCTAGGGTCCTGGAGGCCGAAGCCTAAATCATGGCCGAGGAGAACCGGATAATGCTCACGGACTTGGCCACCATCTCCGATCCTGTGCAAAGGGCTTGGATCGAGAAGAAGCAAAAAATGATCCTTACTTTTGTGATGATTGAAGGGCATTGGCATAGATGATTGCCATTTGGGTGAAAGTAGCCACTTTTCGGATAAATTGTAATATATTGTTTAACTTTGCACATTTGAGAGAAATTTGCCAATAGTTGGCGCTGCTTGGAGGGCAATGACATATGTTTGCCACATATTGTGCTTGTCAATTGCTATATTTTTGTGTTTTAATTTAAAATGGAGTGGCCAACTGGTCAGATCTTTAAAATCTACCGGGAGACAAATGGGTCACGCTGCTGCGCCACTGCGTGCGTTGTTTTTGCCAGCCCAATCACGAGACGCATTCGATCCGCCAACCCAAACGGACATAAATAGACCACAGACATGAACCGTTTAAGAGCATCCCCACTCGTTGGCGCTCCCCACGCCCAAATCCGGACGAAACAACCGCCGGATTGGACGAAATTAAGTCGTGGGGAGTACCGTATTTCCAGTCGTCCACCCGGAGTTCGGCGGATAGAGTTTAAATTCAAACAAATCGCCGTCCCGCGCTGCAAGTACGGCCAGTTGATCGGCAAAAGGAGCAAAAGGATCAGCCACAGATCGGCGATCGGAGGGAAATTACACGGAGACAGGCTCGTCGGCAGTCCCGGCCGGCACGGCGGTGTCCGACGGACCAGATTCCTCACACGCCGTGGCCGAAGCGGCTGCGGCGGCCGACGAGGAAGCAGCGGCAGTGGACGTCGAAGCAGCCGCAGTCGACGAGGTAGATGGTGAGGTAGACGAGGTAGGAGCCGGCGGAGACGACGAAGGACTGGTCGGAGGGGCTCGGAGGATGTCGCTGCGGTGGCCCTGGTACCAATTCCTCGTCTCCTCTGTTAAGATTCATGCACTAGCCACTTGAACCAAAAGTCCGAACTGATGGAAAGGGCTAGGCAATCTACTTATACACTTCACAACACCCCCACTCGCGTGTGACGGGAGAAGGGAAAGTCAACACGTGAAAGAAGAAGAGCACACTGAAACAGGGCATCAGCGGTGGCTAAAGAGGGGGGCAACACAATTTTTAGGCTTAATTGCGAAAACCGGGGCAACAACAATTTTTAGGCTTAATTGCGAAAACCATGTGAAAGCCAGGATTTGAACTCAAGACCTGGGGCTCTGATACCATGTTAAGATTCATGCACTAGCCACTTGAACCAAAAGTCCGAACTGATGGAAAGGGCTAGGCAATCTACTTATACACTTCACAACATCCTCGTCCATTAGTTCCATGTCTCCGCCACCCATCAGGAACGCCAAGTCTGTGTTCCTTTTCTTCGCCGCCGCCGTCGTCTTCAGCAGGGCGATCCGGACGCCTTGGTTGGCGAGCATCTCCCGCCACCTGCCGTCGAACTTGTCGTTCCTCCCGTCGGCGTGCGACCTCAAGTCGGCCCAGCACTTGTCGATCGACGCCCGCATCCCGTCGGCGGGATTGTCCGTCCGTTTGAGCTCTTTCAGCTTCTTCCGGCCGAGTTCGGGGCGCCCTTCCGCCGCGCAAGCCGCCGGAGCATCGGGGTTGTACTGCTCGGTCTTGCTCTTCGAGAGGGTCGTGCGAGTTTCCTTCCACTTCTCGCAGTTCTCGAGGCGGGCGTAGACGTTGAGAAACTTGAACTGCAGGCCGGTGTCGTCCGTGTACATGTCCAAAGCTCGGCGCAGCTGGGGAAAAAAGAGCACGGCGAAACGGGTCAGCTAACGACGATGTACCTCGGTGATGCAGGGTCGGCGGAGCATACCTTTTGCTCCAAGTCGTGGCCGCTGATCGGCCGTTTGTCGACCTCCTCCTGTATGCCGTGCCATTTGCTGCACGCCGTCTGCATGAGCCCCCAATGGGTGGCCATTGCCTTGTCTCCCCGGTACACGTTCATGTTCGTCTTGTTGAAGTAGGGATCGACGAGTTTGCGTTCCTCGTACGCCTGCCTCACTCGAAGCCAGTATGTGTCGAACGACTTATTGGCCCCGATTATGCCGTTCGTCGACACGGTCATCCAAGCTTCGGCGAGGCACTCCTCTTCCTTCGGCGTCCATTTGATACGCGGTTCGGCAGGCGGCGAGTCCTTCTTCCTCTTCTTCTTCCCCTTCGACAGGTTGGCGGCGGCTTGGGTTGGCTCTTCTTCTTCCTCGTCTTCTTCTTCGACGACTTGGCTTCCGTCGGCAACATCCTCCCGATGCTCGTTGCGCGCCGCCACGCCTGCCGTCGCCCTCGTCTCCTCTTGCGTGAAGAACCCCGGGCACGCAGCGGCGGCGGCCATGAAGAACCCCGGGCTCGCAGCGGCGGCCATGGAGCCGGAGGTGATCATCTCGTGGATCTCCTCTTCGTTCGGCGCCGCCGTTGCACCGAACGGGAGCGGCCCTCGTCGCAGGGCCGGCGAGGTGCCCTCGAACAGGCCGCCGCCGCCGACGTCAAGCTCGGGCGGCGACGGCGTGGACCTGGACGGTTGGACGTAGGCACCCTCTTGGAACACGGCGGTCGGCGACGGCGAGTACAACGAAGGGGAGAACGACGACGGGGAACTGGTTGTACCTTGCGTCGGCCATTGGCCGGGGAACATGCTGCCGCCGCTCATGGCCATGCTGATCATCCTCCGTTGTTCGTCCTGGGCCGCTGCCGCCGCCCTCTTGGCGGCGGCTCTTTTCACCCTCTCCGCCCTGCCGCTTGTTTCCACCTCGCGCCGTTTCTCGTCCGCCGCCCACTCGGCGTTCGACATGCTCTTCGCCCGCATCTTCCTCGCCGGCGCCTTCGGCGGCATTGTGGTGGACGAGAAGACGAGGAGGAGAGTGGTGGTGGACGAGAAGACGCCGCCGGGAACTGGAGCTGGAAGACGAGGAGATTGGTGAATTTCGGCGGGAGAGAATGGGGATATGCAAGCAAATTGGAGGGAATGGGGATATGCAAGCAAATTGGAGGGAAAATCGACAGGATTTGGTTTTCCAGCCGCCGACTACGCGGGTCCACACGACGTTTCGCGCCAAAATCTTTCGTCCGGAGTCCCCGAGCGCGCCCCGGGGGGCCGGGGATGGCGTGGGCTCGCCGGATGGATGAAAGGCCAAATCCGGACGAAAACGAGGAACCGGGGGCGCGACTGGGCCAAATTTCGCCGTATGGATGGAAAAAATGTCGCTCGGGAGCCTCGTCGGGGGAACGAGTGGAGATGCTCTAAGTTACTGATTTGAGTCGACCCTCTAGAGATAACATAAAACAGAGACTCCAGCTCTTAGCCGCTACACCGCAACCTTGCTGCATCGCAAGCACCCAGACCTATACAACGGCATGCTGCATAGACGTGAGTTTTAGCAGTAGCTAGTTAGACGGAAGGCTCTGAGTCTAGCTTTAAATTAGAGCATCTCTAAAAGAGTCCCTAAATTCCGTTGAAACCGAATTTTTCCGACGGATTTACGGATTCGGACGGAAAGATGCGCAGAACGGAGATCGAATCGGTGGCCGGCCCGTATAAGTAGTTCGAGGGCCCGAGAAACTAGAGCGTCGACCTGTATAAATACAGGCCCCGGAGGGAAGTTTGGTTCCAAAACCCTACTCCCCCGCCACCCCTGCTGCCGCTCCACCGCGTCGACTCTCCACCTCCGGCGAGGAATTACTTCGCCGTGGTCGACTTCTCCGCTCCGCCGCCACCACACCTCCCACCGCAATGGGGCGCTTAAGACGCGTCGGTAGGGGAGGGGGCGAATCGGTGGCGGAAAGTCGCCACCGCGTCCGCCGGGTGTCCGGTCGGAGGCGGACCACGCCAGACGGTCACGCTCTGATGAGGACATGATTACCTGCGATTTGAAGGCATATTTTGGTGAAAAAGATGAGACTACGTCGAGGACGACTTCAATTCAAGTAGGGGAGGATGATGAGGACATCTCTATGATAGATACAACCAATACTCCTACAGCCACATTTCAGGTACAGTCGTTACTAGGAATCCTTCATGGTATATATGAGAATATGATGCTGCCTAAATCAAATGTATTTATATTATTTAGGAATGAATCTAGCATGGACGCCAAGCATTGGATTAGGAACGTGCATGGAGATGGCAGCAGACCTGCAAGGATTCAGGATGGCGTTGCAAGCGAGGATTTCAGAACATTGAAGCCACCATAGTGAAGCAATGATGCTTGGATGAATTATACAAGTTACTCCATCATAAAATTCGTCCAAAGAGTTAGTTTTGGTGCTGCGTCACCTTATTTAATGGGCCAGGCCCATGTATTTTCGGATTAGGTATTTTAGGGGATTTTAAGAGGCCATATAAGTGGAGGAAGACCCATTTAGGGGTGTTTTTGGCCAACCCTAGCTGGTTGGACGAAAATCCCTTCACTTCCCCCATATATATCCCTCCATAGCCGTCATTAGAACTTGGATTTTGATTAGACTAAAAGTTAGCCATTGCTGCAACTCTCGTGTACTTCTTTTGAGGCCAACGCCCGTAACAAGACCGACTATTCGGAATCCCACCTTATTCAATAAAGCTTTCATCTTTCATCCGCAATATTCTGATTGCAATATTAGTTCTTACTTATTCTCGATTTCGGGTAGGAATTAAGACCCTCGCTGGTCGAGCTGATCGTGCATCCGCAAGATCAGTAACTCCCGGAGATTGTCCTAGCGATTGCATTGGCGCACGAGCTTTGCACGTGTAGTCGGATCGTCAAGCACGAACTCCACCAACAAATCAAATTATCCACGTCTCATCGAAAGATCGGCCACCTTTGACATCCAAGCATCGTTGCTTCACTATGGTGGCTTCAATGTTCTGAAATCCTCGCTTGCAACGCCATCCTGAATCCTTGCAGGTCTGCTGCCATCTCCATGCACGTTCCTAATCCAATGCTTGGCGTCCATGCTAGATCCATTCCTAAATAATATAAATACATTTGATTTAGGCAGCATCATATTTTCATATATACCATGAAGGATTCCTAGTAACGACTGTACCTGAAATGTGGCTGTAGGAGTATTGGTTGTATCTATCATAGAGATGTCCTCATCATCCTCCCCTACTTGAATTGAAGTCGTCCTCGACGTAGTCTCATCTTTTTCACCAAAATATGCCTTCAAATCGCAGGTAATCATGTCCTCATCACGCTCCGATGGAGCTTGGAAGCGGGCGGCCCGCAAGTGGCCGCGCCAGTTCGCGCACCGGACTGCACGCTCGGAGACGGGCCAGGGGAAGCCGAGGCGCCGCTAGCCGACGCGTGCAGCCCGCCGATGCCGGCTCTTCCGCCGCACGGCGACGGCAACAACGACGATGAGGGAGACAGGCCGCCGCTCACTTGCGGGACCTCGTCGGAAGCAGCGTCGGTCGAGGTGGCCGTGCTCGTCCTCGCCTAGGCGCCGCTGGCGACCTAAAAACCCTCCTCCGTCGCTAGCAAAGCCCCGGTGACAATCCCGGGGCTAATTTCTAGTTTTTAGGGTTAAATTAGCGCGGCGGATTAGGGTTAGTCAAATATTTTGGTTTATAATGTAAATTATGTTTCAATGTAGCTCGATCGGAGCAAGAAATCCTTTCATTTCGCAATGATCATCGTAGCAAAATTTCCCGCGTCTTTTGATTTCCTTTTTCGGTTTCTATTCTACGCCGCGACTCAAAACGTCGAAGCAAATTAATTCGGGTGACCGAACTCCGTTTTTTCGGTTCCATTTTATACGGGCTCTGCTAGAGATGCTCTTAATAAAGCAACCACAACAACGTATAAATAAAGTATGAAAGAAAAATAACACACCATAAAAACAAAAAGACCAGTATCCACAAACACCACACATCACACAAAACGGCAGCAGCATCTGTGCAAAAAAGTGTCATTGGCACATGAACACCTGTTGCTCCTGATTTTAAAAAATCATATTTTTAGTTTTAAATTTTTTAAAAATTAAATACCTACACCCATATCAACATTCCCAAGGTATGGCAGAAATTTTGGAGAAAAATGTGTTGTATTTTGAGCTATAAAAAAAAAACAAATTTCTGACAAATATCTACTACCGTACGTAGCCACAAACTTGTCTTTTCCTGTATCTCAAAATATAATGCATTCTCAACCAAAACTTCGCACGAACATTCATGACATGTGTATGTATTCATGAAATAAATATAACATTTTTAAAATAGATATATAGTTTATAAATATTTTAAAAACTGAAAGCACTAGTGTTCATTGGCCAGCCACTACGAGTCTACGAGCCAACGCCAGGAGAACATACCACTCATCAAAAATTTAAATTTTAAATGTTAAAAAAATTAGAACCAAAATTTTAGGTGTTCGCAAGATGCATGTCTACGTGCCCAGTAACTTTCATAACCAAATTCAAAATATCTTAAGAGAAATAAAAATGAGAAATCAAGCATGAATAGTGTCACATAAAGACAAAAACATAAAATGGCACTATTCACATAACATTTGTCTTTTTTGTTTCTCTTGGTGTATTTTAAATTTGGATGTGAAAAATCTAGAGAATGTAAACACACATCTTGTCAACCGCCACAAATTTATTTCAAATTTTTTTGATACTTAAAATTTAAATTTTGTGAAATGGTATCATGGTATCATGTAAGGGATGGTATCACTAGATATTTTCCCCCAACGCCAGCAAACGAGCCCACGGTCGAGACTAGGGTAATCGACGCTGCACGCTGCATCTGGCCGGACGCTTCACGGTAATTATCTAGTTGCCGTTTTTTTATTTAAGTTCCACTCAAATTAATAATAATAGGATTAAATAGTTTTATTTAAGTTCCACTCAAATTAATAATAATATGATTAAATAGTTAGGACATATTCGTGCTACCATTGATAGAAAACAGGTCTTCGCTACCTGTTCGGCAGGGTCTTTAGTCCCGGTTCCCCATTCGGGACTGCAAAAATGGGACTAAAGCCCAAAGCTTTAGTTCCGGTTTGCTTAGGACCTTTAATCCCGGCTCGTAAGCCCAACCGGAACTAACGATTATGTTCCGAAATTGTTTTTCTTTTCTAATTTCTTTTTTTAATTTCTTTTTTCTAATTGTTTGACTCGTTACTCTTTTACTTGGATCATTTTTAACACTAATTACATTTAATCTTTAGTTAAATTTTAGACTTGGTCACTTAACGGTCAGTCACCCATCCTCACACTACTCCACCCTTAGTACGCTTAACTCCTCGATTCTTTTCTGCTGTGCTCCCGCGAATGTGATTGTACCTTGTTGTAAATACTATCATATCAATCCTATTAACTCTTATATTATTGTGTCACATTTCTATATTTTTTGAAACCAAAAACAATTATTTAAGTAACAATAATAAATAAGATAATAATATTGAATTACAATGAAAACAAAATAAGTAATTAAACTATTTATTATTATTATTATCAAATAATATATGCCTTATTCATATAATATGTCATAATTAATATCTTTAAATCTACAAATCACAATTGGACAAATAATATATCCATTATTATTAGAAAAATGTGGAAATTTGAATATGAAACTTTCGATCTCGCTCGATGATCGATTTCCGTGTGCCGATGCAAGTTTCGGCGATGATCGTTAGCGTCGACGATCAATTTCCGTGCGAAAACCGAACGGTTTGACTTTAGTCCCGGCTTGTGTCACCAGCCGGGACTAGGCGCAGGGTCTTTAGTCTCGGCTTGTATCCCAAACCAGGATTAGAGGCCCATAGAAACGGGGACTAATGGTTACCGCACCATGGGGAAGTTATGGAGCGACGTGTCTGGACCATTAGTCCCGTCCAGGACACGGCCGGGACTAAAGGCCCGGACGAAAGATCTGTTTTCTACTAGTGTACATCCTATTGTAGTTCAATGCGCAGGTGTCTTTCATATAATCTAAATAATATTTATCATAATCTAAAGTATGTATAGGCAGTCTGAAATACATAGAACTACTTTAGTAGTATATATAAATTTTTTTTTGTAATATGTATATTCTTCACGACACTTGCTTCAAAATATCTCAGATATAGTACATGAGCATATTCAAATTGATAAAGTATTACGAATAGTTTTATATGGTAGTATACTAGACGTGGATGTAGCTACACCCTAGAGTACAATTTTTTTAAACTTAAATAGTTAAGTTCAAATCAAGAGTGAACATTTATTTATGATTGTATGCATTCTTTAGTTGTAAAGGGGTTATATTAAAATATATCAGTCATCTTCAAGCAAATTATAGTAGAACATTTCCACGTCCCACGGCGAGACCTTGCACTATACCAGAGTATGTTGGTGGCACTGGCCGGTCCATGCCGGGCAGTCGTCTGTGAAAAATATATCTTGTCGTTCTGTTACGGCCTTTGCGGTAGTACAGATGACGATAGATTATTCTGAAAAGAAAGAGCACGATAGATTCACAACCACGATCAATGGCTCCAAATCTGCCATTAAGAGCGGTCCCAGTGCGCTCACCCACGCATCAACCGCTTGCTTTTTTCTTTTTCTTCCCCTCCTCCAGCCCACCATCTCCTTAGAGCATCTTCACCGGGACGATGTTGAGAGCGACTGCGCGGTCGCATGCAGGTTCCGCGGCACGATTCATAGTGATTGACCCGTTCGTGGAGACGCAAATATGGTGTATATTTGCGTCTAGGATGCGTCTAGGCGGACACTGCGCGGTCTCGTCGCGTGACTGCTCGTTTTTTCTACGCCCGCCTGGCAGCAACCGAGAGGCTAGTTTTGTGTGCATTGCTTTCGCGCCGTCGCTTCCGCGTCTGCGTCGTAGCCTTTGCCATGGATGGCACCGCTTCCTCTTCTGCACGGGCACTGACGGCGGATGGACTTCTGCGCCGCCATCAATGACATCGTGTCCTATGCTCGCCCGGCCTTTAAAAGTCTACCGGCATCTTCCCCACCATCGCTCACACCACCGACACCTCCTGATACGGGCATGAAGGCCAAGGTGAAGCCTAATTTCAGAACTGCACCTAGCTAGTTATCATATTTATTGTATTTTACATCTATGGTCATATGTGGGCCAATTAGGGTTTTTAATAAGATCGAGTCAGTTTGGTTTGGGCCTGTCCAAACCAAGGTAAAGAGGCCCACTAGGGCTGGCCGGCCAACCCCCTCATATAAGGGCTGGGACGGCTAGGGTTTAGGGAGAACTAGTTTGAGTTAAGTTTAGACGCTATCGCGTGTGTGCTTGGTGAAGCGTCCCTTCGGCGACGGCTTCGCCGTTTATCTATTATAATTGATGCGGAGGTTCTTGTGTTCATCAAGGATTATCGTGCTTTGGTCTTGAGGCATGGTGATCTCCATCACGTTGCTTGATGGATTTATCCCCTACTTCAGGTTGCGTTCCGCGCGTAATTGGAGGTATCTATCTATCCGGATTCTCGTTGTGAAAGATCGGGCAACACCTAGGAGGATCCGCTGGGATCTCCTTATCACCTCCGCTCCCACCCTCATCACCACGTGATGTCGCATCACCATAGAAGCACGAATATGAGGCGTCCGGCAGCGGCATCAAGAAAGAGACGCGGCCGGACATGGTGCCGCTCCCCGTCGACCTAGCGCGCCTCATGCACCAGAGCTGGATGACGTGCTGCCACTAGCGGAACGTTCACCTGCATGGCGGCAGCTGGCGGCTCAGCCACCTCCAGGTAACTATCTCGCACATGCTTCTGCGCGAGCAAGAGAGGAGCGCCGAGATCCGGCGCAGGCGGTAGTACCTAGCACCGAACCTCCGTGCCGATCGATCCCACCTTCACCGTGGACTCCAAATGGCTGGCACAGCTGGTGCGAGACCGAGGAGGATCCGAGGAGGGTGTCAGGCTTCCTCAGCAACCGAGACTTCCCGTTTGAGCGGCCACCACCACCTCATCGTCGAACACGACAGCCGCCGGCTCCTCCTGCACCTCGACAGGACGACGAAGACAACGACAACGACGACGCGTTGGCCTACCACAACGAGGAGGCCAAGGACGACTTAGATGACTTTGTCCTGCGGCATCCACGACTGCAGGCGGCCATGGCGGAGGGCCGGAAGTTCGGCTTCTCGCCGACGATGACCTACGCGGAGTTCGAGAGGCTCGGCGTCTTTGTGTCGGAGGTGGACCGACCGGTGCAGCAGCCGCTGCCCCGGTACGCCACTGACATCACAGAGGAAGAGGCCCTACAATAGGCGCTGCAGAACTCGGCCCTGCACCCGCCGCCGCCTCCACCTCCACCGTTCAACCCATGGGCTCCTCCAGCTACACCATTGGCGGCATCGGCGTATATTCCGCCAGATGCCAACTAGCCATGGCAGATACCAGAATTTCTCGTGCTCGACAACAACCACCAGGAGTAGGCTAGGGTAGCAGGCGATACATGCTCCTTTTAGTATTTATATTTTTTATTTTCCTTTATTCACTATGTAAAATATATTTATATTGAAAAAATGCAAAATCAAAATAAAATTTGCGTCATGCCGTAGAGGCACCCGGCGCAAACGGATGGGCGGTCGATTTTGCATTCATTTTTACCGTCTTAAATACTTCGTCCCGTTGGAAATACCTTTATCTAATAGGCACATGCGGAAGAGCTAGTGCTGGAAGCTGATGCACAGAACCTGCTGTCAGCGCTGCAAAGTTCAGAACTAGACCTGACCCCAGAGCGTGCACAAGAGAGCTTTTATCCGTCTACACTTCAATGTTTGCTCCTACTCGTATTGTAATCGTACTTGTAATAAAGTGGCACATGATTTGGGAAAAGAGATTTGATGCATATGGACACGAGTATCTCGATTTTCAAATAAATAAAAAATCATATTTTTGTGTTTCCAAAATTTCTAAAAAAATAACTGCATATAACCAATAATGTATCCCACAAACGTGTAGAATATCAATTTCAAATATTTCATAATTAAGCTACACAAAAAAGACAAAATTCCAGATCTGAGTAGTCACTTTTAAATCTCCAAAAACATGTCAGATTTTCTTATTTTTATCTAGCGCAAAGTAAAAATAAAAAAATGGGTTGAGATTTTACATAATTGTGAGATGTATCACTGACAATCTTTAGAATTATTTTTCAAACATTTTGATAAATAAATAAAAATTATAAAAATGGCGAGAGCACCGGAGTTCGGGAACCAAAAACAGTTTCTGCTGATTCAGCCACTTTTGGTCTGGCTAGGCAGGAGGTCCTGTCGACATGGCTGGAATCCTTGCCAAACTTCCTAAGTGTGTTCCATCTCAAAAAAAAAAAAAAAAAAAAAAAAAACCCAACAACAACAAGAACACGCGGCCATCCCAGCGCTCTCGCTACTCTGCAGCCACCGGATGCAGACACTTGCCACAAGCAGGTCTTCCGTGGTGGCGAGTAGCTCCGGCGACGACAGTACCAGCAATCGGCGATGACCTACTTGTCCGGAAATCGCATCGCTTACTCTTCCTACCTTTTGATTTCACGTCTGCGGTTTTTGTGTATGTGGCAAAGTTTTAAATTCTGTGCTATCTTGAAGTTATAGAAGATACAGTGTACGCCCACGAAAGCTATCTACTTTTGAGGCTAAACGAAAACTACTGCTAATGTTTAGCGAAATCAGGCTAAAATGATGAATCGGCCAATTATTTCTGGAATCAACAAGTTGATTCGGGAGATCAAGGACAAGCCAACGCTAGATATTATCAAAGGAAAAGGTATTGTGGTGGAGGCTGGTCCCATACTGAAGCCTCAATCAGTCAAGAAGGGTCCTAATAAACCCTGGTCTAAACTCCCTACTGGTTGGATCAAATTGTCAATTGACGGAGCGTTCCGTCAGGAAGATCGGATGGCTGGTCTGGCATGGTCCTGCATGATGAAGAAGGGCCGATCTTCTCGGCTTGCCAATTCATATGGAAGATTGCCAATCGCCAATGAAAGCTGAGTTACGCGCATGTCTTGAAGGTATATATTGAACTGACTAGGCAGCGTTCCCAACTGCCACTCATCATAGAGACCGATTGCTCCCAATTGGTTGCTGCGGTTTCTTTCCCAACCGACCTCAGATCACCCTTTCTTCATTAGGTGAATGAGATTAAAAGCTTAGCAAGTATTTTGTGTCAATGTCATTTTGTAAAGGTGGAACGCATACCGGTTAGGGTTAGTGATTTTCTTGCAAACTTGGCAAGATTACAACGCCAATCTATGATATGGTTAGGTTCTGAACCCCGCCTATTCAATAAAGTTTCAGGTTTACCCGCAAAAAAGTACATTTTATCCTTCCGTTTCCCAAAATAGTTGGAACATGGTTATGTAATATGTACCTATGCACTCATATATTGCTGAAATCCACCAGTTAACTACATTTTCTCCTTCCGGGTCCCAGAATAGTGGGAACATATAATAATTTTCTTATATATGTAGTCATCATTTATCATTATTTAAACGAAATCATATAGTAATTTACTTATATTTTCAACACCCACCTCCTTGGATACTATTTTAATTAAAACACTGTCACCCATCATTTGCTCATAGGTGATAATCTATATCCAAGAACTGCCCCAAACCCCTTCACGGTTGATGACTTATATTTGAAAGTATCGCTCTGAACCCCTTATGCAAGACGAGTTACATTCTTTGGAGTATAATTTTTCTGGAAATTGAAACTATCGCCCTGACCTCCTTATTCGCAAAAAAAAAAAAATGTTGCTCATACCTCATTCCTAAGAGACGTTCTTTAGTATTTGCCTATGACTAACCCTTGCATGGGTGGCCTTTATGGGGCAGAAAAAAAACCACTCCGACGTTAACATACAAAGAAGATCGTCGTCAATGGCCCATCATGTGCAAGTGTTAAATTGCCACGGCAAACTCATGGTTCCAGGTAGTTAGATTTTATTTTTTAGATAGGTGAGGCAAAGTACCGGAGTAAAAGACGATGAAAAATAATGCATTGCTTAATTAGGGAGCTCACCTTCTTACAAATTAAGGGCAACTCCTTACTTTCTTCTTCTTCATCGAGATAACTCTTGAGGCTGCTAGCTTCGACACCTTCTAACACAATCATGTTCCACACAAAAAACTTGGTTTCTTCTTCTGATGACCCTGATTCTGATTCTTCTTCTTTCTTTTCCTTCGGTACCCTATGTACAACCATTCTTTGAGTGGACCGTGGTGGCAGAATTCCACAATTCTGTTTTGAGGCGTAGGACGCAACATTGCCTGGTTTGAGCCATACATTGAAGCCAATGTACCAATCTGTATTGTTCACTATATTAACCCAAGAGAGTGAAGGCTTGTTCTGGCAAGGGAAGCTTAGCTCGGGTGGTTCAAGCTGGATCAGCTCGTCTGAGGTACAAGAGTTTGTCTACAGAAAATGAAAGAAAATGTAGATTAATCTGATACGGAGAAGAAAACAATCATAGAACATTATTTGTTCATTTACAAACAACGAAGTCATTTTTGACAAAAGTGGGATGCTATTGTTCAGGAGATATTCTCTGTTGTATTTCTTACTATATGTCCCCCTCCTTCTTTGTATAGTTAAGGAAGTGGTGGCCACACATTGTACTTATATATGTGTGCATATGCACCAGAGTAATACATCGTGCATTACAACCTTTCTACATGGAAGACGTACTTCTACCTTCTACCTGCTCTTCCGTGAGTACAATCTTCATGATCAAATCGACGGCACCACCGACCTTCTCTCCATGCAGCGCGACAACGACTGGATGGCGATCGACGCCACCATCACCTGCTAGCTTCTCCTCACCATCGCGCCGGACATCTTCAAGACCGTCGTCCGCGACAGAGATGATGCCCGCACGGTTTGGACGAAGATACACGGGCTCTTCACCGACAACAAGCTCCAGCGGGTCGTCTTTATGCAACATGAGTTCTTCGGCACTCCTCATGGTGACCTCTCCCTAGATGCTTACTGCCTGCGCCTCAAGGCCATCGCCGACGAGCTTCAGGACCCCGGCTTCACGATGGGGGATGAGATCCTTCTCTCCACGCTCACCGCCGCCCTCGGCGAGGACCTCAGTAACGTCGCCACTAATCTCACACTCATGTCTAACCCTACTTTCGAACGTGCAGTCTCGTATATTCGTCTCGAGGAATGCCGCCTGAAGAACCAGCGCGCCCGCGCTCCCCACACCGCGCTCGCCGCTGGGCTCGGACACGGTGCCCCCCTCCCCCGGTGCCAGCCCCCTTCCAGCCCGACCCCCAGCGCCCTTCGCTGCACCCCCACCGCAGCAGCCGCAGCAGCAGGGGCAGCCGAGGCGACGCTGTTGGAGATATGCCCAAGAGGCAATAATAAAATAGTTATTATTATATCTTTGTGTTAACCTTATATATGTTGTACAACATAATGGTTTGTGAGCCGTGTCTTGCGGCATGGTGGGATGAAGCGGCTTGGGCTAACCTTACATGACCACGTTCATGATACTTGATCCACGCCTGACATGCAACTTGTATTGCATAAATGGCTTTGCGGGTGTCAGTTTCTCTCACCATAGTTAAGATCCAATTTAAAATTTGCAATTGACAACACTTGTATCAGCGTTGTGGTTCATGTTCGTAGGTAGATTGGATCTTACTCGAAAATCCTAAGCAACATAAAATATGCAAACAAAATTAGAGGCGTCTAACTTGGTTTTGTAGGGTTTGGTGATGTGATATGGCCATGATGTGATTATGAATATATTTTATGTATGAGATGATCCTTATTGTATTGTGGCAACCGGCAGGAGCCTTATGGTTGTCTTTAATTTCTTATGGATTCATCATGTAGTAGTTTTATTTCAAAGTAGTTGAAATAGTTTCTACACGTGGTGGACAACCATGAAGACGGCACCATTGACCTTGATGCCCCACCGACGATGATGGAGATCATGCCCGTTGATGATGGAGATCATGTCTGTGCTTTGGAGATGAAGATCAAAGGAGCAAAGATAAAAGGGCCATATCCTATCACATTATGAATTGCATGTGATGTTAATCCTTTTTATGCATCTTGTATTGCTTAGATCGCGACGGTAGCATTATAAGATGATCCGTCTCACTAATAATCTAAAATGTTCGTCCTTAGTTAGCATAGTTGGTAAGACTCGTTGTTTTGAAGCATCATGTGATGACCGGGTTTGATAGACACAACGTGTGCATACAACGTGTGCAAGCTAGATTTGCACATGCGAAAATGAAGATTTAACTTGACGAGCCTAGCATGTACAGACATGGCCTCGGTGTTGGAGATATGCTCAAGAGACAATAATAAAAGTGTTTATTGTTATATCTTAGTGTTCATGATAAATGTTTGCATCCCATGCTATAATTGTATTAACCGGAAATATTAATACTTGTGTGTTTTGTAAACATAAAAGAGTCCCTAGTAAGCCTCTTGTTAAACTAGCTTGTTGATTAATAGATGGCCCTGGTTTCATGATCATGAACATTGGATGTTCTTAATAACAAGATCATATCATTAGGTGAATGATGTGATGGACATACACCCATAGTAAGCGTAGCATATGATCAAGTCATTAGGTTTGTTTTGCTACAAGCTTTAAGATATATAGTAACCTAATCTATGACCATGAGATCATGTTAATCACCTACACATGATGGATGCTTTGATGGCACCAAACACTACTTCGTAAATTGGTAGTTATAAAGGTGGAATTAAGTGTTCGGAAAGTATAGGTTGAAGCGCGTGGATCAATATTTGGATTTGTCCATCCAAATGACGGATAGATATACTCTGGGCCCTCTCGGTGGAATGTCATCCAATTAGCTTGCAAGCATGTGACTTGGTTCACAAGGGATGTCATATCGCGGTACGAGTAAAGAGTATTTATCGGTAACGAAGTTGAACTAGGTGTAGAGATACCGACGACCAAACCTTGGATAAGTAAAGTATCGCGTGACAAAGGTTATCGGTATCATATGTTAATGGTTCTTTCTATCATGAATTCATCGTTCAATATGTGGGAGCCATTATGGATCTTCAGGTCCCGCTATTGGTTATTGATCGGAGAAGTGTCTCGATCATGTATGCATAGTTCACGAACCGTAGGGTGACACACTTAGGGTTCGATGTTGTTTTAAGTAGATGTGGAATATGGAATGGAGTTCGAATATTGTTCCGAGTGTCGGATGGGATCCAGGACATCACGAGGAGTTCTGGAACGGTTAGGAGAATAAGATTCATATATGGGAAGTCACATTCCAAGTTTGGGAGTGGTCCGGTAAATTTATGGAAGGCTGTAGAATCATCCGAAATAATTCACTATGGCAGGTGGAGCCCCGGAGGGACTCCACCAGCCCTATCCAACCCACAAGGTGGGAAGGTGGAGTCCATGGTGGACTCCACCAGCTTGGCCAGCCACAATGCAAGGAAAGGGAGAAATCCCTCCTTGACTAGGTTTCCCAATTTGGTAAGTTTTGGAGTTGGACTCCAATGTGGTTTTTGGGTGAACCCTAGGTTTTCCACCTATTTAAAGGGGAGAGGAGGGGAGGGGCCAGCCATGACTTGGCCGCACCACCAAGGGCACCAAGGGCTGGCACCCTAGCCCCTCTCTCTAAACCCTAGCGACTCCCTCCTCCACCTCTCTCCCGCACGGCTTACGACGAAGCCCTGCCGGAATTATCCACTACCACCGCATCACGCCATTGTGCTGCCGGGATTCCGAGGATGATCTACTACATCCGCTGCCCGCTGGAATGGGGAGAAGGACGTCTTCATCGACACCGTACGTGTGACCGAGTGCGGAGGTGCTGCCCAATTCTGGCACCGTCAAGATCTTCTACGCGCTTTCGAAAGCGGCAAGTGATCGATTACATCAACCATGAGATTTATCTCGTTAACGCTTAGTGATACGTCTCAAACGTATCTATAATTTCTTATGTTCCATGCTACTTTTATGACAATACTTCAATGTTTTATACATACTTTACAACATTATTATACATTTTCCGGCACTAACCTATTAACAAGATGCCGAAGCGCCAGTTGTTGTTTTCTGCTGTTTTTGGTTTCAGAAATCCTACAAAGGAAATATTCTCAGAATTGGACGAAATCAACGCCCAGGGTCCTATTTTTCCACGAAGCTTCCAGAAGACCGAGGGGGAAAGGAAGTGGGGCCACGAGGCGCCGACACTATAGGGCGGCGCGGCCCAGGCCCTGGCCGCGCGGCCCTAGCATGTGGGGCCCCCGTGACCCCTCCGACTCTGCCCTTCCGCCTACTTAAAGCCTTCGTCGCGAAACCCTCTGTACCGAGAGCCACGATACGGAAAACCTTCCAGAGACGCCGCCGCCAATCCCATCTCGGGGGATTCAGGAGATCGCCTCCGGCACCCTGCCGGAGAGGGGAATCATCACCGGAGGGCTCTACATCATCATGCCCGCCTCCGGATTGATGTGTGAATAGTTCATCCTTGGACTATGGGTCCATAGCAGTAGCTAGATGGTTGTCTTCTCCGCTTGTGCTATCATTGTTTAGATCTTGTGAGCTGCCTAACATGATCAAGATCATCTATTTATAATCCTACATGTTGTGTTTGGTGGGATCCGATGAATCTAGAATACTATGTCAAGTTGATTATCAATCTATCACATATGTGTTGTTTATGTTCTTGCATGCTCTCCGTTGCTAGTAGAGGCTCTGCCCAAGTTGATACTTGTAACTCCAAGAGGGAGTATTTATGCTCGATAGTGGGTTCATGCCTCCATTTAATGCAGGACGGTGACGGAAAGTTCTAAGGTTGTGGATGTGGTTGTTGCTACTAGGGATAAAACATCGATGCTTTGTCTAAGGATATTTGTGTTGATTACATTACGCACCATACTTAATGCAATTATCTGTTGTTTACAACTTAATACTGGAGGGGGTGCGGATGCTAACCTGAAGGTGGATTATTTAGGCATAGATGCATGTTGGATAGCGGTCTATGTACTTTGTCGTAATGCCCTGATTAAATCTCATAGTAATCATCATTGATATGTATTGAATCTTTATCTGTCAATTGCCCACCTGTAATTTGTTCACCCAGCATGCTAGTTATCTTATTGGAGAGACACCACTAGTGAGCTCGTGGACCCCGGTCCATTCTTTTACATCTGAATACATCCTACTCGCAATCATTGTTCTTCTTGTTCTTTGCAAGCAAACACCATCTTCCACTCGATACGCTTAATCCTTTGTTTTCGGCAAGCCGGTGAGATTGACAACCTCACTGCATTACGTTGGGGCAACGTATCTTGATTGTGTTGTGCGGGTTCCACGTTGGCGCCGGTTTCATCTGGTGTTGTGCCGCACTACACTCCTCCACCAACAACCTTCACGTGCTTCTTGGCTCCTACTGGTTCGATAACCTTGGTTTCATTCTGAGGGAAAACTTGCTGCTGTGCGCATCACACCTTCCTCTTGGGGTTCCCAACGGACATGTACATCACGCGCATCAAGCTCTTTTTCTGGCGCCGTTGCCGGGGAGATCAATACACGCTGCAAGGCGAGTCTTCCACATCCAATCTCTTTACTTTGTTTTTGTCTTGCTTTACTTTATTTTATTTACTATCTTGTTTGCTCTATATCAAAAACACAAAAAAAATAGTTGCTTTACTTTCTGTCTTGTTTACTTGTTCTATATCAAAACACAAAAAAAATAGTTACTTGTTTTTACTTTATTCTGTTTGCTTAGTTTACTTTTACTACTGTTAAGATGAGTACTCCTGGGAACACTAAGTTGTGTGACTTCACTAGTTAGGCTTAATGGAAAACAACAAAAAAATTAGAGATCTTTATGAACTTTATCTTGAATTAGGACATGATGTGTTTGAGGAGAGAATTAAAAAACCTATGGAACTTTATATGCATGCTAATGGCAATGTTATTAATATGAATGCTTTGAACACCATTATTGCTAATGCTATGGAAGAATTTAAGCTTGGGGAGGTCGGTTTTGATGAAAATGATCTCTTTAGTCCTTCGGGTATGGAAGAGAAAGTTTATGTTGATATGCCTCCTATATATGATGTTTACAATGATGAATATGATATTTTCAGTCCATCTACTATTGAGGATAAAATTCATTATGATTATTCTATGCCTCCAATTTATGATGATTATAATGATGGATGTGATAGTTTTACTCCCACTATTACTAATAAAATTGATTATGCTTATGTGGAGAGTAATGATACTTTTATGCATGTGGATCATGACAAGAATGTTGTATGTGATAGTTATATTGTTGAGTTTGTTCATGATGCTCCTGAAAATTATTATGAGAGAGGAAAATATGGTTGTAGAAATTTTCATGGTACTAAAACACCTCTCTACATGCCGAAAATTTTGAAGTTACTCATGTTTTATCTTCCTATGCTTGTCACTTTGTTTTTCATGAATTTATTTGTGTACAAGATTCCTTTTCATAGGAAGTGGGTTAGGCTTAAATGTGTTTTGAATTTGCTTTTTGATGCTCTCATTTGCTTCAACTCTTATTTCTTGCGAGAACATCATTAAAATTACTGAGCCCATCTTAATGGCTATAAAGAAAGCACTTCTTGGGAGATAACCCATGTTTTTATTTTACTACTGTATTGTTGAGTCTTGGAAGTTGTTACTACTGTAGCAACCTCTCCTTATCATGTTTTTGTGCCAAGTAAAGTCTCTATGGTAAAGTTGATGCTAGATTTGGATTGCTGCGCAGAAACAGAATTGCTGTCTGTCACGAATTCGCGCAGAAATCTCTCTAAAAAAATCAAAAAAAATCTGCAATTTTACGTGCGTGATCCTCATATATGTATGCAACTTTCATTAGTTTTGAGTTTTTCCGTTTGAGCAAGTTAAGTGCCCCTGAAAAATTCGTCTTTACGGACTGTTCTGTTTTGACAGATTCTGCCTTTTATTTCGCATTGCCGCTTTTGCTATGTTGAATGAGTTTCTTTATTCCATTAACTTTCAGAAGCTTTGTGCAATGTTCAGAAGTGTTAAGAATGATTATGTCACCTCTGAATATATATGAAATTTTGATTATGCACTAACCCTCTAATGAGTTTGCTTGAAGTTTGGTGTGGAGAAAGTTTTCAAGGGTCAAGAGAAGAGGATCATACATTATGATCAAGAAGAGTGAAAGGTCTAAGCTTGGGATGCCCCGGTGGTTCATCCCTACATATTTTAAGAAGACTCAAGCATCTAATCTTGGGGATGCCCAAGGCATCCCCTTCTTCATCGACAACTTATCAGGTCACTTCTAGTGAAACTATATTTTTATTCCATCACATCTTATGTTCTTTACTTGGAGCGTCTTTTGCTTTTATTTTTGTTTTGGTTTGAATAAAGTTGGATCCCACCATCCTTATATTGGAGATATTACGCTCCGCTTTTTCATATGGAACACCTGTGTTCTTAATTGTGCTTTAATGTTCATGGCGAAGGCTGAAATTGCTTCGTTGATTGCTATTTGGTTGAAATCAGAAAATGCTTCATATGGTTTGGAATAACTTGAAATTTGGCAATTGTTTGAGCTCTCATTAGATCATGTTTAAGCTCTTGCATCATGTAGTTTAATCTATTAATGGAGAACTACCATAGAGCTTGTTAAAATTTGGTTTGGATGATTGGTCTCTCTAAGTCTAGATATTTTCTGGTAAAGTATTTGAACAACAAGGAAGACAGTGTAGATTCTTATAATGCTTGCAATATATTCTTGTGTAAGTTTTGCTGTACCTATTCATACTTGTGTTTGCTTCAAACAACCTTGCTAGCCCAAACCTTGTACTAAGAGGAAATGCTTCTCGTGCATCCAAACACCTTGAGCCAAAACCCATGCAATTTGAGTCCACCATATCTACCTACCATGTGGTATTTTTCTGCCATTCCAAAGTAAATTACTTGAGTGCTACCTTTAAAATTTCATTCCTTTATCTTTGCAATATATAGCTCATGGGACAAATAGCTTAAAAACTATTGTGGTGATGAATATGTAGTTATGTGTCTTAGTTCTTATAAGTTGCTTGTTGAGCGGTAACCATGTTTCTGGGGACGCCATCAACTCTTTACATCTGTTGGATATCATGTGAGATGCTATGCATGTTCGTCTGGTCTGAAGTAAGTGTGATTTCATGATCAAATGGTTTGATTATGCATACTGTTAGAGAAGAACATTGGGCCGCAAACTAAAGCCATGTATCATGGTGGAAGTTTCAGTTTGGACATACAACCTCAATCTCTTATGAGAATATTATTTGTTGTTGAATGCTTAAGCATTAAAAGAGGAGTCCATTATCTGTTGTCTATGTTGTCCCGGTATGGATGTCTAAGTTGAGAATAATCAAAAGCGAGAAATCCAATGCGAGCTTTCTCCTTAGACCTTTGTACGAGGCGGCATAGAGGTACCCCTTTGTGACACTTGGTTGAAACATATGTCATGCAATGATAATCCGTGTTATCCGAGCTGATTAGGACAAGGTGCGAGCACTATTAGTACTCTATGTATGAGACTTGCAACTTGTAGGAAGTATTATACATAGCACATATGAATTATTACTACCGTTGACAAAATTGTTTCTATGTTTTCAAAACAAAAGCTCTAGCACAAAAATAGTAATCCATGCTTCCCTCTGCGAAGGGCCATTCTTTTACTTTATTGTTGAGTCAGTCTACCTACTTCTTTCTATCTTAGAAGCAAACACTTGTGTTAACTGTGTGCATTGATTCTTACATGTTTACTTATTGCACTTGTTATATTACTCTATGTTGACAAATATCCATGAGATATACATGTTACAAGTTGAAAGCAATTGCTGAAACTTAATCATCCTTTGTGTTGCTTCAATGCATTCTACTTAGAATTTATTGCTTATGAGTTAGCTCTTATGCAAGTCTTGTTGATGCTTGTCTTGAAAGTACTATTCATGAAAAGTTTTGCTATATGATTCATTTGTTTAGTCATCATCTTTTGTTAGTAATTTTTTTGCTTCAGATCACTCCATCCATCTCATATGCTTTACAATAATGTTGATCAAGGTTATGTTGGTAGCATGTCACTTCAGAAATTATTTGTTGTTATCGTTTACCTACTCGAGGGAGAGTAGGAACTAAGCTTGGGGATGCTTGATACGTCTCAAACGTATCTATAATTTCTTATGTTCCATGCTACTTTTATGACAATACTTGAATGTTTTATACATATTTTACAACATTATTATACGTTTTCCGGCACTGACCTATTAACAAGATGCCGAAGCGCCAGTTGTTGTTTTCTGCTGATTTTGGTTTCAGAAATCCTATAAAGGAAATATTCTCGGAATTGGACGAAATCAACGCCCAGGGTCCTATTTTTCCATGAAGCTTCCAGAAGACCGAGGGGGAAAGGCAGTGGGGCCACGAGGCGCCGACACAATAGGGCGGCGCGGCCCAGGCCCTGGCCACACGGCCCTAGCGTGTGGGGCCCCCGTGACCCCTCCGACTCCGCCCTTCCGCCTACTTAAAGCCTTCGTCGCGAAACCCTCTGTACCGAGAGCCCCGATACGGAAAACCTTCCAGAGACGCTGCCGCCGCCAATCCATCTCGGGGGATTCAGGAGATCGCCTCCGGCACCCTGCCGGAGAGGGGAATCATCACCGGAGGGCTCTACATCATCATGCCCGCCTCCGGATTGATGCGTGAGTAGTTCATCCTTGGACTATGGATCCATAGCAGTAGCTAGATGGTTGTCTTTTCCGCTTGTGCTATCATTGTTTAGATCTTGTGAGCTGCCTAACATGATCAAGATCATCTATTTGTAATCCTACATGTTGTGTTTGGTGGGATCCGATGAATCTAGAATACTATGTCAAGTTGATCATCAATCTATCATATATGTGTTGTTTATGTTCTTGCATGCTCTCCGTTGCTAGTAGAGGCTCTGGCCAAGTTGATACTTGTAACTCCAAGAGGGAGTATTTATGCTCGATAGTGGGTTCATGCCTCCATTTAATCTGGGCAGTGACAGAAAGTTCTAAGGTTGTGGATGTGCTGTTGCTACTAGTGATAAAACATCGATGCTTTGTCTAAGGATATTTGTGTTGATTACATTACGCACCATACTTAATGCAATTATCTGTTGTTTACAACTTAATACTGGAGGGGTGCGGATGCTAACCCGAAGGTGGATTATTTAGGCATAGATGCATGTCTGGATAGCGGTCTATGTACTTTGTCGTAATGCCCTGATTAAATCTCATAGTAATCATCATTGATATGTATTGAATCTTTATTTGTCAATTGCCCACCTGTAATTTGTTCACCCGAGCATGCTAGTTATCTTATTGGAGAGACACCACTAGTCAATCGTGGACCCCGGTCCATTCTTTTACATCTGAATACATCCTACTGCAATCATTGTTCTTACTGTTCTTTGCAAACAAACACCATCTTCCACTCGATACGCTTAATCATTTGTTTTCAGCAAGCCGGTGAGATTGACAACCTCACTGTTACGTTGGGGCAAAGTATCTTGATTATGTTGTGTAGGTTCCACGTTGGCGCCGGTTTCACTGGTGTTGCGCCGCACTACACTCCTCCACCAACAACCTTCACGTGCTTCTTGGCTCCTACTGGTTCGATAACCTTGGTTTCTTTCTGAGGGAAAACTTGCTGCTGTGCGCATCACACCTTCCTCTTGGGGTTCCCAACGGACGTGTACATCACGCGCATCACTTAGCGATCTTCAAGGGTATGATTTTATCATCTCGTTGCTACCATCTACTAGATTAGATCTTGGCTTGTTATTCATTCTTGCGGTAGGAAATTTTTTGTTTTCTATACTACAAATCCCTACACTCAGAACATGGCAAACCGAAAGGTTAAGCATGAATCATATAGATGATATGATGAACATGTCGATGTTTACCATTGAAGCTACATCATCTCTCAGGATAATCGGACTTGGTGTAGTGGATTTGGTTCGTGTAATCACTAAGGCAACGTGAGGGATGTTTTATTGAGTTGGAGTTCACCTAGTTAATTTTATGAACTAATAGTAAACTCAATTTATCATGAACTTAGTCTAAACTAATGGAATCAACTTATCATGTTGTAGATTATGGCGACCCTACGATCAACTTTAATTCGTTCCTAGAGAAAGAAAAGATGAAAAATAATGGAATCAACTTTACGGACTGGTTTCGTAACTTGAGGATTGTCCTCACTGCAGGACAACTGCTCTATGTGCTCAATGCACCGTTGGGTGACCCACCTGCAGAAACAGCTACCGATGAGGCTAAATTTTTTTTGCCTCACTCGAAAGAATCATTACTCCACAATTCAGTGTGCCGTCCTCTACGGTTTAGAATCGGAGCTTCAGAAATGCTTTGAGAACCACGACCCTCATGATATAATCAGTGAGCTCAAAATGATATTTGAAACTCATACGACCGTGGAAAGCTATAATGTTTCTGAAAAGTTCTTTAACTGTAAGATGGATGAGGGCAGCTCCGTTACTGAGCACGTGCTCAAGATGTCTGGGCACACAAAGAAACTCCTAGACTTGGGAATAACGATTCCTCATGCTTTGGGGATTCATCATGTCCTTCAATCACTGCCACCTAGTTACAAGAACTTCGTGATGAACTACAACATGCAGTGCATGGACAAGACGTTACCTGAACTCTTCTCAATGCTCAAAACTGCTGAAGTGGAGATAAAGAAAGAGCACCAAGTGTTGATGGCCAATAAGACCACCAAATTCAAGAAGCAGGGCAAGCCTAAGGAAAAGGAAAATTCAAGAAGGGCGTCAAGAATGCTGCCGCGCCTCCTAAGAAACCCAAGCCTGACTCCAAGCCTGATACTGTGTGCTATTACTAGAAAGAAGAGGGACACTAGAAGAGGAACTGCTCAAAGTACCTGTCAGATCTGAAGAGCGGCAACATAAAAAAGAAAGGTATATCTGATATACATGTTATTGATGTGTATCTTACTAGTAATCGTAGTATTGCATGGGTATTTGATAATGGTTTAGTTGCTCATATTTATAACTCGAAACAGGAGCTATGGAATAAACGAAGACTAGCAATGGACAAGGTGACGATGCACGCTGGAAATGGATCCAAGGTTGATGTGATTGCTGTCGACACGCTCCCCCTACATCTACCGTCGGGATTAGTTTTAAATCTGAATATTTGTTATTTGGTGCATGCGTTAAGCATGAAAATTATATCTGGATCTTATTTACTGGAAGACGGTTATTCATTCAAGTATGAGAATAATGGATGTTCGATTTATATGAATAATATCTTTTATGGTCATGCACCTGAGATGAATGGTTTATTCTTATTAAATCTCGATAGTAGTGATACACATATTCATAACATTGATGCTAAATGAATGGAATTAAATGATAATTCTACATACATGTGGCACTGTCGTTGTGGTCATATTGGAGTGAAGCGCATGAAGAAACTCCATTCCGATGGACTACTTGAATCACTTGATAGATGCGAAGCATGTCTGATGGGAAAAATGACTAAGACTCCATTCTCTGGTATTATGGAGCGAGCTACAAACTTATTGGAAATTATACATACTGATGTGTGCGGACCAATGAGTGTAGCATCGCGCGGTGGTTATTGTTATGTTCTTACTTTCACAGTTGATTTGAGTAGATATGGATATATCTACTTGATGGAACATAAATCCGAAACTTTCGAGAAGGTTAAGGAATTCCAAAGTAAAGTAGAAAATCAATGTAACAAAAATATTGAATCGTGGAGGTGAATATCTGAGTTATGAGTTTAACATGCATTTAAAGAAATGCGGAATACTTTTGTAGTTGGCACCGCCGGGAAAACCACATCGCAATGGTGTGTCCGAACGTCATAATCGAACTCTCTTAGATATGGTTCGATCTATGGTGTCTCATACAGATTTACCGTTATTGTTTTGGAGTGATGCATTAGAGACAGCCGCATTCACTTTAAATAGGGCACCATCTAAATCCGCTGAAACGACACCGTATGAATTATGGTTTGGGAAGAAACCTAAATTGTCGTTCCTTAAAGTTTGGGGCTGCGAAGCTTATGTAAAAAATTTACAACCTAACAAGCTCGAACCCAAAGCGGAGAAATGCGCCTTCATAGGATACCCTAAAGAAAAAATTTGGTATACCTTCTATCACAGATTCGAAGGTAAAATCTATGTTGCCAAGAACGGATCCTTTCTTGAAAAAGAATTTCTCTTGAAAGAAGTGACTGGAAGGAAATTAGAACTCGATGAGGTTACTGAATCTTCTCTCGAAAATCAGAGTAACGCAGTACCGGAAGATATTCTTGTGCCGCCTGCACTGATAAGAGAGGAAGCTAATGATAATGATCATGAAACTTTGAACGAAGTTACTAATGAACCTCGCATGTCAACGAGGATACGTGCCACTCCTGATTGGTACGACCCCGCCTTAAATGTCATGATTGTGGACAACAATGATGACCCTGCAATGTATGAGGAAGCAATTATGAGCCCGAATTTCAACAAATGGAAAGAGGCCATGAAATCCGAAATGGGATCCATGTATCATGACCAAGTATGGACTTTGGTAGACTTACCTGATAGCCGCAAGGCTGTCGAGAATAAATGGATCTTCAAAAGAAAAACATATGCTGATGGTAATATTATTGTCTATAAAGCTCGACTTGTCGTGAAAGGGTTCGGACAAATTCAAGGAGTTGACTATGATGAGACTTTCTCACCTGTAGCGAAGCTTAAGTCTGTGAGGATATTGTTAGCAATCGCTACATTTTTCGATTATGAAATTTGGCAGATGGATGTCAAAACGGTGTTCCTTAATGGTGACATTGAGGAAGAGTTGTTTATGGTACAACCCAAATGTTTTGTTGATGCTAATAATGCTGATAAGGTATGCAAACTTCAGCGCTCAATTTATGGAATGAAGCAAGCATCCCGGAGTTGGAACCGATGTTTTGATAAGGTGATCAAAGACTTTCGATTTGTACAAACTTTTGGAGAAGCTTATATTTACAATAAAGTGAGTCTGAGCTCTGTAGCATTCCTGATATTGCATGTGGATGCCATATTGTTGATTGGGAATGATATAGAACTTTTTAGTAGTGTCAAAGGATATTTGGATAAGTGTTTTTCAATGAAGGACCTTGGAGAAGCAACATACATTTTAGGCATCAAGATTTATAGAGATAGATCAAGACGCTTAATAGGGCTTTCACAGAGTACATATCTGAATAAGATTCTAAAGAAGTTTACGGATGAGAGCAAGAAAGGGTTCTTGCCCATGTTGCCAGGTAAGACCATGAGTAAAACTCAAAGTCTAGCTACGGCAGAAGAAATAGAAAAGATGAACAAAATCTCCTATGCCTCGGCCATAGTCTCTATCATGTATGACATGCTGTGTACAAGGCCGAATATCGCACATGTTGTTAGTTTGACCATCAGATATCAAAGTGACCTAGGAATGGAACACTGGATAGCGGTCGAGAATATCCTAAAGTACTTGCAAAGAACTAAGGATATGTTTCTTTGTTATGGAGGTGACCAAGAGCTCGCTGTAACTAGTTACACTGATGCTAATTGGAACACTGATACAGACGACTCTAAGTCTCAATCTGGATACGTATTTAATTTGAATGGTGCAGCAGTGAGCTAAAGGAGTGCCAAGCAAAGCGTTGTGGCGAAATCTTCAACTGAATTGGAATAACTTGCTGCTTCGGAGGCTTCATCAGAGGCGATGTGGATGAAGTGTTTTTCATTACTGAGCTTGGTGTGGTTCCTAGTGCCTTGGACCCGATGAGCACCTATTGTGACAACATGGGTGCCATAGCCAATGCACAGGAGCCAAGGTCACATAAGAAGTTGAAGCATATCAAGCTACATTTTCATTCTATTCGCGAGTATGTCGAAGACGACGACTGAAAGATTTGCAAAGTACACACTGATCTGAATGTGGCAGATCCTACACCAGAACGCCAAGGGTGTTACGTACATTGCCATGTAATCTAGATTATTGACTCTAGTGCAAGTGGGAGACTGTTGGAGATATGCCCAAGAGGCAATAATAAAATTACTATTATTATATCTTTGTGTTTATGATAAATATTTGCATCTCATGCTATAATTGTATTAACCGGAAACATTAATACTAGTTTGTTGTAAATATAAAAGAGTTCCTAGTAAGCCTCTTGTTAAACTAGCTTGTTTATTAATAGATGATCATAGATTCATGATCATGAACATTGGATGTCATATCATTAGGTGAATCATGTGATGGACATACACCCATAGTAAGCGTAGCATATGATCAAGTCATTAAGCTCGTTGTGCTTCAAGCTTTAAGATACATAGTAACCTAATCCTTCGACCATGAGATCATGTTAATCACCTACACCGGATGGATGATTTGATGACACCAAACACTACTTCGTGAATGAGTTGATATAAAGGTGGCATTAAGTGTTCGGAAAGTATAGGTTGAAGCACGTGGATCAATAGTGGGATTTGTCCATCCAAATGACGGATAGATATACTCTGCTGGGCCCTCTCGGTGGAATGTCATCCAACTAGCTTGCAAGCATGTGAGTGGCTCACAAGAGATGTCATATCACGGTACGAGCAAAGAGTACTTATCAGTAACGAGGTTGAACTAGGTATAGAGATACCGACGATCAAACCTCGGAAAAGTAAAATATCACGCGACAAAGGGAATCGGTATCGTATGTTAATTGTTGTTTCGATCAGAAGTCATTGTTGAATATGTTGGAGCCATTATGGATCTACAGGTCCCGCTATTGGTTATTGATCGGAGAAGTGTCTCGATCATGTCTGCATAGTTCATGAACCGTAGGTTGACACACTTAAGGTTCGATGTCGTTCTAAGTAGATATGGAATATGGAATGGAGTTCGAATATTGTTCGGAATCTCGGATGGGATCCAGGACATCACAAGGAGTTCCGGAATGGTCCGGAGAATAAGATTAATATATGGGAAGTCACATTCCAAGTTTGGGAATGGTCCGGTGAATTTATGGAAGGTTCCGGAAGGTTCTAGAATCATCCGGAACAATTCACTATGGCATGTGGAGTCCCGGAGGGACTCAACCATCCCTAGTCAACCCACCAAGTGGGAAGGTGGAGTCAATGGTGGACTCCAGCATCTTGGCCGGCCACATGAGAAGGAAAGGGAGGAATCCCTCTTCCTCAATTTTTTGTAAGTTTCGGAGTTGCACTTCAATGTGGTTTTGGGGGAACTCTAGGTTTTCCACCTGTATATAGAGGTGGAGAGGGGAGGGGGCCGGCCACCACAACATCCGCACCACCCAGGGCACCCAATGCCGGTTCCCCAAGCCCCATCTCTCCCAAACCCTAGCCCTTCCTCCTCATATCTCACGCAAGGTTTTGGCGAAGCCCTGCCGAGTTCTCCACCACCACCGTCACCACGCCATTGTGCTATCGGGATTCCGAGGAGGATCTACTACATCTGTTGCCCGCTAGAACGGGAGGAGGACGTGTTCATCGAAACCGTACATGTGATCGAGTGCGGAGGTGCTGCCCGATTGTGGCACCGTCAAGATCTTCTACGCGCTTTTGAAAGCGGCAAGTGATCGACTACATCAACCACGAGATTTATCTCAGTAACACTTAGCGATCTTCAAGGGTATGATGATCTCATCTCGTTGCTACCATCTACTAGATTAGATCTTGTCTTGTTATTCGTTCTTGCGGTAGAAATTTTTTGTTTTCTATGCTATGAAACCCTACAGACGTTGCCGTGGCCGCGGAAACGGCCGCAACACTGGTGGGTACGGGGGTGGCGCCCCCCGCACCGCCTATCAGGCGCCCCCGCCGCAATGGAGCAGCGGCTTCAACCTATGGACCGGGGTCGTGCACGCCTATAGAATGCCCGTGCCACGCTCACCCACCCCGGGTCTTCTCGCCCCCCGCCTGCAGGCTCACCAGGCGCACTTCGCTGCACCGTAGGCTCCCGCACCAGCCTACGGTGGCATGACGCCCTATGCGCCTCCCTAGCAGGCGGGCTGGGACCCAGCGCTGGTCGCTGCACTCCAGCAGGCGCCTTCCGCCGGCCCCTACGTCGGCGGCGGCGATTGGATCATGGACACTAGCGCCTCCTCGCACATGGCCACTTACCCGGGTAACCTCTCCGGTTTGTTTCCGATTTCCACCACCTCCCGCATCATCGTCGGCAATGGCGCTAGTCTTCCTATCACTCATATTGGTTCCACTAATTTTCCCTCCACGTCTAAACCTTTGTCTCTTAATAATGTCATTGTCTCTCCAGAACTCCATCATAATCTAGTTTCTGTTAAAAATCTTTCCTGTGATAACTTTGTAACTGTGGAATTTGACGCTTTTGGTTTTTTGTTAAGGATGCCCGTACCCATATGGTACTCCACCGATGTGAGAGCCCTGGCAATCTTTACCCAGTCTGCTCGTCTTCATCACGCTCCGGACCTCATGCTCTCTCCGCCGTCATCGATCTTTGGCATGCTCGCCTCGGACATCCTAGCTCCACCGCACTTTGTCAAATAATGCGGGGTTTTTCGTTTTCATGTAATAAAATGGTTGCTCATACTTGTGAAGCATGCCATCTGGGCAAACATGCTCGTCTACCATTTAGCTCTTCCTCCACAGTTGCGTCTTTTCCCTTTCAGTTAATTCATAGTGATGTATGGACTTCTTCGATTGCTAGTAATTCTAGTTTTCTTTATTATCTTGTTATTCTTGATGACTATTCTCACTTCGTTTGGACATTTCCTCTATGCAAAAAGTTCGACGTCGCCACCACCCTTTCTGCCTTTTACTCCCACGTGTCCACCCAGTTTGGTCGTCCTATACATGCTCTCCAGACAGATAATGGTAAAGAGTTCGATAACACCGCCGTTCGACACCTCCTATCTTCCCACGACACCATTTTTCGTCTCACTTGTCCCTACACCTCACAACAGAAAGGTCGTGCCGAGCGCGTTCTCCGCACCCTTTATAACTGCATCCGCACCCTTCTCTTTCACGCCCATGTTCCTCCCACCTTTTGGCCTGACGCCTTAGCCACCGCCAACCCTCCTCATTAACCTTCGTCCATGTGGTACCCTATGGAACTATGCGCCCCACCATCTCCTCTATGGTTTTCCACCTTCCTACGATGGCCTTCGGATTTTCGAATGTAGTTGTTACCCCAGCACCATCACCACACATCACAAACTCGCTCCTCGTTCCGTCCCTTGTGTCTTCCTCGGTTACCCGGCTAACACTAAAGGCTATCGGAGCTATGATCCTGTGTCGCACCGGGTGCTCACATCCCGGCATGTTTTACTTTGATGAGCACTATTTTTTGTTTGCACATGAACAGGTGGTGAACCTGTCATCATCTTCGAGCGACTATAGGATGAATATTATATCAACTGCTATTTTACTTTGGAACATAATCTAATTAGACATGTATCTACTAAGATATACTTACTGTATTACTATCACATTGTGGAGCTCTGGAGTGCCTGGGAGATTGGCATTATGTTTATCCCATGGTGCTTGAGATTTTTGTGAATGGATCACTCTTTCTTTAGTCTTGAAACGGTCAATACATGGTACATTTTATTTGAAGGAAGTAAAAAAGAATAATTTCAGGACTTATGGTCTCTGTATTTGCTTACTTGCTATCTATTTAGATCATGGGTGGACGAGTGATTGTGGAAGGGCCAATGTATGGATGGGATGATTCCACCGAAGACAACAACATTGCAGAAGGTGATACTCTGTTCTTCACTTACACTGTAGATTCTTCGATGGAGGTGGCCATCTTTGCGAGCAACATGGTGTGAGAAAATCTTGGGCCATTTAAGTGCAGTGATGCCTAGGGCTTGCTTTTACTTAGTACGCTGTAATCCATGCTAAAACATGCAATCTATCTATCTGTGTATTTCTGAACTGCAGTAACTCTGTACTGATGTGTCCAACTACCTTACAAAGTGTATTGTATCTATAATCAGTTTGCACTCATACTTTCATGTTTTATCTGTCAAACTTCCGAGTTACAACAGCTCTGTATTGCGTGTCCAACTACCATGTGAACCATGCTATATGTATTTCCAGTACATATTTAAATTCCCATGATTTATCTGCACAATGTCCAGTTTACCCCTTTGTTGATCTTCTCTGGTAGAATAAGGCTATGTATGACATTGGTATTAATAAATGTAATTGTAAAACTGGTGGATTCATACAGGCTTTCTGTCAGGATAAGTGTTACGGTAATATTAACAGATCCAATCGCTCGCATACTGTCAAAAAAAAATAGTGTCAGTCTTATCCTTTAGTAACTCACAGAAACAAGACATTCCACAGTGCTATTGCTTACTCTTTGTCGGTCCTTTTATTAGTATCCTACCAGGGCAATATAAAGAATGTCATGAATTGGTCGCTGTACTCAGTTTATGAACTCTTGTGCCATTAGAATTGTTACCATGATATAAAAGCACAGGCGCGGCGGCACACTACTACATTTCTCTTTATTTTTCATTTGCCAGCCGAGGTTCAATTGGATCAAGAGAAACACAGCCTGGCACGCATGATCAAATTTAGATCGGGGAAGGACAAGTTACACGGAGGGCTACCAAAATGCAATCCGCACATTCCCGTTTCACTTCTGTTTGCCAAATCATGGTTGTATCTAAATATTATAGCTCACACACTTACTCACAGGTTCAGTGTTTAATTTTTTTTTCTTATCACACATAGATCTCCATTCATGATGTAAGGTGTACACAACATAATAAATCTTAATAATAAACATGTGAGCTATTTTAGATGCTCATCATCCATTCTCTAGCACATCTCCACGCTGCCCGCCATATTAACTTGCTTTAGAAATAATTTTTTGTTCTCCATCTTAAAACCTATGGTTTAAACAGAAAAATATGCATTACTTATATCAATTCAGATGCACACGGCTCCTGATGGTCGCTCAGGATATCTTGTGCCAGGCTGGTTGGCATCATGCTAGTAGACTACAATGATGTGTAGTTTTACGATGCTCCTTTTATTCCGCTGGCTGATATTTGTATCAACTATAGGCGATGGTTGAGAATTGTGAGGTGTAAGACTTTATACTTTTGTGATTTTAATAAAAGGCCGTGTGCATCATCATGATGCAGAAGCCGGGGTTAAACTCCCCATTTCGAAAAAAAAAACTTATATCAATTCAGATGTGGTCTTAAAATTATTAACACCATCATATTACACGGTTGGCGCGGCGTGCCGCCGCGCCAATTCATGCTAGTAATCTAATTCGGTTAGGAAACCGACTATTCCTGTACTATATAATTATATATACTGGTGGTCGGCGGAGGACGGGTTCTTTTTTTGTGCGGGGACGAAAAATGGGTTCAGCTTGCTGATGTGCGACGAGGCTGCTCGCCGGTGGTGTTGAAGGGTGGCATAGGTTCTGGGCGGCAACAGGTTCATCTTCGGCATGGCGATAAACCAGAGGACGGAGTGCCTCACCACAGGCCTGCTCACGGCATGGGCAAGGGCATGTCGCTGCTCACCCAGTTCCGGAATGCAAACTCCTAGGTCAAGCACATGACGAGCTCGACGGCATGGCTGACCAGCCCTGGGAGGAGCTGAGCTGAGAGCGGGCACAATGCCGATATTCACGCTGGCCAACCTCACCAGCCCGCGCGAAAATCTAGACAGGAGATCGATGGATTTCTGTCCACCACGCCGCCCATCCTAAACACGGACACGTCGACACTCGACCACCACAACAACGACGCAGGAGACCTGCACCATGTCTGCATATAGGATACTGGCCGGGTGTAAAGTGGACCATGCAGGTGGGAGCCGAGGGTGGGAGTGGAATCGTCCAAGTTGCCTTTGGGCCTTTGGGGGACAGACCGACAGAACTGCCCGGCGATAGGGTCGAAAGAAGATGAGATGAAAAAAGGAGTTTGCTAGTTTTCACTTAGCTGGGAACTATATTTTGCAGGACTGTTCTTTCCCTTTTCTATCTAAAATATCCCCACCGTGCACGCATTCTGCAAGTATGTGGGCTTTTTGCTCTTGTGGCCTCTGTGTGCGTGTTTTGTGATTATTTTTTTGTACTCCTTTTAAATTTCCTTCGGTTATAAGAGCATCTCAAACGGACGCGCTAAAACGCGCCCGCACGGTATAAAACGCCAGTTTAGCGCGCCGGCGCGAAAAAATGTTGCTCCAGCAGACGCGCAGCGCGCTATTGTTTTCCAGCAAGCGCGAAATTGCGGCCCAACGCGCTGCATATTTTGCGCACGTGGCACCACGCGCGGTAAAGGAAAAGGCTAGCCCGTGAAAGGCAACTGCTCGACCATTCCCCTCTCGCGCTCCTGATTTCGCCCCTCTCTTGCTCCAGCGCGCGTGATTCACCGATGATGGCAGGCCGCTCCGCTCCTCTCCCACGAACTCCGATCCGTCGGCTGCAGCTTCTCCAGCGGTGGAGACGGCGAACCCTAGCGCCTCGATCGTGCGGAACCTATTCGTGGCGCTAAGATCGGCGACCGCAAGCGCTGCGCTTGCGCCGGCAGCACCTCCCCCGATGAAGAAAGCAGTCACAAAGCGGTCGTCGGTGGATGCAGCAGTGCAGAAAAAAGGGGTCGAAGAAGTCGACGACGCCATAGATACCTCCTCCACCACCACCCCCATCGGAAGCATTTGCACCGGATTCAGGCGTGCCCAACATGGGCGATGATATGATAGCAAGGTACGGACTTTCTCTTTGCTACATACATGTTTAGATGAATAGTATTTGTGTGGATGAATAGAATTTGATAACAATTTGTATGTAGTGTTGTTGATGAGACATTCATGTCACATATGAATGTTGGGTCCAATTATTCGCAAGAATATTCGTGTATACATCTTGATAGTGGTACATATGGAGTCGATGCGGATGGTGAGGGTTGGTCGATACACCGAAAGGGGGACGGTCGGCCAACTATATTGCCGAAGAAGACGTTTTGCACAAGGTGGGTATGGATCCGGCTACCGGCACGGATCAAACAAAACATACATACTGGGCAGGGATTATAGTCTTATACAATAGAACTTGCACTAGGGGCACGAACATGTCTCTTCGGTCGCGATGGGGAGTTATCAACACCGATTGTTCAAAGTGGTGGGGGTGTTGGCACATGTTGACAAAATAAACCCAAGTGGTACCAATGAGAAAGATGGGGTAAGTTCTATATCCACTAATTGTTGCTCTCATCTTGTTTATTTGTTATATTTGCACTAATTACTATTTTTTACTTATGTAGAACGAGATTGCCAAGAGTTTATTTATGGGAAATCCTAAGCCGAACAAGAAGGGTAAGATGGTTGAAGCGATTTTTTTTGTACCATTGTTGGAGTGAAATTAAGAATGAAAAAAGTGGAGGAATCGTGATGGAGTAGAAGTCCCAATCAAGCTAAGAAAAGCAATCAAGGAAACAATAGATGGTGCCATTGGACTTGAAGATTCATCATCAAGTGAAGAAACTCCTAACTGATTGCAAAAACAACAAGGGGAAGAAACACCGCATTGAGCAAGAGAAGAATGTCTTTTTGATGGACACATCCAACCTTGATGATAGGCAAAAGGAGTACATCAACCTCATGCATGATCAAATCTTGGCGCAGAAAAGGATGAGTACCATCAGAGCCATATGGTATGCTATGGAGGCACGGGTGGAATGAGTTCCATTGGTGGCATGGGAGGCTATGGAGGAATTAGTACCATGGGAGGCATGAGAGAAATGAGTACCATGGATGTCATGGGAGGGATGAGTTCCATGAGTTTTACTGCGCCTGGTGAAGTGCTTGGCAACGACGCGCTAAAGTGTCCAGCGCCTGGTGAAGCGATTTGCAAACACGCACGCTAAAACTAGAAAAACGGTGCTGTAATTTTTTTAGCGTGTGGCGCTATCACGCGTCTGTTGGAGATACTCTAAGTGAGGTTCCAACTGATTTAGTTAGTTGTAGCTGGGGTTATAATCGGAAAAAAATTCCAGTTGCGACTGAATTTTTTTTTCTTCTTACAATTGAGGTTGCAACTGTGATATTTTTCCAGTTGCAAGTTGGATTGCATCTTACATTTTTCTGGTTGTAAAAGATGTTGCTACTTACATTTTTCCGGTTGTAAAAGATGTTGCAAATCAGATTTTTCTAGTTGCAAATGGGGTTGCAACTGGAACCTTTTTAGCAGTAAATGATGTTACAACGGTGATACATTGTTAGTTGCAAGTAAAGTTGCAACTAAGGTTATTTTCAGTAGAAAGTGATGGTGCATCTATGATTTTTTTTTCCAGTTGCAGGTGTTGTTGCAATTATAATTTTTTTTGTTCCAAGTGTAGTTGTAAGTGCGTTTTTCCCAGTTACAAGTGGAATTGGAACTAAGCATGGGTTTATTGATTCAACTAGCCGATCGGTAAGAAAAAATAAATGGCTCGAAATCTACTTGAGAAAATTCAGACGTGTTCAATGCAATTCAAAAAAATGTTTTATTCATTTCTTTATCATTGTATATTAATTGTGTCTCTTGATGTTATATGAAGTCGATCATGCAACATTTGCCTCCAAGGACAAGAGAGGGAATCACCATTGGACACGTGGTGGACAGGAGGCCTCACGCTGATCCTCTATCACATTGTTAAGGGGGAATAAGAGGAGACTTATAGAGCATTCATCAAAAACCATGGGATCCTGGTGGAACCCTTAATAGTAATGTACTGAGGTTGTTTACCCTTTACATTGATATGTTTATGAGAGGACGGTTGAACAGATGGCTGGTCTACAACCGCCCTATGTGAAGTATCTCCCATGCACATATATATAAAGAATTACTAGAATAATCTAATCTTTGATATTCCAAATACTAGAGATGAATCGAAGATTTTCCAAAAGCAGTTTAGCCTACTTACAGCACACTGTTTTCATTTTCATTAGTTACTTTTAGGAATTTTACTTTTACTATTTAGCACACTCAATCAACCTTATTCACTTTTACTTGAAATTAAGTGCATCCTTGTGCATTCTTTTGTAAGTTGTAACAAGGAACACATATTTTATCATAGACGGTAGGCTCTCTGTGGGATCGATACTCTTATTTCGAAATTCACTTGTGGTCCCACACTCCTGCCGAGGGGATTTGTAGAGGATTGGTGGAGGACAAAGGGCCGACGTCGGTGTGGTTGAGTGGGAGGTGCAGGAAAGAGTCGTCTACCATGACAGGCTGCGGTGTCGCAAGTGAGAGTTGAAGGGACCAGCCAGAGAGGGAGGCTCTGCTGGTTGTGCGCTTGAAGAGAGAGGATCAGCGCCACAGGCGTCCGTGCATGAGGAGTGTGTGTTTTGTCTGGTAGGTGGCCTACACTAGTAGGAAATGCTCATTAGTGCCGTGTGAGTCGGTTACTGGTGGGCCCCCTCCTAAACCTTTGTACTAGCACGTTTAGATACTAGCGCGTAAACCTCAAACGTCATTTCGTTGACGGACCTACCATCCCGCCATTTGTTTTCCTAGAAGAGGGCAGATTCCTCATTGCTGACCTCCGTCGAGGTGGAGGCCGCAAAGACATTCAACTCCACCTTCAATAACTGCATATCAAACCCGCACCAAGGTCGCATGGAGTCTATACGCATCCTTCAGATCCAGCGCACCATCAAACTGATCGCGGTGGCCACCGTTTGCGTCTGCTAGCCCAGAGAAACCCGCGCAGGATTTTGTTAACCTGCTTTAGCGTCTTCTTATCAAGACCTAGTACCATCAGCTGGTGCAGCGGGATTGCTGCGAGTACCAGACGGATCAGCGCCAAACACCCTGTCCTAGGCATCACGAATGCCTGCCAGGTAGGGAGTTTGTCGTTGCTAAGCATGTTGTTTGGGTTTTCATTCGATTTCCCTAATAAACTGGACAACTTTTTTGCTTCTATTAATAATGCAACGTAACATAGGAAAACTCTCCGTCCTTGGCTGGCAAAAAAAAAAAAACTACTGTACAAATGAAGACTGAATCTAGAGCAGACACGGAATGGGATAAAAAGTGTCGGTCGCTCTAATTTCTGTATTTCCTCAAAAGAAAAAAAAGGTGGACTTACCTTCTTTCCAACGGTGTGCATCTTCTTACACTCAGTGTAATCATGAAAATCAAGGTCGCAGGCTTTGACATCATCAGCCACGATGGCGTACCAGACATCGAATTCCACATTGAACTGCATCTTTTCTCCTGCATCTTCCATTTCATATCTTCTTACTGTGAGGTATTCTGAGGACAGTGGTGGCAGGATTGATATGGTTTTGTTGAAGAAGTAACCTTCCGCAGGTTTTTCTTTTGTGCAATGTATGGAGAAACTAACATAGGATTCTGTAGTGTTGATTATTTTAATTGAAGACAAAACAGTTTTATCTGGCACCATGGGAAAACATACTTCCGGGGGGTCAAACAGGATTACCTCATCTGAGGTAGATACACTTATTATCTGCAAAAGAAGAACATAGCCAAGGATAAATCGGTCTATTGGAAACATTCAATTAGAGAACATTAACTTGCAGTGAAACTGGTATCTATGATTAAATGTGTAATTCGACATTTCAAGTTTTTTTTGTTTCAACTATAGCCCATTTCACTATTTTGAGATAATTTCCCAGCACGTTTTCCTTTCAAGACGTCTATACTAAAATATTTCCAATGATAGTTATTAATATATAGGAGTAACTCAATAACAAGCAGTTATCCAGAAGTAACAAGTATCCTATCCGACAGGGTCCCCGTCCATATCTTTTTTCCTTGAAGTGTAATTTGTGAAAACAATGGCGGTTTTGGAATTGAGGAATTGAGCGAGCATATCACTGGTTCTTTTCAAACTAGAGTAAAAATCATGGACAAAAGTGGGAGTGGACTATGTACCGTGAACACAAATGGACATTTTTTTATTCCTTGACACCATTAAGCAGCAATAACAAGATTGATGATGTTTGAATGGGGAAGTAGGTGTGATGATGAAATAGGCACACATCTGCTAGAGACGTGGATCATGTTTTTCATGGAGATGAGCGGCTACTTAGCACATATACTATAATCGAATCAAATAAATAACGTTCAAGATTATGTTGTTAGTCAGAAAACAAAAGTGACACATATTTGTACTGTCCAGTGATAAATTTTAATTTATCTACATTTACAATTTCATAAAACGAATAGATGAAACTATCAAATGAAGGAAACAAAAACGAGACTAGAATATTGTCCAACCAGAAAACCAAAGTGGCACATATTTTGACGTACACTGTTAATTAGTTTACTATGCACATGCGCCTATACCCCAGTCGACTAGATCTAAATTCTTAAACAATCACAGATTCTACTAAGGAAGGTAATTAAAACTTCGCAAGTTTAATTAAGTAACTATGCTCACCTCGGATTCTGCCTCTGTTGGCGGCACACTGGACTCATGTGGACTATGCAGACTTCTTGTGTCTGAAATTATTAGGGACCCAAGTGAAACATCCACTTTGGGTGCCTCGGCCTTATATGTAACCGTAAGATTTACTTCATCTACCAATTTACCTTCCTCGTTATGGAATATATCTTCAGTTATATTCTCAGTCATAAGGCTGTCATTTACTTTGGTGCTCCGCACAATGAAATCGCCAATGTACTGCCAATCTTGTGGTACCTTTTCTAGTGATTGCAATGTTATGTTGACACTATACTTTGATCGTGGAGCCACAATGTCTTTCTTTGGTTCTATACAGTATGGCAGGGGGCTCGTTGTTTGGATGGCGAAAGCAATAAAATCATTTGTCTCGTTGGTTAGCTCAAGTAAGCATGAATTGTGATTGTTGAGCTCGAAAGGAAAGCATAGCTCAAGAGGCTCAATCCCAAGCATGTCATCATCAAAGTAGGGGCTTCTCTGCAAGAATCAAACAAGATGCGTTTCAACAATGAGATGCACTTTTCCTAGAATCTCATGAGCTCTGTTTTCATTAGGGTTGAAAACTTATAGAATTAGAAGAGTAGGCAAAAGGCAATGAATGTTTTTTATTTCACTTAAATGTTTGGACTAGCATTGGGGGAAATTAAATATCAGGTCGTGGTAATAGGCGCACTCTCTTGCATGTATGCTATATCACTATCACTTGATCTTTTAACATATATGGTTCCTTAGCGAAAAGAATGCATCTTTTCAATGCGAAGGCTGGGGGTCTGAACCTCTTTGTCGAAAGAAAAAAAGCCGGAGAGAATGCATCCACATTATGAAGCACAAATGTAAGACTCCTCTCCTACAATGTACACTTTATTTGTTTTTTTTTTCGTGTACATCAACATGTAGATAGCCCTTCCCTGTGGAGCAAGTCATAAAGGCTTTTCTTTCCTTGTATTCTATTTATACAATCAAAGTTATGAGGAGCACATGAGCTTACATGGCCAACCGTAGATTCATTTGCATTGCTGACTTGCCTATCCGTGCTTTCCAATTCATTGATCCCACGCACTATGTCGGATATCAAAGGCCTCTTATAGGGGTCCTTTTCCTGGCAGAGTAGCCCAATCTCGATGAGTTTAGTTATCTGTTGGTATCTAAATGGTGTTTCTTTCCCTGATTTATGACATCTATGCCTCCATCTTCTAAGTACCTGCCATTTGACAGAGCTGCTATAGTGAAGAAAAAATAATGCCAGCAATTTGTATAGACATAGGGTAGACAAACCATGTCAGCTTGATTCTAGAATCAATTCATCAGTTTCTTTAGTTAAGATCTCTTTTAAATTGTAGCACCATGATGATGCCACCCAATGCTTGGAAAAAAATTTAACTAGAAGTATAACTGAAATGTAATTCCTGTTTCATTAGGAAAATTTCAGGGTGCTCAACTACTATTTATCTTATTTTCCCTATGAGAGAAAAATATGGATCTTAAAGTCAGTTGAAAACACATTCAGTTGTTAACTAAGTTAGTCGATATTACTTCACAAGATGAATAAAGTAACAAGGTTTTGGACCTTGGTGCCTGGTCCAGCCACCAGGAGTACCCACTCAACAAGAAGAACAAAAACAAGAGGCACAAAAACACGTGCTTATTGTCTCATGCGCAATATTCTATGGATTACCATTAAGCTAAATATACATCAACATGCCACTAGATTACTCACGTTAATCGAAATAGTATTTTTAGGCTTATACAAAACCTTCTAACGATATGCAACAAAAATATTTGGACAAATCTGTAAAAAGGGACCATCTACAATGTAAAACACACTACATTATCAATTTATCAAGAAAAAAACCTTACATTGTTAATATCGGGAACACTCCTAAACCCTGTCACCAGTTCGATTATTATGATGCCGAGGCTATACACATCAGACTTGACTGACATTTTGCCATTCTCTAGGTATTCTGGAGCGGTGTATCCTCTGCATGAGATTCTATTAATTATAGTAGAACACTAAAAATGGACGGGAAGGTATTGAAAAAGTCATGTGGTAAATTGCTTACAGTGATAAAAAGCGGGTTGTACTTTTAGTTTGTGAGTTATCCATGATCTTTGATAAACCGAAATCTGTTATTTTCGCTACCATATTATGATCTATTAGTATGTTGGCCGGTTTCAGATCCATATGAAGAATACGTTTTTTCATATGAAGATACTGCAGACCCTCGCATATTCCTTTTATTATGAAATAACGAGTGTCCCATTGAAGCCCCCTTAATTCATCTGCAGAATAAAAAGGCAGAAGAGCATGAGGTCTTTCAACAATTATTTGTGCACTATACGAAAATGATATTGTTAGGCTGTATCTTATATAATTGTTACTGAAGAGTACTAGGAGTTAAAAGAGAGAGAAGAATTGCCCACATTCCAGAGTGTACCTGCAATATATTTGTCTAGACTCCCGTTGTTGATGTACTCAAAACAGAGTATTCTTTCTCTATCCTCTGCGTAGATGTATTCTTTTGATCCTTCACATTTGATTGCTTTATGCTCTGTATTAGAACAGAAGCCAAGAAATTTAACTATATTCTTATGATTTACATTCAATAGGCTGTTAACCTCCCGGCGAAATAGCTTCTCATCTATTGTTTGGTTGTTCCTTAGCCTCTTCACAGCAACTTCTCCATTTTTTAGGACACCCTGTTTAAACTCGGTTCACATTAGAAAATATTGAACATGCAATGCAACAAGTTGTGAGAAAATTTGCCATGCATGCATAGAACTCAACTCTGGCAGCATATATACTACCAAAGTATTTTGCTTTGCAGTATAGCACAGAGACATAGCGATAATTTTATAAAAATTCTCTACCAATGGAACATTTGTCCAGTAGTTTTATTTTTCTCTCTTGTCAACCGCATGAGATATTTTGGTTGTTCAACCCAGATTTTCTGTGCAAAGTGAAGTTTACCTTGTAAACGGTTCCAAATCCGCCAGCACCAATTATTCGCTCTTCGGAGAAATTTTCGGTGATGCTCTCTAGAGCTGATAACTTTACATCTCTTGGCTCGATGCTTCCGTGAAATATGCGCTCCAATACGTCCTCCATGTTTCCCTCGTCTTCCTGAGTACACACATCATGCAATTTCCGACATTAGCTACATAAATCTAATGCAATTCCTGAACCATGAGACTAAGCATCCAAACAACGAGTTGTGTACCTATTGGAGACTTGTGCTAAGCCCTGTCCCTACCTATTAGAGGGGAACTGTGCTTAGGGGATGTCCAATGACTTGATCAAATAAACCCTGCATTTTAGTGAAGATGCAAAAGTTGGTCTGAGATGTAGACTACGGTAGATATATAGGCTTGAAAAGTGGGGAACTTGTTGTTTGTACTTCTTACAGGCTAAAATTCGCGGCGCGGAGTATATATCTGAACTTAGATGGAAACAGGAGCAAATAGAATCAAACAAAAATGATATGCATCGCAAACACAGTCTAGATATGTAGAGCTATTTTTAACAAATGTCTAGAGCTACATGCCGACAGAGATTTCAGCAGATCTTACCAAAGTAATACAACAGGAGCAAAACAAACCAAAATAACTTAGGACCGTCAACTTTTACATACCTGATAGCAGCAGAATGGGTGAAGAAGATAGGAACTGTATTCTGAAATGGGCAATGAAACGCTATCGTTGATTAGTGTCCTGATCTATATCAGGGGGAGCCTAGCTACCCTCCAAGTCCCCTTCATTTCTTTATTAACCATTCAAATAAAAGTCTGCACACGCTCGCTCCCATGCATTGACTGCCTCCCGATGAAGTTCCACTGGGGTGTCATGTGAAACGATGCACGCCGGTTTTTGTGTACAGTGTACTAAAATACAAAAGCAACGTGTAAATCAAACAGAAGGATTAGTTTTGTCATTGGTGCACGCGCTCGTGACAGTGACGGTGCTTTCGTCGACTGAATATAGGATTATGTTAACGTCGCAAAGCTGTCCAGCTGAACAGTAGTATGATCCTTATTGTAGGACTGACAGTACTTTTGATAGTAAATTAGTAGGCGTGGTAGCAGTGGGAGCTCTGACGCGATCCGCATCCCCAGGTTTTTACCTGTACTTTAAGTCCCTCCCCTTGCCGTGAATCGGGCCGTTGTCCGCTTCGTCGCGCGCACCATGCATCGCTGGTCATGCCGCTTGGTTTTGTTCAGTACCGCCGGAGTCGCTGTCAGTCAAACTAAATTTCTTAGAACTGTCGTGGACCACGGATGAAGCGGGTGTCATCGTGGTTGCCCGGCGGTCAGTTGCTGGAGGCGCCGGCCAGATCTGGGAAAATTTTAGATAACTGTTTTCTAGCCAGGATGCCTTACTATCCAGATAATTTACGCGATGTGAAAAGCGGGTCGAGACTGGTAGGTCTCTCCGTGAAAGGTCAACAAATTTGGCTCGGGGGTCCCATACAGCCTGACATGAAATTCAGAAAAGATATAATGTAAACGCAGCTTTTTCTCTCTCATGAAATTCAGAAAATCTAGTTTTTTCTCCACAAATATATTTAGATGTGTTTTACATATCTATATTCAGTTTGCAAGTGTAAACATATTCTTATTCACATATTTTTAGTGGAGTAGTTGTTATTGTTGGGAAATTAGCACACTCAAACGTGATCTGAAAATACGCAGCGGAACCGCATCATCGTGCACCTGGACACGATTGAGGACTACAATGTAGTCACTACAGCACGGCGCCACTCGATTTCTTCGGCTCCAGCACCGACGCCGCCGCGTTCAGGCCTACACGGGTCAGCTTCGATTGGCATTACCTCACCGTCGATGGCATGCCGCCCACGCCCATGCAGAACGAGGACGGCGACGAGATTCTGGCGCGCGCAACGGCCTTTGCTCGGTGGGGTCGTGGCGGTACACGGGCCGATCACCCGCGCGTGCACCCGCGCCGTGACGACGACCACGACCGTGATGGCGCGGCTCAAAGGGACATGAGGACCTATGGGGACCGCCGGGACGCGGAAGGGAACACCCGTCGCGAACGGACTCGCTCGCCACGACGCCGTGACGTTGGGAACGGGGGCTACGGGTGGCGCCACGGCGTCGACGCTGCCATGACTGACGCCCCGCCTGCTGCGACCCCAACGCCCACTGCTCCAGACGCTAACCTGCGCTCCTTCATCCCTGAGCAGGGTGCCATGCTGCACGCCGAGCTTTTGTCCTGCCTCAAAGACGCAGTCGCGCCTATCCTGGCAGAGTCGGCGGCGCTGCGTGCACGGCGGGGCACGCCCTGCGCTTCCTCGACAAGCCCTGCGGGCCTCTGCCTCCACCGCAGCCGATGTAGCCGCTACTCGTTGTCACCAACGACCTAGGCGCCATTGACACCCACGCCCGGAGCAATGCTGGCGACCCCTGCGACCATAGCTTCTTTGAACATGTGCCTTCCATGGAGGAGGTTGGCCTCGTGGGCCAGCTGGAGCTGCTCCACCTCTCACCACGCGCCTCACGAGCTCGTCGACGAGGGCTGATACGTCCAAAACGTATCTACTTTCCCGAACACTTTTGCTATAGTTTTGCCTCTAATTTGTGTATTTCGGATACAACTAACACGGACTTACGCTGTTTTCAGCAGAATTGCACTGGTGTCTTGTTTTTGTGCAGAAACTCAACTTTCAGGAAAATCCCCGGAAATAATCGCAATGGGCCTATTTTCACAGAGAACTTACGAGGCCAAAAGGGCAAGCCAGGGGGGCCCACGGCCCCCACACCATAGGCCAGCGCGGCTTGGAGGGGGGGGGGGCGCCGCCCTATGGTGAGGGCGCCTCGGCGGCCCCCCGACGCTCCCCTTTCGACTACTTAACCCTTTCGACCTAAAAACGTCAGGGGGTTCGACCATATTTCCAGAAGACGTCCAGAACTCCGCCGCCATCGCGAAACTCCGCCTCGGGACCAGAAACTCCGTTCTGGCACTCCGCCGGGACGGGGAATTGGAGGGGATCATCGCCGCCATCACCACCGACGCCTCTCCATCAACCAGCCATGCTTCCCCCATCCATGTGTGAGTAATTCCCCCGCTGTAGGCTGAAGGGGATGGTAGGGATTGGATGAGATTGATCATGTAATAGTCATAAGATGTTAGGGCATAGTGCCTAGTATCCGTAGATGGTACTTTTATGATATTGTTGCAACTTGTTATGCTTAATGCTTGTCACTAGGGCCCGAGTGCCATGATTTCAGATCTGAACATGTTATTGATTCATGAAGATATTCATTGTTTTATGATCTTACCGGCAAGTTGTATACACATATTGCTGTCCGGAACCCGAGGCCCCAAAGTGACAGAAATTGGGATAAGCGGAGGGGAAGGCGGTGATGTGAGCATCACATGTGTTCACGGAGTGTTAATGCTTTGCTCCGGTACTCTATTAAAAGGAGTACCTTAATTTCCAGTAGTTTCCCTAGAGGCCCGGCTGCCACCGGCTGGTAGGACAAAAGATGTTGTGCAAATTTCTCATTGCGAGCACGTACGACTATATACGGAACACATGCATATGGATTGTTTAGTACTTGGATACCGCTTTATTATTATCTGCAAATGCTCTGCCTTGATTGTTACATGAATTCTCTTATCCATGCAACGCCCGTTTATCCATCCTTGTGCCTACAGTATTTTAATCCTGCTGTTTACTAAAATCACTACTGCTGTCTTTGTTACACTGCTGCTGTTATTTCACTACTCCTACTGCTATAAAACTGTTGCTACTGATAAACTCTTGCGAGCAAGTCTGTTTCCAGTGCAGCTGAATTGACAACTCCGCTGTTAAGGCTTACAAATATTCTTTGGCTCCCCTTGTGTCGAATCAATAAATTGGGTTTTATTTCCCTCGAAGACTGTTGCGATCCCCTATACTTGTGGGTTATCAAGGGCCTGTGCTCGGCCTTGCAGGGGCATCCCATCTGCAACAGCCCTTCTCTGCACGTCACGCCAGTGGTGGTGAATGAAGCCTAGGACGCCGCGGTGCACTCGCTGGCCTCCCAGGGCGCTGCGATGCCGCCTCTCTCAGAGGTGCCACTCCTGCCGCAGCCGAAGCCCACGCCCACGCCCTCGCCTCCTCGCCAGGCTCGGGAACTGACCTCGTCCACCCAGGATATCCATGACTCCGTCGACGCCATCCTGCAGCTGCATGATTTCATGGCGTCTATCGCCGGCCCGGTTCTACTGCCTCTGCTAGGCACGTCCTCCCTGCGAAAGAAGAAGAAACCTACTGCCACCGCCGACGAGCCGAGACGTAGTGGCCGAATCGCCATTAAGAAGAAGGCGCGTCAACTCAGCGATGGATCCGTCGTCATCCAGGAGCTCATCGCCAAGGTCTGCGACATACTTGCCCCGGCTGCATCGTTCGACGATGCCTCCCTCGCTGCTTATCAGCAAATGTTCTAGAAGGCTCCCCTCGCCGCGGCCTCGATCCAGGCGCTCGGGGCTCTGGTCAAGAAGTTAAAAAGGTCAAGAAGAAGGGCTCGTGGCCAACTCCGTGACTGCAAGTGCAAATGTTTAGTAGACTTTGGGCGCGTTTGGTAGGCTGTGAGCCCTTTGGCTCTCATCAGCCCAGCAAAAAACGGGTCATTTGGTTGCCTGTAAGTGGTCCGCGTTGTGGCCCAACAGGTTATCAAAGCACCCCTGGGAGAGGCCCTGGAGGAACGCCCGAATCGGCAGTTTCCAGCGGGCATGTCTCGTTGTCGTGCCATTTTGCACGACCGCGTACAACAGTTGCACGCGTGGAGAAGTGCGGGAGACAACGCATCGCCTTGGTCCTTGCTCCCTGATGCGCGTAGATGTACACGTCCGTTGGGAACCCCAAGAGGAAGGTATGATGCGCACAGTGACAAGTTTTCCCTCAGAAAGAAACCAAAGTTATCGAACCAGTAGGAGCCAAGAAGCACGTGAAGGTTGTTGGTGGAGGAATGTAGTGCGGCGCAACACCAGTGAAACCGACGCCAACGTGGAACCTGCACAACACAATCAAAGTACTTTGCCCCAACGTGACAGTGAGGTTGTCAATCTCACCGGCTTGCTTGAAAACAAAGGATTAAGCGTATCGAGTGGAAGATGGTGTTTGTTTGCAAAGAACAAGAAAAGCGATAGGAATGTATTCAGATGTAAAAGAATGGACCGGGGTCCACAGTTCACTAGTGGTGTCTCTCCAATAAGATAACTAACATGTCTGGGTGAACAAATTACATGCGAGCAATTGACAAATAAAGATTCAATACATATCAACGATGATTACTATGTGATTTAATCGGGGCATTACGACAAAGTACATAGACCGCTATCCAAGATGCATCTATGCCTAAATAATCCACCTTCGAGGTTATCATCCGAACCCCTTCCGGTATTAAGTTGTAAACAACAGATAATTGCATTAAGTATGGTGCGTAATGTAATCAACACAAATATCCTTAGACAAAGCATCAATGTTTTATCCCTAGTAGCAACAAGCACATCCACAACCTTAGAACTTTCTCGTCACATGTCCCAGATTCAATGGAGGCATGAACCCACTATCGAGCATAATTACCCCCTCTTGGAGTTACAAGTATCAACTTGGCCAGAGCCTCTACTAGCAACGGAGAGCATGCAAGAACATAAACAACACATATATGATAGATTGATAATCAACTTAACATAGTATTCTCTATTCATCGGATCTCGCCAAACACAACATGTAGCATTACAAATAGATGATCTTGATCATGTTAGGCAGCTCACAAGATCTAATACAATGAAAGCACAAGCGGAGAAGACAACCATCTAGCTACTGCTATGGACCCATAGTCCAAGGATGAACTACTCACGCATCAATCCGGAGGCGGGCATGATGATGTAGAGCCCCTCCCGGTGATGATTCCCCTCCCGGCAGGGTGCCGGAGGCGATCTCCTGAATCCCCCGAGATGGGATTGGCGGCGGCGGCCTCTCAGTAATGTTTTCCGTATCGTGGCTCTCGGTACAGGGGGTTTCGCGATGAAGGCTATTTGTAGGCGGAAGGGTAGGTCAGGGGGCGACGCGAGGGGCCCAGACAACAGGCCGGCGCGGCCAGGGCCTGGGCCGCGCCGCCCTGGTGTCTGGCCACCTCGTGGCCCCACTTCGTCTCCCTTTCGGTCTTCTGGAAGCTTCGTGTAAAAATAGGTCCCTGGGCGTTGATTTCGTCCAATTCCGAGAATATTTCCTTACTAGGATTTCTGAAACCAAACAACGAGTAAAAACGAGCAAGCGGCACTTCGGCATCTTGTTAATAGGTTAGTGCCGGAAAATGTAAAATAATGCTGTAAAGTATGTGTAAAACACTCAAGTATTGTAGTAAAAGTAGCATGGAACATAAGAAATTATAGATACGTTTGCGACGTATCAAGCATCCCCAAGCTTAGTGACATAGGCATCCCCAATGGGCCTGCCAAAGATAGGTACCCGGGGTTTACTGAAGGCCCAGAACTCGAAGATTAAGAAGACTCGGAAGCCCATTTAGTGATTAGGAAAGATAGTTTGTATTAGGAAAGATAGAAACTTGTAATCTTACGGGTTGGATACGAAACCCTCCCGAACTCTGTAACTTGTGTATTACGAAACCCTCGGCTCCACCCTCTATATAAGGGGGAGTCGAGGGACGAAGAAAGGATCGAATCTACTGTCAACATAACCCTAGTTTTCATAATCGTCGAGTACTTTTCGCCTGAACCTTCGAGATCTACTTGCCCTCTACTTCTAGCAAAACCCTAGTCTACAATCTGTAGGCATTGACAAATTAATCCTTTGTCAATTGGCGCCGTCTGTGGGAATTAGAGGTTGCAAGGAGCTGATCTCGATGGCACGTTCAAGATCGTCGAGTTCGTCGGTGGCTAGCAATGCGATGGATCGAGGTAACCGGCAAAAAACTGATCTAGTAGATTTTATTCCTCACCCGCCCTCCCGTATGGATGCATGTGCCTATCTGGAGGAGTCCATCATCATGACGTTCGGAGAATTCCGATTTGGCGTCAACAAGGAAGGATCCTACCGTCTCGAAGTTCCGATCTCGTCGGAATTTTCAGCGGTCGATTCTAACTTTTCATCGAGTGACGAGGAGTTTTCGTCGCCACGCTTCGTCGACAGCAAAGCAAGCGGAAAGCTCGCCAAGATCTTCAGCAACACATCCTTCGAGTCGTCTGCGGACTCCTTTATAAGCAGCGACTTCGACAGCGTAGACAGCCTCAACTTCATCGACAAATCTGCTGCCATCGGAAAGGTCTTCACCACTCTATACGATGGTGTCACCAATCCTGACAAAAATCAATACGCAAAATATCATCAGATCTATGCGATAGAAGAGGCAGGCCGATCAGAACCGAAACGTCGAGGCTTTCGATGATTTGGGAAATCCTTACATCGATCCCGCTGATCTCAGAAAAGGCCTAGGCACTAAATACGTCGGGTCCTCACCCCGAGAAAGAGTACAGCTCCCGCAAGCAGCGTGGGATAGGGCTGCAAGAGCCATGGATGGTTCAGAACCTATGACCACCACTGCTACTGTACAAGAACTTCAAGCATATCAATATAGACTTGCTCGGGTGAGCAGAGAGTTGGCAAAACAGACAGCATCCCTGAATAGGAGAAAAGAGGCAGCTTCCGCATCAAGCAGGCGCCGAGCAGAGTTAAGTCGACAATCAGGAACTTCGGGAGACAGTCACAGAGAAGCTCGGAGGAGAGCAATGTCTCGGCTGCAAAACATACCCGAAGCAGAGAGAGGAAACATAATTCAAAATCTCGACATGTCCTTTATGTCGATTGATACAAGGGAAATATCATCCCGAAAACGCCAGAAGCAGGGTACATGGCAACGCAAGCTTACATCCTCGCGTCCAGACCACCCCCTGGGGACCCGAGAGAAGCATTGTTTAATATGGCAATGGCGGGAGTTGGAGTTATGGGAACAGCGTTCGCAACAACGCCTCCCGAAGAGAATCCTAGGCAAAATAGTCCACGACCCACCGCAGCAGTTCAAGACCCACCAAGAACAAGTGGAGCAAGAGACACAACAGTCAAAGTAAGGGTGGACAGAGCGCGACAAGAAAGAAGGGAGCGTCAGCACTCACCAGAAGTTGCCGACGAAGATATGTGTGGGCTCCCGTGCTTCACGAGAAGAGTTCGAAAGACTCGAGTCCCAAAAGGGTTCAAGCTACCCGAAAATTTCAAGAAATTCGACGGTCTGCAGGATCCTGAGGATTGGCTCGTGGATTATCTCGAGATGGTGAAGCTGGTAGGAGCAACCAGAGCAACAACTATGCAAAGTATCCAAGTTCACTTGAGCGGTGCCGCAAGATCTTGGATAAAGAAACTCCCCCCAAGTTCCATTGACAGCTGGGATAACTTTGAGGACATCTTCGTGAAAAATTTCCGATCCACCTGCAAGAAACCTGCGTCATTGGAAGAGTTGAGGGCGTGTCGACAGAAACACGACGAGTCGATGAGGAAATATATACAGCGGTGGAACATTATAAAGAACTCGGCAGAAGATATATCTGACGAAAGGGCAATAGATGCGTTCGTGGCAGGAATTCGGCGAGGAGATTTCGTCGAGGACTTAGGGAGAACTAACCCTAAGACCATATCAGCACTCATGGAGATAGCCAATAAGTGGGCAGATGGAGAAGACGCAATATACAACAAGCGACACGAGTCGCGCGGAAGAGGATCGTGGTCGAAATTATCAAAATAGAAGGCGATTTTCTCGCCGGTTCTACAACAACGATGCTCCCGGCCATATATCGGCTGGCTTTCGAGGAAATCCTGGAGGAAACAGATCGAGATGACTATCAAAGGAGTAATGAGCATCAAGGCGACAATAGAGGCGATTCTCGCGGCAACAGACAAAACAGTGGACCAAGGTTTCAAAGACCTTATGTGTCCCCCGAAGAGATGATGAACGGTCCGTGTCAAATGCACTTTTATCTTGACAATAACGGAAAGAGGCAGTCAGGACATCTCCAGAAAGATTGCCGAAATTTTCAGGCAATGTTGCGAGCCGCAGGAATCGCAAATACCCAAGCCATGAACAGAAATCCCCAGGGGCCAAGGAGCGAGATCCACCTTCCACCTCCTCCCGCAATCACGGACGAAAATCGGCACCAGCTCAGAATAGCGGCAGCACCACACCCACCTCCATATGTTGATCCTAATTCTAATGGTGCGGTCTCGATGATTCAGAAAGCTAGGCCATCCAACAGGGCGCGGAAGGTAATCTCACGACAAGTGTTCATGGCGAGAAGATGCCTCCACCAACGATCGAGTACTTAAATTGGTCGGGGCAAGACATCGGCTTCACAATCGCGGATCATCCGCGGCAAGTTCCTCGACCGGGACAATCGGCACTCATCTTACCGCGGTAATTGCTGGTTTTGACGTATCGAGAGTTTTCATAGATGGCGGCAGCGAGCTAAACCTTATGTATGCGAGATACATTGAGGAAGATGAACATATCCCTGGCAAACTTGAAACCAAGCTGACACACGTTTCCACGGGATCACACCGAGAGAAGCCAAGTTATCCGCTGGGCAAGATCAATCTCGACGTTCAGTTTGGAACCCGAGAAAATTACAGAATAGAGAATTTGGAGTTCGAAGTTGTGGATTTCCCGTCGCAATATCACGCTCTGTTGGGACGACCGGCATATGCCAGGTTCATGGCAGTGCCGCACTATACGTATCTGTTATGGAGGTTGCCCGGGCCCAAGGGACCTATCACAATCAAGGGGAGTTTCGCGTTATCTGATAAGTGCGACAAGGATTTTCATCGACTATCAGAAACTTTTGGGATGCAAGCAGAATATGCGGCGCCAAGGTTCACTGATTATGATGTGCTGCCAGAGGTAGGGAGATCTTCTAAGGAGCCAACTTTTAACACAACCAAGGATTCAAAGAGGTACGAGATCCACCAGACGGATCCAAAGAAAACGACATCCATCGCAGCAAACATGGATGTCGCATAGGAAACGCGCTCGTCGAGTTCCTCCGTGAGCCTTTGGAAAATCTTCGCATGGTGTCCAGCTGACATGCCAGGAGTACCCAGGGAACTCGCCGAGCACCACCTCAATTTGGATCCTCTCGCAAGACCAATCAAGCAACCTTTGCGGCGTTTCTCGGAACCCAACCGCAAAGCCATGTTATCAGAAATAGATCGATTGAAAGATCTTTGGTTTTATTAAAGAAATAACTACAGAAGCCACGTGGGTATCTAACCCAGTGATGGTGCCGAAGAAACACACAAAAATCATTCGCATGTGTGTCGACTTTACGTGTGTCAATAAACATTGTCCTAAGGATCACTTTCCCCCCCAAGGATCGATCAAATTATCGACTCCACGGCAGGATGCGAACGTCTTTCCTTTTTGGACGCATACTCTGGTTATAACCAGATCAGATTAAAAGAAGAAGATGAAGCCAAGACAGCGTTCATAACACCTTACGGCGTGTTTTGCTACAAAACAATGCCCTTTGGTTTGAAAAACGCGGGAGCAACATATCAGCGGATGATGCGAAGTGCCTAGCAACACGGATTGGAAAAAATGTGCAAGTCTACATCGATGATGTCGTGATAACATCAAAGAAAGGGTCAACTACGATCGAAGATTTGAAGGAAACCTTCGACAACCTCGACAAGTTATGCATCAAAGTTTGAACCCAGACAAAGTGCTCTTTTGGAGTTCTGCAGGAGAACTTCTCGGGTTCTTAGTATCAGCAAGGGGGATTGAAGCTAATCCCGAAAAAATCCAGGCCATCGTCACTATGAGAAAGCCAACAAAGTTGAAAGAAATACAACAGTTAACGGGACGAGTCGCAGCTTTGAGCAGATTCGTCGCCAGGCTAGGAGAAAAAGCATTGCCGTTCTACGCATTGATCAAACAAGGGGAAAAATTTCAATGGAACGAGGAAGCAGATAGGGCCTTCGAGAACCTCATGTAGGATAACGTAGCATAGAAAACAAAAAATTTCCTACGGCGAACACGCAATCCAAGCCAAGATGCAATCTAGAAGACGGTAGCAACGAGGGGATTGTCGAGACTCACCCTTGAAGAGATTCCAAAGCCTACAAGAGGAGGCTCTTGTTGCTGCGGTAGACGTTCACTTGCCGCTTGCAAAAGCGCGTAGAAGATCTTGATCACGATCGGTTCGGCGCCACGAACGGGCAGCACCTCCGTACTCGGTCACACGTTCGGTTGTTGATGAAGACGACGTCCACCTCCCCGTTCCGGCGGGCAGCGGAAGTAGTAGCTCCTCTTGAATCCGACGGCACGACGGCGTGGTGTCGGTGGCGGTGGAGAAATCCGGCGGAGCTTCGCTAAGCGTGCGGGATATGGTGGAGGAGCGGGGCGCTAGGGTTTGGGGAGAGGGGGTGGCCGGCCACTATAGGGGGCGGCCAAGCTTGAGGCTTTTGTGTGGCCGGCCCCCTCCCCTTGGCCCCTCATTATATAGGTGGAACCCCAAGAGGTGGTGTCCAAGTCTTCGAATAAGACCCGAACCAAAAACCTTCCATAGGAGGGGGAAACCTAGCCCAACTAGGACTCCCACCCAAAGGTGGGATTTCCACCTCCCATGTGGGAGGTGGCCGGCCCCCTATGGTGGAGTCCACTTGGGACTCCACCCCATCTAGGGCTGGCCGGCCATGGAGGTGGAGTCCCTTGTGGACTCCACCTTCCTTGGTGGTTTCTTCCGGACTTTTCTAGAACCTTCTAGAACCTTCCATAGAACCTTCCGCGACATTTTATTCACATAAAATGACATCCTATATATGAATCTTATTCTCCGGACCATTCGGAACTCCTCGTGATGTCCGGGATCTCATCCGGGACTCCGAACAAATATTCGAACTCCATTCCATATTCAAGTTCTACCATTTCAACATCCAACTTTAAGTGTGTCACCCTACGGTTCGCGAACTATGCGGACATGGTTGAGTACTCACTCCGACCAATAACCAATAGCGGGATCCGGAGATCCATAATGGCTCCCACATATTCAACGATGACTTTAGTGATCGAATGAACCATTCACATACGATACCAATTCCCTTTGTCACGCGATATTTTACTTGTCCGAGGTTTGATCATCGGTATCACACTATACCTTGTTCAACCTCGTCTCTGACAAGTACTCTTTACTCGTACCGTGGTATGTGGTCTCTTATGAACTTATTCATATGCTTGCAAGACATTAGACGACATTCCACCGAGAGGGCCCAGAGTATATCTATCCGTCATCGGGATGGACAAATCCCACTATTGATCCATATGCCTCAACTCATACTTTCCGGATACTTAATCCCACCTTTATAACCACCCATTTACGCGAGTGGCGTTTGATGTAATCAAAGTACCTTTCCGGTATAAGTGATTTACATGATCTCATGGTCATAAGGACTAGGTAACTATGTATCGAAAGCTTATAGCAAATAACTTAATGACGTGATCTTATGCTACGCTTAATTGGGTGTGTCCATTACATCATTCATAAAATGATATAACCTTG
>NC_061513.1:291722107-291864043 GCF_022539505.1 Lolium rigidum
ACCTCAAGCGGTCAATTTCGACACCACCAATTTTGGTGGCGCCTAAAGAGAAAGAACCTCTCCTCTTATACATTGCAGCCACACCTCAGGTGGTCAGCACAGCCCTAGTAGTCGAGAGAGAAGAAGAAGGAAAGCTTCATGGAGTTCAAAGGCCAGTATATTTCATCAGCGAAGTACTGTCGCCTTCAAAGCAGCGGTACCCGCAATATCAGAAACTGGCGTATGGAGTATTCACGACAGCAAGAAAATTGCGACACTATTTTTCGGCACATCCGATAATAGTGGTCAATGAAGCTCCCTTGTCAAACATACTGAACAACCCAGAAGCTACGGGTCGTGTCTCCCTTTGGGGAATAGAACTTTCCCCTCAGGACATCACATATGAAAAAAGAAAGGCAATAAAGTCACAGATTTTACCAGATTTCATTGCAGAATGGATGGAGCTGCAAAACACAGGGCCTCCAGATTTATCGAGAACTTGGACCATGAACTTCGACGGGTCCAAAAGGTTGGAAGGCGCTGGAGCAGGCGTGATATTGGTATCACCTGAAGGCGACAAATTGAAATATGTCTTAAGGATGACGTTCCCAAACGCGTCTAACAACGAAGCAGAATATGAAGCTCTCATACACGGGATGAAGATGGCGAAAGCTTGTGGTGCAACCCGGTTGAAAATCTTCGGCGACTCACAATTGGTGGCACAGCAAGTTATGAACCAATGTGATGCAGTCAACGAAAGTATGATAGCATACAAAGAGGTGTACAATGAGCTGGAGAAATTGTTTGATGGATGCGAGGTAAACCACATCAGCAGGATGAGTAACGATGAAGCCGATGTTCTTGCAAACATCGGGTCACTGTGTCTCGCGATTCCTCCAGGCGTGTTTTGGGAAGAGATAAGCGAGAGATCAACAAAGCCAGCGAAAATAAAGAAGGAGAAAAAAGAGAAATCCTCGAGTACCACCAACGACACAGTAGAAGAAGAAGAGGAGCAGGAGCTAGTCATGATGGTGCAAACTCCATGGATGCAGGCTTACATATCATATATACTAAGGAAAACAATACCCGACGACCCAGTTGAGGCAAGGCGAATAATTAGGAGATCAAAAGCTTTTACTGTGGTAAAAGGGGAGTTGTACAAACGAAGCATTTCGGGCGTGCTACAGAGATGTGTTACACCCGAAGAAGGAAGAATCATCCTGAAAGACGTGCACGAAGGAATATGCGGGCACCACGCGAGCAACCGAGCTATTGCGGCTAAAGTTTTTAGAGCAGGATTCTACTGGTTAACATCAATCGAGGACGCGAAGGAAATAGTGAGAACTTGCGACGCGTGCCAAAGGTTTGCCGCCAAACCTCACTCTCCCACAGCAGAACTTATGCCAATCCCACTGTCTTGGCCCTTTGCTCAATGGGGTCTCGACATGGTAGGAAAACTACACAAAGCTTCGCCAGGAGGCTATGAGTATATGCTTGTCGCTGTCGACAAATTCACAAAGTGGATAGAAGCAAAGCCGATAAATTCACCGGACGGCGCGTCGGCGATTAAGTTCGTGAAAAGCATCGTCTTTAGATTTGGAGTCCCTCACAGCATTGTCACAGACAACGGCAGCAATTTTACGTCCAAGGAGTTCAAAGCATACTGCGCAGAAGTGGGCATCAAATTGAGTTTTGCGTCTGTTGCGCACCCACAGACCAACGGTCAAGTCGAGAAGGCCAATGGCATCATCTGCAACGGTATCAAGAAGCGCCTGCTAGGACCATTGGAAAAAGCTCGGCATACTTGGCCGGAGGAGTTGCCAAGTGTGTTGTGGAGTATTCGAACAACACCAAATACGGCGACGCAGGAAACGCCGTTCTTTCTGGTCCATGGAGCCGAAGCAGTCCTGCCGATAGAAATAGAGCATGACTCTCCAAGAGTTACAGAATATAATGAAGAAACTTCGAGAAAAGCTCTGGAGGATGATGTCGATGCACTTGATGAAGCTCGAGACGAAGTCCTGTCACGAGTCGCTAAATACCAACAGGACCTGAAAAACTACCACAGCCGACGATTGCGGCCAAGATCCTTCCAAGCTGGCGATTTGGTTCTACGACTCAATCAAAAAAGTCATGAAAAACTCGAGTCACCATGGCTTGGACCCTACATCGTAACAGAAGTAATAGAAGGAGGAGCATACAGAATCAAAGACAAGAAGACGGGAATTGCCGAGCCAAATCCTTGGAACGTGGTGCAGCTCAGGCGTTTTTACGCTTAGATGCCGAAATATAGTCTCCTCTTTAAAACTACAATATACTGAAACGCCCGCGAGTTTTCAGACGCACTCTTTTCCTTTTTCGGGGCACCGAGTGGGGCCGGAAAAGGTTTTTAATGAGGCGGGCTCGCGGTGCTGCAATATAATAAAGATAGTGGAATTATATATCTTTTTCTCGACAGGCTCGGGGGCTTCCTCCTAGACGTTACAATATATATATACAAAGTGTCGACAAATACAACTCGCAAAAATATCTCGCCTTGGTATAAAGTACCTCGCTAAGATAAAAATATCGACAAAATAGCGGTCAACATAAAGCTCGGAGACTCATACCCGCAAAAATAGCACAAAGTATAATTTATTTTGCCTTGGGACAACCTCGCATTATAAAAGCAAAAATACAGCAATCAAAACGCCCGGGGGCTTGGCGGTAAAAATAAAAATATAGTACTTTACAATACAGATCATATACACAAGAAACAATATGTGGAACAAGTTTATCTTCAAGGATTTCCCAATATATTGTCTATGGTTAGGCGCTCATTATTTACAGCACGAGTGCTATGCTCAGCATAGCTGCCCTTCACGAAGAATTCGGCATCCATCCGAAGAAGTTCATCCATCATGTCTTCGGCAACAGGAGTAACAATATCATCATATTTGCCGAAGTTTCTCTTCCTCTTCGACATCTTCTCCAAGCACTTTGGAACAATTTGCCCTACGTCTAACTTCGGGTAGCAGATTTTTACCATGATCATCGCAAACCTTGCGCCAGCAGCTAGTTGGGCTCGTACAAAGCCATGGATTCGAGGAGCATCCCGAAATTTATCCATCAAGGCAGGAAGAGTTTCTGGCATCTTATTGCGAGGAAACATGGTACCATAGACCAGAGACAAAGTCCTAGTACAGAAATCGAGATACTCGCGAACCTGGAGCGCGCGATCTTGAAATCTGACGATCTGGCGAGTCCGTTCAGGCGTGCCCCTAAAATTTGAACCATGCTCACGTGCAAGCCGAAGAAGAACACTGGAGCGGGCTTCGACACGTTCATCTTCAGTAGTAGCATCCAAAAAAGAACCTATTTTCTCTTAAAAAGAGTTAGTGAGCAATAAGGAGACAAGCAACAAAGAAAAAGAAGAAGCACGACAAAGATAATGAAACATACCCGCCATATCCAAGCTAGCATCTGTCAGCAGCTGGAGCATAGAATTTTCTCGAGACGTAGCTGCAGCAGCTTCAGCAACGGCAGAGTCCTTCTCAGCGATGGCAGCTTGAGCTTGTTGGAGTGCAATTTTTTCCTTTTCAGAAGATTTTCGAGATTGTTCCATGAGCATAAGCGATTGCTTCTTCACGGACTGGAGTTGTTGTCGAAGTTCTTCCAAATCCTCCGTCGAATTGTTACTTGAAGAATTTTCAAAAAATTCGACAGAGGCGGGGGTTTTCTTCAAATGAGACGAAGGAAAAACATCGGAAGGACCAGGAGTTGCCGTATAGTTGTCAAAAATTAACTGAAAACAGAAATTTCGACATCAATTATCGAGCAAAGATAGATTTCCATTCATTCTCATAATATATACATGTCTATTACAAAAGAAGGACCTCTAGAGAACTACTGGAGCAATCATCGCCAAGAACACTACGGCGACATTGCCAAAAGGGGAAGATAAAATAAAAAAGGAAAAAAGCAAAGTGGTCTACTTGACCTCCGGCTTTGAAGAACTCGGAGCAGATGCTGTCTTATATCCCAGAGTGGCGAGGATCTTCTTTGAATTGGGCTTTGCCGCTTTGATTAGCGATTGCCACTTCTTCGTCTCAATTTTCCCCGTGTCGCCAACTTTGGACCAGTCGACTTGCTGCTGACTCTCGGCGATCAAAGCCATTGTACCTTCGACGCCAACCTTTAGTCCTTCCTGACGAAGTTGGAGTCCAAGGTCTTCTTCGCCATTGAAGCACTGGGCAAGATCAATGAAAGTTGCAGGTCGCTCCTTTTTGTGGAAAAAATAGGGGAAAAGCCGCGACAGGCCAGTTTCAGCTTCATCTAGTCCATTACGAGCTTCCGTCCCATGGATTTCGAGGAGAGAAAGTGCATCGAGAAGCTCGTCATCCTCCGGATTTTCCAGCTCATATTCTTGATGTGTCCTCCCTGATTGAAGCATAAAAAACAGAGGTGGTTATCGAAAAGTAAAAAGGAGAGAAACCAAAACACGAAGTGAGAAAACACCAAGGGTGTGAGAAATTACTAACAAAACGTCGACTCTGAGTTTCTAGTCGACTGAGGATCCCTTCTTCTCGAGCAGAATGCTGAGCTACATTTTCCTCCAAGGCCCTTTTGGCGTCGTCGAGTCTTTTTTCAAGATCCTCGACAGTTTTTGTGTGCGCACTCTCGCTATGTTCTAACTCAATAGCAAGGGCGTCAGCACGTTTGTTGGCTTCCGCCAGTTTCTCTGCCAACGTAAAAACAGATAAGCACAGATAGTGACAGAAAAAAACTTGACAACGAAAGTTGGACAGAATGAGCAAATACCTTCAAGTTCGCGGGCATAATCACGGTACCCGATAAATTGGGTACCAAATCGGACGAGCTCTTTCATAAAAGGCTGAAGAGATTACAATGGAAAAAGGATCAATATAGGAAGAAGGAAAAGTTGATATCAAGGAGAAAAAGAGGAAAACTTCAAGCAGAAAGTCAATACAGAACAATTTACCTCTTCCATCAGAGAAGTCGAGGAACAACCAGTTAGTATGGTTGGTTCCTTGGTTATTTCTACCCTAGCTCTCTTCGGGGAAGGAGCTTGGGGGCTTTGAGTTGGTCTTGGATGTTCAAGGTTTTGTGGCGGAGGAGAAGTATCATCGCCATCAGGACGAGCTTCTGAAACAACTAAAGTACGAGACGTGCTCGTTCGAGCAGTCTCGTCAATAGGTGCATTCTCCTCTTCATCGTCACTGCCATAAAAATAGCGACAAGATAAAATAGCAAGTTCAAAAGCATCGACAAAAGAAAAATATAGTACATAGCAATTTCACAGAACTTACGAGCTGACGAGTGCAGCACCATAAAGGTCCAAAGTTTCTTCTTCGGCATCAAGTGCAGCTTTTCCGGCACGGGAAGTATTAACTTTGGAGGTGCCAGAGTCGAGGGCTTCATCCCTTTTCCTTTTGCCTTTTGGAGAAGCAGCAGGAAGAGATGAGCGTGTCGACGAAGAAACCTCTGCTTCAGTCTCTTTTTCAAGAGAAGCCGCGGATTTATGGGAATCCCCGACTCCACTTTCAGGGCGAGAAGCACCCTGGTTGTCGTCGGTGACAACAGCCCGTTCTTCGACTTCCCCACCCTCGGGAAGGGGAGGAAGAGAAGATAGAACAAGGTGACCCTGTCGAAAATAAAGAAAATCGACAACAGTTATATTTCACTACAAGTAAATATAGTCGTCATAAAATAATTCGGGAAGAAGGTATAATAGTGGCGAAGAACAAAATATCTCGGGAAGAGGATTGGCGCGACAAAATGGCGCAACTTTGCAAGAAGTTGGAATGGTGTCCTTCTTGCTAAGCTTGGAGATTCTTCGGATTAGCTTCTCCAAATCTTTTGCAGAAAGATCCGTGGAGAGCCTCTCGACGTCTTCATCACCAGCGTACATCCAAAGGGATTTTTCGAGCTTGCGGAGGCTGCATTCTAATCCTAAGGAAGTAAGCGGTGATTTGGATACCGAAAGCTCCTTGCCTCGGGTACTGCGAAGTTCACGGATGCGAGTCATCGGCGCCTCGTCGCCAATTTCTCTTCTTCGGAAGCTTCGGCATCCCGGGAGCGGCGGCGAAGAATTTTGGCCTTTCCGTCAAAAGGGCGATGTTGTACTCTATCGAGTCGAGCCTTCCTCGAGTACATACAGCCACCTCTTGCGCCGGCCTTGGACGAGTCGGGAAATTTGACGTCGAAATAATCGACGTCAGAACGAAGACAGATGACGACGCCGCCAATATTATAGGCGACGCCGTGGGAGCCATTACGGCGGAGACAGAAGATGCGTTTCCACAGAGCCCAGTTAGGTTGGACTCCGAGGAAACATTCGCACAATGTGATAAAAATCGACACGTGCAAGATGGAATTGGGCGTCAGCTGGTGAAGCTGAAGCCCATAAACAAAAAGAAGACCCCGAAGAAACTCATGGATAGGAGGGGAAAGACCGCGGATAAGATGGTCAACAAAACTAACCCGGTGCCCCATTGGAGGTTTTGGGTAGCTTTCCTCGTGGGGGAAGCGCAGGGTTTCTTTCTCCTTGTTGAATCCCAACCTCTTCAGCAAGTTCATGTCTTGATTGGAGATCTTGGATCTCTCCCACTCCAGATCTTCGGCGGCCATTGGAGATTGTTGGAGCGTTGGACTATGCGTATCGTGGGGAAGATGATGCCCACTCGCAGGGAGCAGAACAACACAAGCTTGGAGGAGCGCGCAAGGCAATGGGCGCAATGGAGGATTTTTAGCAGAGGCGCAGATGGGCGGAGTGAGCGAAAGCAGCAGAGGAAGAAGATGATGGAATTAAATAGAGGTGCGGTGAATCGACACAGCCAGTCGATGAAAAATCTACGGCGTAGATGGATTACACGTGGACAAGGGGTAAAAATGACTTTTCACTAAGAAAAGAAACGACAGAGGGCACAGTACGTGCGCCAGGAAAAGTGGAGGATGTGTGTCCCCCACTTGCACGACGTGTCAATCAGATGGGGAATTTGGACCCACAAGGCAGTGAGAGGAGCGGTTTTCGCATGTTTCCAATACAGAAATCGTGGCTATCATCAGCAATGACGTCATCATGGTAACAGAAAAGCTCGACTATAAAGCTGGGAGAGATTATCGACAACGCAAGATGATTTCGAGAGCCTTTGATCAAATACAAGTTTTTGCCCAAATGCTCGGGGGCTACTTTGGAAAAATAAAGAAAACTTCGAGTATGACAAGATAGAAATAGCGAGAGCCTATGACCAAATACAAGCATTTGTTCATAGCCTCGGGGGCTACTCCTATCGGGAGCGCTGGTCGCGCACCCGATAGATATAAAAATATCGAGAAGGATTATAAACATAGCGGCAGAGGGTACTAATCTGTGGAGCCTACACCCAAGCACAAGTTCTTGGCTGTAGCCTCGGGGGCTACTCCCATCGGGAACGCTGTTCGCGTGCCCGATGAATTTTTATCAAAAGAAAGAAACAGGAGTATATTTCGAGTTACACAAATAACTCTGCATATACTCCCATCGGGAAGACAAAATAAGTCATCAAATATGACTCGATAAAATGTGCTATTCCAACAGCCGAAAAGCACTCGACAATATATTCTCAGAGCGCTAAAAGTCGCGACAAAATCTCTGAATGCCGCAAAACTTTGCGAAGGTAAGACCCCAGATCCGTTCTGAGCGGTGTGGCACCGTCTCTGACGGCGGATTGCTACTTTTTTCCGTATCAACAGATGCGAAGAAAAATCCTAACGGACGCGTTAGGTACCGATAAAATATGGCTGGGACTCGACGGAATGGTAAGACCTTAAGCGGCACCTGTCGAAGTTTACACCGGTATCCCGAGATCATGTCCAGGGACGTGATCTTGAAGTAGGTTTTTGCGGATTGCCACTAGAGCAGTTAACTAGTACCTGATCCGTCAGATGAACTAGCCCCAACTACCATTATCCCTGTACAAAATAGTGTCTGCATGTTGAAAAAATGGTGTAATGAGTAAAATTGGAGATTTTCCTTGATTCTCCGATTCAAGAAAAATCTCGGGGGCTACTGACATAGGCATCCCCAATGGGCCTGCCAAAGATAGGTACCCGGGGTTTACTGAAGGCCCAGAACTCGAAGATTAAGAAGACTCGGAAGCCCATTTAGTGATTAGGAAAGATAGTTTGTATTAGGAAAGATAGAAACTTGTAATCTTACGGGTTGGATACGAAACCCTCCCGAACTCTGTAACTTGTGTATTACGAAACCCTCGGCTCCACCCTCTATATAAGGGGGAGTCGAGGGACGAAGAAAGGATCGAATCTACTGTCAACATAACCCTAGTTTTCACAATCGTCGAGTACTTTTCGCCTGAACCTTCGAGATCTACTTGCCCTCTACTTCTAGCAAAACCCTAGTCTACAATCTGTAGGCATTGACAAATTAATCCTTTGTCACTTAGTTCCTACTCGTCCTCGAGTAGGTAAACGATAACACAAATAATTTCTGAAGTGACATGCTACCAACATAATCTTGATCAACATTATTGTAAAGTATATGAGATGAATGGAGTGATCTGAACAAAAGATTGCTAACAAAGATAATGACTAAACAAATGAATCATATAGCAAAACTTTTCATGAATAATACTTTCAAGACAAATATCAATAAGACTTGCATAAGAGCTAACTCATAAGCAATAAATTCAAAGTAGAATGCATTGAAGCAACACAAAGGATGATTAAGTTTCAGCAATTTCTTTCAACTTGTAACATGTATATCTCATGGATATTTGTCAACATAGAGTAATATAACAGGTGCAATAAGTAAACATGTAAGAATCAATGCACACAGTTAACACAAGTGTTTGCTTCTAAGATAGAAAGAAGTGGGTAGACTGACTCAACATAAAGTAAAAGATTGGCCCTTCGCAGAGGGAAGCATGGATTACTATTTTTGTGCTAGAGCTTTTTTTTGAAAACATAGAAACAATTTTGTCAACGGTAGTAATAATTCATATGTGCTATGCATAATACTTCCTACAAGTTGCATGTCTCATGCATAGAGTACTAATAGTGCTCGCACCTTGTCCTACTTAGCTCGGAAACACGGATTCTCATCGCATAACATATGCTTCAACCAAGTGTCACAAAGGGGTACCTCTATGCCGCCTGTACAAGTGTCTAAGGAGAAAGCACATATTGGATTTCTCGCTTTTGATTATTCTCAACTTAGACATCCATACCGGGACAACATAGACAACAGATAATGGACTCCTCTTTTTAATCCTTAAGCATTCAACAACAGTTAATATTCTCATAAGAGATTGAGGTTGTATGTCCAAACTGAAACTTCCACCATGATACATGGCTTTAGTTAGCGGCCCAATGTTCTTCTCTAACATATGCATACTCAAACCATTTGATCATGAAGTCCACTTACTTCGGACAAGACGAACATGCATAGCATCTCACATGATATCCAACAAAGGTAAAGTTGATGGCGTCCCCGAAAACATGGTTACCGCTCAACAAGCAACTTATAAGAATTAAGACACATAACTACATATTCATCACCACAATAGTTTTTAAGCTATTTGTCCCATGAGCTATATATTGTAAAGGTAAAGGAAAGAAATTTTAAAGGTAGCACTCAAGTAATTTACTTTGGAATGGCAGAAAAATACCACATAGTAGATAGATATGGTGGACACAAATGGCATGGATTTTGGCTCAAGGTGTTTGGATGCACGAGAAGCATTTCCTCTCAGTACAAGGTTTGGGCTAGCAAGGTTGTTTGAAGCAAACACAAGTATGAAAAGGTACAGCAAAACTCACACAAGAACATATTACAAGCATTATAAGGCTCTACACTGTCTTCCTCGTTGTTCAAACACTTTACCCGAAAAAATCTAGACTTAGAGAGATCAATCATGCAAACCAAATTAAACAAGCTCTACAGTAGTTTTTCATTAATAGATTTAAACTACATGATGCAAAAGCTTAAACATGATCTATGAGAGCTCAAACAATTGCCAAATTGCCAAACCATATGCAGCATTTTCCAATTCCAACCAAATAGCAATTTAACGAAGCAATAAGCTTTCGCCATGAACATTAAAGCACAATTAAGAACACAAGTGTTCCATATGAAAAAGCGGAGCGTAATATCTCCAATATAAGAATGGCGGGATCCAACTTTATTCAAAACAAAACAAAAATAAAAACAAACCGACGCTCCAAGTAAAGAACATAAAAATGTGACGGAATAAAAATATAGTTTCACTAGAAGTGACCTGATAATGTTGTCGATGAAGAAGGGGATGCCTTGGGCATCCACAAGCTTAGATGCTTGAGTCTTCTTAAAATATGCAGGGATGAACCACCGGGGCATCCCCAAGCTTAGACCTTTCACTCTTCTTGATCATAGTATATCATCCTCTTCTCTTGACCCTTGAAAACTTCCTTCACACAAACTCCAAGCAAACTCATTAGAGGGTTAGTGAATTCTTAACACTTCTGGACATTGCAAATAACTTCTGAAAGTTAATGGAACAAAGAAACTCATTCAACATAGCAAAAGCGGCAATGCAAAATAAAAGACAGAATCTGTCAAAAACAGAACAGTCCGTAAAGATGCATCTGGAAGGGGCACTTAACTTGCTCAAATGGAAAAACTCAAAACTAATGAAAGTTGCGTACATATCTGAGGATCACGTCCGTAAATTTGCAGATTTTTTCGATTTTTTTACAGATACTTATGCCAGAATTCGTGACAGACAGCAATGCTGTTTCTGCGCAGCGATCCCAAATATAACATCAACTTTAGCATAGAAACTTTACTTGGCACAAAAACATGATAAGGAGAGATTGCTACAGTAGTAAACAACTTCCAAGACTCAACAATACAGTAAATAAAATGAAACATGGGTTATCTCCCAAGAAGTGCTTTTCTTTAACGCCTTTCAGCTAGGCGCAGAAAGTGTAAATCAAGTAACATCAAGAGTAGAAGCATCAACATCATAACTTGTTCTAATAATAGAATCAAAAGGCAACTTCATTCTCTTTCTAGGGAAGTGTTCCATACCTTTCTTGATAGGAAATTGATATTTAATATTACCTTCCTTCATATCAATAACAACACCAACAGTTCGAAGAAATGGTCTTCCCAACACAATAGGACAAGATGCATTGCATTCGATATCCAAGACAACAAAATCAACGGGGACAAGGTTATTGTTAACCGTAATACGCACATTATCAATCCTCCCCAAAGGTTTCTTTTTAACATTATCAGCAAGATTAACATCCAAATAACAATTCTTCAATGGTGGCAAGTCAAGCATATCATAAATCTTTTTAGGCATAACAGAAATACTTGCACCAAGATCACATAAAGCATTACACTCAAAGTCATTAAATTTCATCTTAATGATGGGCTCCCAACCATCTTCTAACTTCCTAGGAATAGAAGCTTCAAGTTTTAATTTCTCTTCCCTAGCTTTAATGAGAACATTTGTAATATGTTTTGTAAAGGCTAAATTTATAGCACTAACATTGGGACTTCTAGCAAGTTTTTGTAAGAACTTTATAACTTCAGTAATATGAAAATCATCAAAATCTAAACCATTATGTTCTACAGCAATGGAATAATTGTCACCAATATTTTGAAAAATTTCAGCAGTTTTATCACAAACAGCAGTTTCAGCGGTTTCAGGCAATTTTGTGCGCTTTGCACTAGGAGTAGAAACATTGCCAACACCAATTATTTTACCATTGATAGTAGGAGGTGCAGCAACATGTGAAGAATCAACATTACTAGTGGTGGTAATAGTCCATACTTTAGCTACATTATTCTCTTTAGCAAGTTTTTCTTTTTCTTCTCTATCCCACCTAGCATGCAATTCAGCCAACATTCTAATATTATCATTAATTCGAACTTGGATGGCATTTGTTTTAGCAAACCTAGCATCTTCAACTTTCTCAGGCATAACTTTCAATTTTAAAAGATCAACATCAAGAGCAAGACTATCAACCTTAGAAGCAAGAACATCAATTTTACCAAGCTTTTCTTCAACAGTTTTATTGAAAGCAGTTTGTGTACTAATAAATTCTTAAAGCATCACTTCAAGACCAGAGGGTACACTCTTATTATTGTTGTAAGAATTACCATAAGAATTACCATAACCATTACCATTATTAGAAGGATATGGCCTATAGTTGTTGTTACCATAATTATTCCTATAAGCATTGTTGTTGAAATTATTGCTCTTAATGAAATTCACATCAACATTTTCTTCTTGAGCAACCAATGAAGCTAAAGGAACATTATTAGGATCAATATGAGATCTACCATTTGCAAGCATAGACATAATAGCATCAATCTTATCACCCAAAGAAGAGGTTTCTTTAACAGAATTTACCTTCTTACCTTGAGGAGTTCTTTCAGTATGTCATTCAGAGTAATTGATCATCATATCATCAAGTAATTTGGTTGCGGCGCCCAGGGTGATGGACATAAGAGTACCTCCAGCAGCTGAATCCAATAGGTTCCTCGAGGAAAAATTCAATCCTGCATAAAAGGTTTGGATGATCATCCAAGTAGTCAGTCCATGGGTTGGGCAATTCTTTACCAAAGATTTCATTCTCTCCCATGCTTGAGCAACATGTTCATTATCAAATTGTTTAAAATTCATTATGCTACTTCTCAAAGATATAATCTTAGCAGGAGGATAATATTTACTAATAAAAGCATCTTTACATTTAGTCCATGAATCAATACTATTCTTAGGTAAAGATAGCAACCAATCTTTAGTTCTTCCTCTTAATGAGAAAGGAAACAATTTCAGTTTTATAATATCACCATCTATATCCTTATACTTTTGCATTTCACAAAGTTCAACAAAATTATTAAGATGGGCAGCAGCATCATCAGTACTAACACACGAAAATTGCTCTCTCATAACAAGATTCAGTAAAGCAGGTTTAATTTCATAAAATTCTGCCGCAGTAGCAGGTGGAGCAATAGGAGTACATATAAAATCATTATTATTTGTGCTAGTGAAATCACACAACTTAGTATTTTCAGGAGTTCCCATTATAACAGTAATAAAGTAAACTAAGCAAATAGAATAAAGACAAGTAACTATTTTTTTCTGTTTTGATATTGAGCTAGTAAATAAAGCAAAAAGTAAAGTAACTAATTTTTTTGTGTTTTTAATATGAAGCAAACAAGACAGTAAATAAAACAAAGTAAAGCAAGAAAAAAACAAAGTAAAGAGATTGGAAGTGGAGACTCCCCTTGCAGCGTGTCTTGATCTCCCCGGCAACGGCGCCAGAAAACAGCCTTGATGCGCGTAGATGTACACGTCCGTTGGGAACCCCAAGAGGAAGGTGTGATGCGCACAGCAGCAAGTTTTCCCTCGGAAAGAAACCAAGGTTATCGAACCAGTAGGAGCCAAGAAACACGTGAAGGTTGTTGGTGGAGTAATGTAGTGCGGCGCAACACCAGTGAAACCGGCGCCAACGTGGAACCTGCACAACACAATCAAAGTACTTTGTCCCAACGTAACGATGAGGTTGTCAATCTCACCGGCTTGCTGAAAACAAAGGATTAAGCGTATCGAGTGGAAGATGGTGTTTGTTTGCAAAGAACAGTAAGAACAGTAGAATGTATTCAGATGTAAAAGAATGGACCAGGGTCCACTGTTCACTAGTGGTGTCTCTCCAATAACATAACTAACATGCTGGGTGAACAAATTACAGGCGGGCAATTGACAAATAAAGATTCAATACATATCAACGATGATTACTATGTGATTTAATCAGGGCATTACGACAAAGTACATAGACCGCTATCCAGCATGCATCTATGCCTAAATAATCCACCTTCAGGTTATCATCCGAACCCCTTCCAGTATTAAGTTGTAAACAACAGATAATTGCATTAAGTATGGTGCGTAATGTAATCAACACAAATATCCTTAGACAATGCATCAATGTTTTATCCCTAGTAGCAACATCACATCCACAACCTTAGAACTTTCATCACATTGTCCCAGATTCAATGGAGGCATGAACCCACTATCGAGCATAATTACTCCCTCTTGGAGTAACAAGTATCAACTTGGCCGAGCCTCTACTAGCAACGGAGAGCATGCAAGAACATAAACAACACATATATGATAGATTGATAATCAACTTAACATAGTATTCTATATTCATCGGATCCCGCCAAACACAACATGTAGCATTACAAATAGATGATCTTGATCATGTTAGGCAGCTCACAAGATCTAAACAATGATAGAACAAGCGGAGAAGACAACCATCTAGCTACTGCTATGGACCCATAGTCCAAGGATGAACTACTCACGCATCAATCCGGAGGCGGGCATGATGATGTAGAGCCCCTCCGGTGATGATTCCCCTCTCCGGCAGGGTGCCGGAGGCGATCTCCTGAATCCCCGAGATGGGATTGGCGGCGGCGGCCTCTCAGTAATGTTTTCCGTATCGTGGCTCTAGGTACAGGGGGTTTCGCGACGAAGGCTATTTGTAGGCGGAAGGGTAGGTCAGGGGCGACGCGAGGGCCCCACACAACAGGCCGGCGTGGCCAGGGCTTGGGCCGCGCCGCCCTGGTGTGTGGCCCCCTCGTGGCCCCACTTCCTTTCCCTTTCGGTCTTCTGGAAGCTTCGTGTAAAAATAGGCCCCTAGGCGTTGATTTCGTCCAATTCCGAGAATATTTCCTTACTAGGATTTCTGAAACCAAAAACAGCAGAAAAACAGCAACTGGCAATTTTTTTTTTTGAAAGGAATACGGTAGGGGAAGCCCCTACAGTGATTTTTTTTGTTTTTGAAATAATAAGAACCCAAATTCACGTCCCTGGAGACTTGAACCTAGGTGGCTGGGTTGTACATCCACTTCCCTAACCAAGTGAGCTAGACTCACTTCTTAGCAACTGGCACTTCGGCATCTTGTTAATAGGTTAGTGCCGGAAAATGTATAATAATGCTGTAAAGTATGTATAAAACATTCAAGTATTGTCATAAAAGTAGCATGGAACATAAGAAATTATAGATACGTTTGAGACGTATCGGCGTTCTAGGGCGCGAAAGGGCAAGGTGATGGGGGTGTGCGCTTCCTGGCATCATGGCGAGCACGACGCGCGTGCTGGGGCAGCGAATGGGGGACGAGAGCGTGCTGGCGTCGTCGCCGTCCTTGCAGTACAGGCGCGGTAGGGTTTCGATCATGGCATCGTCTACAGGGTGCGGGCATCCAATGGCGCTTGTCTGGTGATGTCCTGGTGTGGTGTTGAGTGAGCGTGCGCGAGGAGAGAGGAAGAGGAGGACATACGCGAAGGGGCAAGGTGGCGTCCTGGCGTGTCCAGTGGCGTGCCAGTGCACGCTTTGGCGTGCACTGGGCGCGGTGATCACGTCTGGCCAGGGTGTTGGCTGCATCTTATTGGCTTGGGAGGATGTCTAGTAGGTTCAGTAGGGGTAGGAGAGGTTGCAGGACATGGTGAAAGAGAGAGGTGAGGTCCAGGGGCAGGGATGGCATGATGGTGAGCACTTGGTCGGCATGGAGTGGCATGGGGAGGCTTTGGGCCTTTTTCTTTGTCTCTTGGGGTTTGTCATGCATGAGTGAGGTGAGTGGAGAGGGTTTGGCAAGGTGAGAGTGATCAGAGGGGTAGGATAGCTAGGGTTGGCATGGTGATGTCCAAATCAATGGCATGGCTTGGCATTGATCCATTTGTGCTCAAATCTTGTGTAACAAAGGTGCTGCAAGCTTGAGAGGGGTGAGATGAGTGTGTATGACATGGTGCACAAGGTTGGAGAGGGCTAGAGGGTGCACATTTAATCCAAGTCACAATGTGTATGTGGTACATGCAATGATGTGGCATGATTGAGGTGGTGATCATGGCCAATGTTGTGTCACTTCATTGATGTGCCTTTAGGGTACAAGGTGTACTATCAAGGATGGCAAGAGAGAGAGACAGAGAAAGTGAAAAAGTGATGATAAGTGAATTGTACCTCCATTTGATTCTATGTGTACTTCATATATGACAAGCAAAGGTCTCTCTTGTGTGTAAATTTCGACCAAAATTCTGCATAGTGGTGTTCTAAATGATGTTGGGCAACAATGTGTGGCATTAGTTTGAAATTTGGAGAGGTTTTGTGAAAATTACAAAAATTGGGGGAATCTAGAATCTGTTTCAAAGTGGCATCTTGGCTTGACTATTTGGAGCAATGGTCAATGATCTGGTCAAAGTGGTCAACACCAAAGTTGTTCATCTTGATGAGGTCTTGGATGAGGGGCAAAGAGTTGTGAGGGTTTGGTTTAATAATCTCTCAATAAAATGGCTCAAAGTGGGTAAGATATTAAAAATGGCACAAGTGACCATCATCACATGCATTTTGTAATTTTCATTTCTTTGATTTGTGATTTGATTTTTCTTGACCCAATTGATGTTGTTGAGTGTTGGAATGGTATAGAGGAGTGAACCAACCATTCACATCAAGTCATAGGATCAAGGTTCTCAAATTTGTAATTGTGCTATTTCTTCTCATATGCCTCTATGGCATTTTTATTTTCTTTTTTCACCTTGGTTTTGATTGGTGAGGTACTAGATAAGGTTTATTAAGGTTTTCAAATCATCTAATCAAGGTAGAAGGGCTTAGGGTAATGTTTTACAAAATTAGCCATAGCCTCATATATGAAGCTAGTAGCATTTTCCCCTTTTTCTTATAAGACTCACTTTGATCCAAATGATCATGGCTTAGGGTTTAGTGGGGTTTAACCATACAATCATTTGGAAAAGTGGCTAGAGCAGAAGCCAAGGTTTGCAATTTAGGGTTTTAGGCTTACATATGTTTTCCCTTTTTATTTATTTTTATTTTGCTTTAATTCATTTTGAATTCAAAGAGCAAGGTTTAGGGTTTTAGGTCATATTTCAAACCATAATTAAACGATCATGGCAATAACACCACATATAAGCATGATCACTATGTATCAAACCTAATTTAATAAAAGTTTTTGTTGGTTCCAAATTTTGAAAATAGGGAAATTCATTTTCTTTGTTTTGAAATTTTTGGGATGTTACACAATGCCATTGCTAGCTTCTGATTGTCAATGCCATTGCTAGCTTCTGATTGTCAATGCCATTGGTAGCTTCGGATTGTCCATGCCATTGCTAGCTTCTGATTGTCCATGCCATTGCTTGCTCCCGCTTGTGCAAGTCCACGCTTCTGATTGTCCATGCCATTGCTTGCTTGAGCTTGGCATTGCTTGCTTGAGCTTGGCATTGCTTACTTGAGCTTGACATTGCTTCCTTGTGCTTCTACAGAACTGGCCCTTCCTGGAATTTTTCTCGGGTGGGCCCATACTGGAAGCTATCGACTATGTCGTCCGTGTGCAGCTGCATGATCCCAACGTAGCGTTCATGGAAGCCCACCAGCACATCACAGCGTTGAGGGTTCACGCCGGCCGTCCTGCTGACCTGGGGCACGCTTCCAGGCAGCGTCTACCGGCGTTCTTCGTGCAGGTGGAGAGCCAGGACCTCCGTGCCCTCTCCGTCCCGCCGTACATGGAGCAGCCCCTCATCACAAAGTTCAAGCTCAAGAACAATGCCCCCCCCCGGTGAAGGTCTGCTTTTACTTGTGCGAGCGTTGCAAGTGGAAGGTGCAGCTGCAGTGGACTGGGCAGCGCGTCGGGTTCATCAAGTCCTAGAGCAAGTGCTGCGCCAGGATTTTGCTGCACGTTGACGACACGCTGGTCTTCACCCCTCGGGACGACGACTTCAAGGTCGACGTCTTCAGGAAGGAGACATCCTGCTCCAGCGTCTTCGGCTGCAAGAGGCACCGCGAGGGCCCTTTTGCTGATCCTCGCCGTTAAGGTGCTCTTTGCTCCATCGATGCCTCTGTTTATGCTGATCCTGCAGTTGTGTTGGCCTCTAGGAGGCTGTTAAACACTTGTTTTGTGCATATCTCACTGTTGTGCTGGCCTCTAGGAGGCTTTTGAACAATGCTTTTGGACATGGGTTGTCTGGCCCAGGTTTAGGCAAGCGTCTTACCACTCTGATGCTAGATTAGCAACTGTTAAGTACTCTATTCGTTGTGTATAAGTGTTTGATGTGCTTATGATCGTGTTTTAGCTATTTGTGTGCCATTATACGATGGTAAGGCACCATATTTGAATGTGGTGAGGAGAAGCTGTTGTCGGGGCGCCCAAAATGGCAACCAAACACATGTGATGTGGTTGAACAGAGATGAAACACTGTCTGCAGGCATCCAAACAATGTGCACTTCTGTTCGGGCCGGTGCAGCACAGGCTACCAAACGATGGGCCAAAAGTGGCCCGTGGCCCATTCACGACGCACAATGGCGCCCATCTCGCTGCGCCAGCCATGCACGATTTTGGCCGAGGTAACCAAACACGCCATTTGTGTTGTTCGCTTCCCTGGCCATGTGGCCCGTGTTTGTACCCCTGGGCATGTGCCCCGTGTCCTTAGTCCTTGTCGAATTTCTCTACCCTACCTCTACTATAACCTCGTCGATGTGAGAAAGATCTTCGTCCTTGTCGCTTCTACTACCATTGCCTTGTCTACCGCGAGCCCCTACTACGTGCACGTCAGTTTACATTAATGGCACAAAACTGCGTCAACATCCTCGGCTGGAATCCTCGGGGCCTCAAAGACAAAGTGCGACGCGACGCCATCCATGATCTGGTGAAAGACACCCGAGCCACCATTGTCTGTCTCCAGGAGACTAAGCTCGACGATGTGGATGATGCTATCATCGGATACACCCTCGGCCCCTCTTTCACTGCTGGCTACGCTGTCCTGCCCTCCATTGGGACCCGCGGCGGCAAGATCATCGCTTGTTCCGACGCTCACTTCACCCTCTCGGACATCCACGGTAATCCTTCCATGCTCTCGGCCACTATTACGTCATGTTGCGAAGGCTCTAAATGGTCTATCACTTGCGTCTACGGGTCGCAGGGTTTTCAGGAAAAGCTCACGTTCATTGACAAGTTACGGGGCCTTCGGCCTTTTGTCCTCGACTCTTGGCTTATTCTTGGAGATTTCAACCTCATCACCAAGGCCTCGGACAAGAATAATTTGAACATCAATCGTCGCCTCATCGATAAATTTAGAGCGGCCAAGGACTTCCTACAGCTTAAAGATATGCGAATGGACGGGCATGATTCACCTGGTCGAATGCCCAAGCCGAACTCGTGCTCACTAAGATTGCTCACGTCTTCTTTTCCGCTGAGTGGGATGTCCACTTTCCCGACGCTTACCTTCAAGCCATCACCTCGGCTTGTTCGGACCACGCTCCCCTCTTCCTTCAGGGCTTCGTTGAAAGCGCGAGGAAGCCATCCTTCAAGTTTGAGGAGTTTTGGCTAAGTATGCAAGGTTTCAAAGAGACTATCTCCGTGGCTTGTAACAAAATCGTTTTGGCCTCGGACCCCATCCGCCGTGTCCACATTAAGCTCTCCCGGGCGGCCAGAGCATTGAAGAAATGGCAGCGAGAATGTGTGGGCGACTTGCGTACCCAAATCGCCACGGCCAAAGAAATCATCTGGCGCCTCGATCAGGTTGAAGAGTCTAGACCCCTTTCGGTGGAGGAAAGGGCCCACCGTTCGCAACTCAAGTCTTCTTACTTGGGTTTGCTCGCTATCCAGAAAGTAAAGCTTCGACAAAGGTCCAGGCTCACCTGGATCCGGTTGGGAGACGCAAACTCAAAGCTTTTCCATGCCAGGGGTAATGGCCGGCGTCGCAAGGTCCACATCCAGAGCCTCAACCACGCCTCGGGCGTCGCTATCACGAAGGAGGATAAATAGGAAGTGCTGGTTCAACACTTCAAGGGCATCATGGGCACCAAAGCTCCTCGACTTCTTAGCCTTAACTGGGAGGGCCTCAACTACCCGACTCATGATCTGTCGGATTTCGATGCACCTTTCGACGTCGATGAGATAAAGTACACCGTTTTCTCGCTACCTTCTGTCAACGTGCCTGGTACTGAAGGATTCATCGGTGCCTTCTTCAAGTCCTGATGGGAAATCATAAAGGCAGACATCACAGCGGCTATCTTTCACTTGGCGAATCTACGCATGGGCCCGATATTATCCTTATTCCAAAGAGGCCCGATGCGACCGGAGTCGCTAACTACAGACCAATCAGCCTTATTCACAGTCTATCCAAGATCTTCTCTAAGATCCTGGCAAATAGGCTTGCGCCGGTTCTCCCGGACATCGTCTCCAAATTCCAAAGCGCTTTCGTCAAAAAGAGGAGCATCCACGACAACTTCCTGCACGTGCAGAACCTCATCAAGGAATTGCACCCCTCCAAGACCTCGTGTCTGTTCCTTAAGATCGACATCTCCAAGGCCTTCCGACTCCGTCGGTTGGGCTTACCTCCTCGAGGTTATGCGTGCGCTTGGCTTTGGCCAAATCTGGAGGGATTGGGTATGCATGTCTCTTGTCTCGGCAACCTCACGGGTTCTCCTTAATGGGGAGCATGGCAGGCCTTTCTTGCACTTCAGGGGACTTCAACAGGGGGTCCCCTATCCCCCATGCTGTTCATCCTTGCCATTGACCCGCTGCAGCGCATTCTTCAGTTGGCTACCACCCGTGGCATTCTCAGCGCCATTAGGTCACGCACGGCACAATGCAGAATTTCTCTCTACGTCGACGACGCGGGCACTTTTGTAAACCCCATAAAGGATGAGATTCATGCTATTTCCGCAATCCTCGACTTCTTTGGCAAAGCAAGCGGCCTCGTCACAAATCTGACCAAGTATGAGGTCTTTGCGGTGCGTTGCGGCGATATTGACTTCAACGACATCCTGGCCGGCTTCCCCGTGAAGATCATGGCCGTCCCAGGGAGGTATTTGGGGCTCCCTCTACACTTTGGTCGGCTTCGCAAAGTGGATATCCAACCGCTCATCGATAAGATCACCGGAAAGCTTCCTGGGTGGTTTGGCAAAAACCTGGCGCACCCTCGAACGATGACGCTTGCAAAGTCGATGCTCATGGCCACGGCTGTCTACCATGCCACTATCTTACCTCTGTCTAAATGGGGAATATACTTCCTTCTGGTACGACTCCTGGACAGATCGGGGGCCAATCATATTGTGGGCTCCTGACCTATTCAAGGTAGCCACCAGCAAAACGAGAACGATACCAAAGAGCTCTTGGATGACAACTGGAACCGCTCTAGCGCTACACTCAACACACCGGTACAGCTGTCGCAATTCCTGGAAGTCTGGAATGCCGTTGCGGCCACTCAACTGGACCCTGGGACGCACCATCGCCTGGAGGACGAGCTCGCATGGGGGTTACTCTGCTGGCTCAGCTTACCACCTTCAATTCCTGGGCAGTTTCTCCAAGTTTGACGCTGCCAAGATCTGGCATGCCCACGGGGAGCCCAAATACAAGATCTTTGCATGGCTTGCCCTTCACGCTAAGCTCTTCACTGCTGACATGCTGGCTATCAGAGGGTGGCCCCATGACCCGGTCTACCCTCTTTGCTTGTCCGTCCATGAGACGGCTAGCCATCTGTGCAAAAATTGCCCTTTTACTACCGCCATCTGGACCACCATTCATCAGGAAGACGCCGATAATCCTGCCCTGCACGGACAGACTTTTGCGTCCATCTCCAATTGGTGGGACGCCATTATTGAAGGCAAGTCGGACTCTGACAGGCGACGTTTCAGTGGACGCCTTCTCTATGTGCTTTGGTACGCCTGGAAAGAAAGGAACATATGCATCTTCACTGGCCATCGTCTTACCTATATCGAGGTGGCTGCGATCGTAAAGGAGGACATTGCGCAAAGACATCGCGCTTTTCGCGCCTGCTAGAGTGACCTACCACACAGAGCCGGACTAGGTAACTTTTGTTTTTCTTAGCTTGATGGTTTCTGGCATGTTTTACACCTTAAACTAAACATGCTTTCTTTATACAGTGGTTCCGTTTTCCCTCCTGCTTACATGAAAAGGCAGTGCTCCTGTCGGTTGCTCCAAAAAAAAAGTAAACTTCAGCGGCACTTATGCACTAACTCTACGAATCGGAAGCAATCATATGAATCAAACATATATTGAGAAACATATTCTGTCCCAACAGAGGACACGTCCTCGAAGATCTCAACACACAGATAGCTAATTTCTACGAGTAGGGAGCGCAAGTCCTGCACATACACCCTCCGTGCTCTTTTAGTTTACATTCTAGGAAAAACCGGATAAATTAGCGGTACATCTATTAGTACTACTTAAATTGGTAAATAACCAATCCATCTACACTAAAAATACTGACATCCAGTTGATAAAGGAAGACCCCTTCGTAGAGTATTTCAGAACGGAGGAAGTAGTGTTGATAAAGGAGGACCAATCCAATCTAGCTGACTAAAACATAAAATGTGGAGTATTCACTACAAAGGAAAACAATTTTTTTGACAAATCACTTTCGTCATATTAAGGCCAATTTTCGTCAAGGATTACTTCGCGGTGACAAAATTTGATCGTCATGGGGTTCGTCAAGGAAGCTCCGTGATAAAATATCGGGGGTGACGGTATGCATTTTTTCGTCAACGTCAAATGTTTGATGGTGACGACCTGCAAATTCGTCAACATCAAAGGTTCATTGTTGACGGACAGGTTTGTCACGAAAAATTGCAACTTTCGTCAATATCTAAATCTTGGGAAGTTTCGATTGGTCCAAAAAAAGCATACGTGGCCTTACATGTGGGTCCCATTTGGCTTCGACGACATGGGTCCGACGGCGACGACATGGATATCCGTCATGTGGGACCGGCATGGTGCTGGTCGGTGGGACCGACAAAATATTATGACAAGCTGGACCCACAATATTCGACCGGTGGGATCCACAAAATTCAGACAAGTGGGACCAGGTTGTTGCCGACATATGGGTCCCAATAATGCTGACTGGTGGGACCCACAAATTCTGACAAGTGGGACCACAAATTTGTGCCACGTGGTTTCATTTAATAGTGACGTTGTGACATTTTCCGTCACCTTTTGAATTTGACAAAATTTGAGAGCATTTGAATTATTTGCGAAATTTGGGGAACAAAAAAGCGGCGAAATATCAAAAAGTAGACAATAAATATCATACTTAAATGGTGGCACAAGAAGTATATATGTCTCTCACGGACCGAAAGATTCATAAGAAAATTACAATTGGAACACAAAGAAATTAAAAGACCTATGATTAATAATGTTGTAGGACGGTGGTGCAATAGATTAGTTGCCTTGGGATTGAGACATGGATGGTGGCTGGGATGTCCTCAAGAGCAAATTAAGCACGGCATCCATTTCTGTCAGCCTCTTTTCATAAGCCGAGTCTTTTCTTCTTGGGCTTTCTTCACGGCTTCAAGTTCTTCCTCCTCGCTTCTTCCCGATGTCTTCAAATTTTTCATCTTGTTCTTGCGAGTCTTGCTCGCATCTCACCGTGGTTACGTTTCAGCTGCTCGTATGGAGTTCTGCTCTTGATCTGCCAGTCTTTGTTGTAGCTCTCGGATGCGTGTAGCTGAGACAGAAGACTTCCTGGAACTTGTTGCGACGCCCAATCTTGGTAGGAATGTGTTGTTGCAGGTGGTGGATGGGCTTTTCTCGCTCAGAACTAGCTGAACAATTTGCAAATCAGTCAAATCAGGTTCATCTTCATTGCGTGGCGCCGCTTTTTTTGCCACCATTTGATCCTGCATAAAGATTACAATCATTGCATGGACAACATACAAAACTGGATTATATTATATTGTGCTAATAAGAAATATTTCTTACATATGCACTTTTTGCTTCAGACACTCATAATGTTATCCTTGGTAGTGTGTGTGATTCTAAAAAATTCAATTGGAGAGGTTTCTTGTTCCTCGCTGCTGAGCCTTACGCTTGAAAAAATGTAGAATGCACATTACCATTGTACACCTGTCTATGACGAAGTATGAACTGTATTGGGAAATTCGGAACACTTACTAGATGTTCCCGGTGAGCAACATAGCTTCGAGATCCATTGGTATGGAACTGTTTCACGACTTCTCCGTTCTTTCCATTTATTACACACAGTTCCTATGTTCGAGTACATGCATTTTATTTATCCAGATCGGAGAAATGTAAGAATTCGATAGTTGTTATTGAAAGGAATAACGTTTATGTACACGGTACTTCTCATCAAACCATCTTTTCACCGAGTTCTTTCCAGCTTTTCTCTTCTACGTGACCTGGCTTCTCGAGATATGCTTGCTCCGAGTGTGAGATTTTTAATTTTGGGCCAATACTCCTTTTTAAGCCTATATCGGAACTGCCGAATACTAACTTGCGAGCATATCGGTGCACACATCTTGAGCCACCTCATCATTTTTGTCCATATTAAACTTTCCACTGCAAAATAGTGAAGCATTAATCAGTAGATTCTTAGATAGTTGATCATGTAGCATACTAATTAGGTTAAACCAAGATTGTACAGGACTCACCGCTATCGTACTTATAGCATGAGGAATGACATGTTTGAGAGTTGCATCTTTCCTGTACTTGTGTCCGAGTGTGTTGCAAGCGGCATTTTTTCACGGATGTGAATACCAACCTCATTGCTCGGCTTTGCTGGCTGGACATAATCCTTGGGTCTCCCGACACCGGGAGTGAATTCAATTGGCATCTTATTGCCACCATGTCTTCTTGTGTACTCATGTAGTCCATGGCCCATGGTACGTCTGCGTCCACCTCTCTTTCTCTTACTACCGTCAGATGTTGTCAATGTCTCTGAAATAAGAGATATGAAATGATTCTCTTTTATATGAAAATATGCGGTACAGTGTTTAGTTTTTACAAATTTTCATACCTTGCCGCTCAAAGTTTACAATTTGATTGTCCTCAGGAGATGAGGTGCTGCCTCCGGATGTCATGATCTGGTTAGGTGAGGGTGCTCCTTCGGTGTTCGGACCAGCGGTGGCCGTCGGCTCATCGGATGACCCAGCTTGAGGTTCGGTTGTTGCCATTGATCTTGTTGCAATGTTGGATGGTGCAACTTCAGGTCCGGATCGCTTCTTCGTGCAACTATTGCGGAAGAAGCAACTATCTGCAAGCTACGATAGAGGCTACATTAGTAGGAAACATTTAGCATGTACGTATTTCCTATCATAGTTCGAGACATAGTTCCACGGACACTGAGCTGAAGTTTTGCCGACGGTCTGGCCGATCCTCATCCGAATGAAGATCATCATCGGCGGTAGCTATCTCTTCGGATTCGGTTCATACGAAGGGTCCTCTTCGACCTCCATCTCTTCGCGATCTGTGTCCTTTAGATTGTTACTAGTTCCTATTTGTACCCCACCATACACTAATGTACGTGCAAAACCGGTGAAATCTTTACTGAAATTTGTGGCCGGGTCCATATCTGTCGGCGAAATTTTTTCCATGCGTACTACATTTTCTTGCATTTGTTTCTCCTTGGCAAGCTCATATGCCGGCTTGACGGGTTTTTGTGTCTCCGCTGAAATAATCGGAAGAGCGGAGCATGAACAAAACATAAGAGGGGGCCAATTCCATAGAAAACGAGCAAATAATTGTCTTTGCAAAATATTGTACAGACGGCAAATGATTGAAAACATAAGAGTCTACGTATGATGTCGGCGAACAAAACATAAGAGGGGACATATGCCAGGCTAAGGGACATCATGTGCTTTTAGATATCTACTCGTAACAAATAATTGACACAACAGACTCCCCTCGCACGCTGAATTATGCATGTCTGTTGATAGCTTGGCGGGCTTGGTATGCACGTAATGAGGTATGGGTAGTTCAGTCCTATACCGATAGAAGTTCAGATATGTGCTGATAGAAGTTCAGATATGTGCTGATAGAAGTTCAGATTTCTGCTGATAGAAGTTCAGATATGTGCTGAAATTTGATTTTTGACTTTTGAAAGACATAGATAAACAAAAATTGTGGAAATAAATAGACCGATGAAACAAAGTACATGATTAAAAAAACTTCATTACATTGTTAAGACGTGCATTGCACGTGCAAACTAACTAGTTCCATAGAAAACAGACAAACAATTGTTCTAGATCAAAGCTGTGCTTCCCTACGAGCCGAGGAATAAAAGTGCGAAGCAATGTCGTTGTTCATCGTAGCTCGTCGAGGCTGTTTTCGGCAACGGCTAGAATTAGTTCGGTTAAGTGTTTCGGCAAACAATTGTCTATGCAAAAGATTGTACGAGCAGCGGGATGGCAAAGATTGTATAGCACGGCATGATTGTCTCTGGAATAAAAACGATAAACCCTATACGTATGATGTCGGGATTGGATCTATCAAATATGCAAGATCTAGATATAGGTCAAACGGGCGTGGTAGACATGTAAAACCGATCTCTCGATCTAACCATCCGAAAAACACAACAACAAGCCGATCACCGACAGATTTACCTTGGCGTTTCTTCGAGCTGGGCGCCTTCTTCGGCGTGTGTGCGCGATTTTCCTTCCCCCCGACGTTTCGACGACTGCCGGCCATGGCGACCACCGGCCGGGGAGATAGTTGCGAGATGGAAGAACGTCCGGCGAAGACACCGGATCGGGGTGAGCACGAGAGGATGAGGTCGGGGGGGGGGCGGTGGGGAGTTAAGATGCTCGTAAATCATGGGGGAGAGGCACGACGTATATAAGGGAGGGCGAAATATTTGATAGGTGGGGTGCGCGGGAGGAGTGGAGGGAACGAAAAATTTGTGTGTTTTGGCAGCCGTCGTACTAAAATTTGGAGGGAACAAGGTTTTGCCGTGGAAGAAAAAATATTACTCGAAAATGGAACTGTACATGTATATTTAAAAAATACCAGAACATGAATGGGATGCATGAAAAAAATCTAAATTTGGGACCCTCATTTCGTTCGAAAACCCCTCTTTGGACACATGAATGGAACATGAATGGGCCATTCCCCCCTCTTTTCGTCCGAAAACCCCTCTTTCGACACATCTACACCATGGGGACACCATGCCACCAACTCCAAAAAATCAAAACCCATAGCAACCAAGGTTTCATATCACAATGTGCACAAGGGTGCCAAATCATGCTCCAATCCATGGTGGTTTGGTCAGTTTTTGGCCATTCCCCCCTCTTTTCGTCCGAAAACCCCTCTTTCGACACATCTACACCATGGGGACACCATGCCACCAACTCCAAAAAATCAAAACCCATAGCAACCAAGGTTTCATATCACAATGTGCACAAGGGTGCCAAATCATGCCCCAATCCATGGTGGTTTGGTCGGTTTTTGGCCATTCCCCCTCTTTTCGTCAGAAAACCCCTCTTTCGACACATCTACACCATGGGGACACCATGACACCAACTCGAAAAAATCAAAACCCATAGAAACCAAGGTTTCATATCACAATGTGAACAAGGGTGCCAAATCTTGCCCCAATCCATGGTGGTTTGGTCAGTTTTTGGCCATTCCCCCCTCTTTTCGTCCGAAAACCCCTCTTTCGACACATCTCCACCATGGGGACACCATGCCACCAACTCCAAAAATCAAAACCCATAGCAACCAAGGTTTCATATCACAATGTGCACAAGGGTGCCAAATCATGCCCCAATCCATGGTGGTTTGGTCGGTTTTGGCCATTCCCCCCTCTTTTCGTCCGAAAACTCCTCTTTCGACACATCTACACCATGGGGACACCATGACACCAAGTCCAAAAAATCAAAACCAATAGAAACCAAGGTTTCATATCACAATGTGAACAAGGGTGCCAAATCTTGCCCCAATCCATGGTGGTTTGGTCGGTTTTGGCCATTCCCCCCTCTTTTCGTCCGAAACCCCTCTTTCGACACATCTCCACCATGGGGACACCATGCCACCAACTCCAAAAAACCAAAACCCATAGCAACAAAGGTTTCATATCACAATGTGCACAAGGGTGCCAAATCTTGCCCCAATCCATGGTGGTTTGGTCACTTTTTGGCCATTCCCCCCTCTTTTCGTCCGAAAACCCCTCTTTCGACATATCTCCACCATGGGGACACCATGCCACCAACTCCAAAAAACCAAAACCCATAGCAACAAAGGTTTCATATCACAATGTGCACAAGGGTGCCAAATCTTGCCCCAATCCATGGTGGTTTGGTCAGTTTTTGGCCATCCCCCCTCTTTTCGTCCGAGAAAACCCCTCTTTCGACACATCTACACCATGGGGACACCATGCCACCAACTCCAAAAAATCAAAACCCATAGCAACCAAGGTTTCATATCACAATGTGCACAAGGGTGCCAAATCATGCCCCAATCCATGGTGGTTTGGTCAGTTTTTGGCCATTCCCCCCTCTTTTCGTCAGAAAACCCCTCTTTCGACACATCTCCACCATGGGGACACCATGCCACCAACTCCAAAAAATCAAAACCCATAGCAACCAAGGTTTCATATCACAATGTGCACAAGGGTGCCAAATCATGCCCCAATCCATGGTGGTTTGGTCGGTTTTTGGCCATTCCCCCTCTTTTCGTCCGAAAACCCCTCTTTCGACACATCTCCACCATGGGGACACCATGCCACCAACTCCAAAAAATCAAAACCCATAGCAACCAAGGTGTCATATCACAATGTGCACAAGGGTGCCAAATCTTGCCCCAATCCATGGTGGTTTGGTCAGTTTTTGGCCATCCCCCCTCTTTTCGTCCGAAAACCCCTCTTTCGACACATCTACACCATGGGGACACCATGCCACCAACTCGAAAAAATCAAAACCCATAGAAACCAAGGTTTCATATCACAATGTGAACAAGGGTGCCAAATCTTGCCCCAATCCATGGTGGTTTGGTCAGTTTTTGGCCATTCCCCCTCTTTTCGTCGAAAACCCCTCTTTCGACACATCTACACCATGGGGACACCATGCCACCAACTCCAAAAATCAAAACCCATAGCAACCAAGGTGTCATATCACAATGTGCACAAGGGTGCCAAATCATGCCCCAATCCATGGTGGTTTGGTCAGTTTTTGGCCATTCCCCCCTCTTTTCGTCCGAGAAAACCCCTCTTTCGACACATCTACACCATGGGGACACCATTTTTTGAGGTACCTAACTTCAAATGGACTGAAATTTGGCACAAGGGTGCATCAACATGTGGGTAATGACGCTTGCATGCTATCTTGGCAGTTTGGTTTGAAAATTTTCAAAAATTCATCCCCTAAACTCAAGAAGAGGCATCACTTGTCAAGCATGTACATCTTAGGTTTGACCAAACACTCAAAATTCCAGCCCTAATCATGTTATGAAATTCTTAGAAATTCGAAAGAATTTACATACTCGATTCATTTTTATTTATTTCTTTCTATGTGTGATCACTAATTCGTATTTAAAATATTTTATAGTTTTTAATACCCATCTTGAAAATTATGTGCCTGCCCATCCGTCATGCGTGGGACCCATGTCAAAGTAATGGGAAAGTGGACTACATGCAGGAATCCACGTTTTCACACGCACGCGTCACACAGAGGAACCCAAACGGCAGCATCTACTATATATCCATCGGCCCCATCGTCTCTCCCACCCGCAACTTCTATTCCCCAATCTGGCAAAAAACCCTGATTGCACCTCCACCAGCGCACCACCGACCTCCCCTTCCACCGAAGATCCCGAAGATGAAGCGTGTTCGCGGAGACGAGCCGGAGGCGAGTGCGGTCGTCAACGTTGACAGAAGCGACGGCGATGCTCCGGTAGTCGTCGACGCCGCGGAGGCGGGATCTTCCTCCGGAACTAGCCGAGCCGCTCTTCGCCGCGCCGTGACCGTGGAGGGCTCCGCCCAACCGGCCGTGGTCGCCGTCGCCGATGAGGCCAACGGAGACGTCCTCGCTCCCGCGGCACAAGCGAGATGACCGGGGCTTTGATCCGAATGACCCGTTCTACCGCCACTCCGGGCGGTACCGCGAGCTATATGGCCCCGGAGAGTGCGACGAGTTCGAAGAGGAGGCCTCGGACAAGCTGCAGCGAGGTACTCTACTTTTCCGATCGATCCCTGTTTTTCTTGATCTTACTTGTTCACCTTAGGGTTTGCTCGTACGGTAGATTGATTTGCCCTGAATGCAACTTGTTGTACAAATTGATGATTACGGGGGTTCTTACTCATCCGATTTATGGTTTGTAGTTACTAGATTTGTAATATTTGATGCACAAGTTGATTCAACTGTACCAAAGTATGAACCAAATGATTTATGGTACCATGAATATTCATGCATGTTTCAAATTAGTAGATGACAATTATCTTAATTAGGTCATGATTCCTTGTGTGTGATGAATCATACTCGCTTAGTGTAATGCTCATTTGCATTTCAAACTTAAATTCATCCGAATATGGATCATAGCGAGTGATCGGATGCATGTAATAGTGTGTACATCATTTTTATTTAGGGAACAAATGAATGATCGGGTGCATGTAATTTATGACCACCATTCTTGAATTCCTGCTTATTGATATTAATGTTCATAAAAAATATTTAATGCTTGAATTGTATTTCGAGTTAATTTCCTTCTCTCACTTCTTCTTTACTTTCAAATTCGCGAGGAAGACTACGACGACATTGGCGGCGACAAGGAGGACCGGGACCGGAAGAGCCGCTTCGTTCGAAGAAGGCGAAGGCGGCCAGATCCCTTTCCGCCGGGACGGTAAGCCTAATTGCCCATTCTGCGGCGGGGTTTTCCCGAAGGATATTGAGAGTCTGATCCAGCACGCGACGGGAGTTGGAAAAGGTAGCGCGCACAAGCACAAGGCTGCTAGCAAGGCGAAGCACGCTGCCTTTGGCAAGTTCCTCAGGGACTACGTCAAGGCTGGCCTCATCCCGCTCGTCGGTCCGAGCTGTTGGCCCTCATGTTGTCCACTAAATTTAGTTTCTGTTTAGTTGTTCCCCTGGAGGTTCATGGTTAAACTATGTCATGTTTCAAAGACTATGTTCTACTTTTGTTATTTGGAACCCGGGCAATCATACCCGATTGTTTAAGACGATGTCATGTTTATATGTTGTTTGTTGTTGCAGAAGCATTACTGCTGCACATCTTATCTCTTTTTTCATGTTGATGCACGCTGCATTTGTGTAGATGTTTGGCTACGGCAGAGTTGTGTAGATTACATATCCCTTTGTCCCACAAGTTTACTACTTTTATGTCTCCTTTTTCGACTTGTAGTTGCTTGTTGTTAGTTTCAAGTTTTGTTTTCATAAATACAATCTGTGTTGGTAATCGGCAAAATTGAAACCTCACATGACAATTTGGAGGATGTGGTGCTCGAATAATAGTGGAAATGTGATATTATTTTTTACATGCATAATATATAGAAAATAGCTAGATCTCTAAATCGATGCAAACGAAGCTACATATAAATTCTTGGTCATAATCCCCTTATCTAAAGGGGATGGATGCATGGCTTCACGTCGTCGTCGCTTTCATCGTCAGTATCTTCGCCGTCTGAGTAGTAGTACCTCCTGCACATTGTTCCGTCGAACACCTTCACTGTGAGCACATCATCGCCTTCATATTTGAAGTGTAAGAACCAGCCGAAATCCACACCATGCGCGATGGCGAATTTCTCCCAGCCCTTGTCGAGGTACATCCGGCCTTGTCCGTCAAATAGGACCTCCACGGTCCGGAGACGAGGACCGCAGATCGGCTGCTCGCAGATACACCTTATCCGGCTCCTGGCCGTGAAGATAGTCCGCAAATTTGTTTGGTAGTTTCCGCAAAGAGATCGAGCGCCGATCGTTTCAAATTAAAGGTTTTTTAAAACATGCCCATAATTAATCACATGCATCATATATGTGGGAACGCGTACATACCTTCTTGACCAAAGGGTCTTCACGGACGACGATGAAGAACTCCTCTATGATCAATGGCAGTGTTGACGGTGGTGGTGGCAATGATGATGATCCACTTCCCCTTCCCCTTCCCCTTCCCCTTCCCCTCCGCGTCCGAGACGTGGAAGCCATGGCAATGGATCAACTGTATGTGAACAAAGAAGAGAGAGGCAGAACCAAGAAGAGAGAGGCAGAACCTATTGACAGAAGAGATGGCCGTGTGGGTGTTTATAAGGGAGAGATGACCGTTGTAGGTGTTTACACAATAAAATAAGGAGGAGATGACCGTTGTGGGGGTTTACACAATAAATTATGGAGGAGAAGACCGTTGTGGGGGTACATATCTCAACTAAAAAGTAATGCAGACTATCTTGACGGAAATTGAACAAATGGGTACAACAAATCGTTGATGGTTTATCTTTTTTGCGTGAAGAGTTGTGTAGATTACATATCCCTTTGTCCCACAAGTTTAGTACTTTTATGTCTCCTTTTTTCGACTTGTAGTTGCTGTTGTTAGTTTCAAGTTTTGTTTTCATAAATACAATCTGTGTTGGTAATCAGCAAAATTGAAACCTCACAGTACAATTGTTGACATTTCATGGCAAAATATTTACTTATATATAGTAAAAACCAACTAGCAAAAAGCATCTACGAGTTTGAAAATAAGCGAGTAGTAGCCAAAAGCACCTCACGCGGGAGGGACACAAAACCAAAATATCGGGTGGTCATGCAGCATCAAGGACTCGTCGACCACGATCTTGCGGTACAACTCGTAAGAGACCCAAGCATCAATGGCTGCATAGTCGATGTTCATATTTGGAAGTGGGAAGTCCCCCAAAGTACGTGCCGATGGTGGTGGAACTTCTTCTTCATATCACCGTAAGATGAATCAATGAGTCTGGCTGCCATGGTAGCCATGCCAGCCCTCGGATGACCAGTGTACTTGAAGTACTCGTCCTGGAGATCGACGTAGTACTCAGGAGGAATCTGCATGTGCCATGACCTCCACAGAACTTTCGTGTCACCACGGATGTCAACACTCGCAAAGGTGATTCCTTCTCGAAAGAAATCGCAGATAGCCGGAGCGTCCCACCGAGTGGCACTTGCGATAAACAAAGTAATGTACTAGTCACGAGATCGAGCATATCAACTAGGAAACAAATTGGGGATCAAGTAATGTAAAAGGAAGTGACAGATCGACCATATGAACTAGTAAATCAAATGAGGAATCAAGAAAACTAAAAAAGATCACGGATCGAGCATATGAACTAGTCAATCGTACGACGAATCAAGTAAACTAAGTAGCAAATATGCAAGAACCTACATATATAGGAGACGAAGATGAAACAAATTAATAAATCGGGAACAATGTCTAGCAGATTTAGATCGGGAATGTACTGATATTCGGGAACAATGTCTAGCAGTTGTAGATCGGAAATGTAATGATTTTCGGGAACAATGTGTAACGAGAGTCGAAGAGAGACACAACGGCGGAAACTAAAAAACCCCAATCCAAAGATTCAAAAAGGGGATTAGTTCTAACGCTGCGTAGTGGAACACCAGCACATGTCGACGCAGAGTTGAACCACGGCGATCTTCTTCTCGTCCTCGGCTCGATGGTTGGTGTACTCGAAGTCGAGGCCCACGAACTTGTGCTCCTCTTCCTTGAGCCACTCCGTGTACATGTCGAGGACGCGGCGCACTTGCCAGGGGTCGTTGGTGTAGACGACTTCCAGTTCCTGGCCGTCGTGGATGTGGACTACGCGCATGCTGGACCGAGTAGTACACTTCCTGCTCATCCATGTCCATGGCGACGCGGCGGCGGGAGACGAGGACGAGTGAGGGAGCGGAGACGACGAGAAGTGGGAAACCAGGAAGCGGTGCGAATATTGAGACGGTAGGGGAGGGGAAGGGGATAAAAATCATCCCCATTAATTACTCCGTGCGAATATTGAGACGCGTAGATGACGAGAATATTGACGCGGGTCTTGACTTCTGACGTGGAGTCCAACTGACCAGTGGGGCCAACGCATTCGATCGTGTTGTCACGTCAAAACCCAGCACCGCCCATTTGCCCTCCTATTGACCTACCGAAATTTACTCCACGATATAAGCGGCCATCATATCACGACCTCCTTCGGCCGCCGCCGGATCTCGCCACGTCTCTCGCCGCCACGGCTCGCCACGTCTCTCGCCGGCGACGGTTGTAAGACTCTCGCTCCGCGTCGAGACCAAGGATGGCGCCTACTAGTGGAGTAAGTAAATAAAATGTACGTCTCGCGATCGATCGTTGTTTCCGATTTGTAATCTTTCTTCATATTTTTTCCAAGTGTCCGGTTTGCTTTGACAAGAAGGGGATGTGCGGCGGAGGGGGAGTCACGTTAGGTTTTTTCGTGCAAACACTACAAGAGGGTTTTGAGGAGAAGACGGTACATGCGCTTATAAGTTTAAAATTCATTCGGATGTTTTATTAATTCACCGCCACATCAAAGTTTAACACGTGATCCTATTAGTTATTGCTAGTTTAGTACTATTATTCAGATGTGTGTAATAATTGTTCTTCACCATATGTATTAACCGCTTATTTATGGTTGAGTTTTAGGATAGTTGTGATAAATTTTACGTCCATATGAGTTTTACGATAGTTGTAGCTGTTAGAGATAGAGGTATCGGTAGAAGTTCGATCATAGAAAATCAGTCCTATACCGATAGAAGTTCAGATATGTTCTGATAGAAGTTCAGATATGTGCTGATAGAAGTCCTAGATACATACGATGTATTAGTTGCGCAACAATGTACCTCCCCTATATATTAATGAGATCTGAGAATAGTTAACTTACTTTTGTATTAACTCTACTGAATTTAGGTCATCCCTTGCTACTATAGACCGTATTTCCTTCAGAAGTATGGTGTCGAGACCTCCGACAGGACAACTTTTGAAGTTGCACTTAGAACCAAAGATGGCCATGCATTTGTTGTTAATGTTACCAACAGAGCTGGCAGAACCTATATCAACGGAAGATTTTGGAACGAATTTGCTAGAGTGTACAATTTTAAGGTTGGCATGGAGTTAATTTTCAGAATTAACTCATCCGGTCGAGATACTCTTGTAATAACCGGAACCGAACCACTAATCCATCCAGGTAATTTTCCACCTTTGGACGGAATGATTGATCATATTAATTATTCCATATTAAGTCGATTATTTTAATTATGCGAGCTTACTACCGGTTGTCCCGTACGAAGCGTGACATTGTTGACTCGCTCGGTACTACTGATGGAACAATGATAAATTGGAGGATGATGCATACCGTCATTCTTCGGGTGGACAACTTGGACTACCTTGTTGAGTACCACAATGCTGGAGATTATGATCAAGGAGCACTAGTTGTCCCAATGCTGCATACTCTGAATTGGACAAACAGCGAAAATTACAACAAACACGTGGTAAGCAGTAGATCATATCATTTCATTAACTTTGCGACCTACATTACGTACAACTGTTTAACTAAACTATGTCTCTACTGGTTGGAACGAGAAAATCCCTAGCCGTTTGGTTCCTAAAGATATGGAACAATATGGTGCAATCGGTATTGTGTGCCATCCCGGTACTTTGGTGCGTGCGTCCTACGCAATTTCTTCCGACGATGGTCGTCTCGCGTCGGTGGGTGGAAGGAGTTCATGGACAAGGAAAAGCACCTTGAGATGGGTGACAAGATGTTGTTCTTGCTTTACTGGGAAATGCAGGGGTTTACTTGTTTGCTACCCATGTGCCTGAAATCGATCTGGAGTAACTAGTCAGTGATTCATGGTGCCCGTGAGTCCAACTATGCAGCCCCTTTAGGTTTAAATTAAGTTGTAAAACTCTTTATGCGATTGTCGATTTTGCTTGTGTTAAAACAATAGTTAGTCATATCGTGCTGGCTGGTTGTAATCGTGTCAAGTGTCGATTAATTAAAACCATTGTCCAAGTTATGGTACCGAACATATAAATAAGAACATTTCAAATGTTTGGAACTAAACATATAGTTGTATGTATGCATTACATGTTTCTATCAATCAACATCACTATCTTCTTCTGAATTTTTTCCCTCGTCATCATGTATGTTCTCTTCCATTATGAGACTCTCTTCCTCATTCTCGTAGTTCATCTTCGCTCATATCCATGTCAACATTGGGACTATCTTCCCCATTCTCTAGTTCACGAATTGTACGAGCATCATGAATACGTACAACTTCATCGACACGATGATCATCCTCCTCTGCTTCCACCTCCGCTTCCTCGTCTAGGTCGACAACATCATGAAATGTATGGTCGGCGAACCTTCATCCTCCTGGTATGCGTCTTCATTCCGTACAAATGCATCATCGTTACCATCTTCTAATTCCGGAACGTCGTACACGTGTCTATGGCTGAACTTCGCACCACTTTCCACGGATCACCAAACTTTGTATCCTCCAAATAGAAGCATGTTTCAGCTTGACTGGCCAATATGAATGGTGAATTCTTGAACCATAGGACAGAAGTGTTAACGCTTTTAAAATAACCATCATCTTTTATCTTGGAACCCCTGCTCGCAAGGTCGAACCGATCGCAACGAAACAAGTACACGGACCTGTCACCGTGCTTGTTACTCCCGTACTGCAGTTCAAGAACTTCTTGCAGAACACCATAGTACTCGGTCTCATCTGCATCACCAAAAGATCCCTTAGTCGCTACGCCCGAATTTTGAGTCTTCAGGTCTTTATCCCGAGTAAGCGTGCGAAACCTCGCACCCTTTACGTTGCAACCAGCGTATACTACTACACGCCGGTCTGGCCCGGCAGCCGGAGACTTCAAATCTTCGATGCATTGTCCAAGCTGTCTCACATGGTTTGCAAACCAACCTGCAAACTCTCTCCGAACCGTCTCCTCCATGTCACGCACACCCCTACCTCCCAATTCTTGTCGAATTCACTGAAACATAGAAAAAACACATATGAAATACGGGACAATTATGTTCGCAACATTGAGAAGTAGTTATTAAAGTGAAGCTAACTACTTACTTGATATAACGTTCTACATCGTCACGGTTGTTCAGCACATACCAAACCATTTTGTCAAATTCCTTGTCAAAATGTTTCAAAATGGATTTCCCAAGACCTTTAGCTCCAACCGAAAATACTTCCATCTCGTCGGGATCGGGTTTTCTCCGTATGTCTTGGTTCCTATCATCTTTGTTAAATCTTGTTTCGTGCCATCCTTGAAAAAATCTAGAGCAAAAAATCAAACACTCATCAACAATGTAGCTCTCTGCGATAGAACCTTCGGCCTTGCTTTGTTACGGACCGTAGACTTTAGATAACCTAATCTTCTCTCAACTTGGATACATCCAACCATAATGAACAGGACCCCTCAAAAGAGCCTCCTCGGGAAGATGAATAGCTAAGTGCACCATTACATCAAAAAAGGCTGGGGGAAGAGCTTCTCAAGTTTGCATAGGATCACAACAATTTCAACCTTCAATCGATTCAGCACATCAACTTTCAGGGTTTTGGCACACAGCTCCCTAAAAAATCTTCCTAGCTCTGCAATAGCCACATACATTTCCTTGGATGCAATTCCCTTGAGCCCAACCGGCAACACTCGCTGCAGAAGTATGTGGCAATCATGCGTCTTCATACCGGTAACCTTACAACCATCAATATTCACACATCTTCCCCGGTTTGCGCAATAACCATCTGGGAACCTAGTGTTTGCCAAATACCTACACAAATGTCTCTTCGTTCCTTCGAAAGCGTCCACGGTGCAGGGGGCTTCGCATAAGTTACTGCTGCATCACCATCATCCTTCACAATTTTCTTCAACCAATACTTCTCCCACATTTTGAATTTCTTCAAATCAATTCTAGCACTAACAGTGTCCTTATTCCTGCCCTCAAGTTCAAGTAGTGTACCAACAATATTGTCACATATGTTCTTCTCAATATGCATCACATCTAAGTTGTGAGCTATCTTAAGTTCTGGCCAGTACGGTAGATGATGTAAGCTGACTTTCAGGTGCCATGTTGGTTCACCGGGTACGATTGCACGCTTCCGCTTTCTACTTATTGCATTTTTCCCATGTTCAAAATCCTTAACACTTTCTACCTTCGCAGCTACCTCTTTGGTTGTGTACTTCCTTGGTGGATCTCTAGTCTCAGCTTTACCATTGAAAAGTCTGCTTCTCCTGTATGGGTGACTTTTATCAAGAAATCGCCGATGCCCAATATATCCAATTTTGTTTTTCAAAGATTCAGCGCAAGGATTCTCATCGCAATGCACACACGCATGAAATCCTCTTGTGCTTCGGCCTGACATAGTGGCATATCCAGGATAATCATGAATAGACCAAAGAAACGCAGCATGCAATGGGAAATATTCCTGTGTGCATGCATCAAATGTCTCCACACCACTCCATAGCTGCATCATATCTTTTATCAGAGGCTGCATAAATACATGAAAATCTTTCCCTGGGGAATACTTTCCGGGGATTAGCAATGCCATCATGTAATTCGATTGATCCATGCACATCCATGGTGGGAAGTTGTAAGGAATCACAAAAACAGGCCACATACTGTAAGGATTACTCATACTTCCAAAGGGACTGAAGCCGTCTGTGGCAAAACCTAGTCTTATGTTACGAGGATCTTTAGCAAACCAATCAAACTTGCCATCAAAGTGCTTCCATGCCTCACCATCAGCAGGGTGCCTCAGTACATTGTGCTCAACAACCCTCTTCTCTTTGTGCCATCTAGTATGTGTCGACATTTCCTTTTTAACAAATAGTCTCGCAACCTTTTAATTATAGGAAAGTACCTTAACACCTTGTGAGGGATTTTCTTTTTTCCAGTAGGGTCTCTATATCTTGATAATCCACAAACATGGCAGTTCGTATCGTCCTTGTGATCTCCCCAAAATAAAGAACAATCAAACTTGCATGCATGAATTGTCTCATAACCAAGCCCAACATCAGAAAGAACACTCTTAGCATCAACATATGATTTGGGAAAGTCCACATCTGGCAAAGCTGTACGTAAAAGCTGAAGTAAGAGATCAAATCCTCTGTTTGTTATCCGGCTGTATGATTTGACATGAAGGAGCTTAATAATGAACGACAACCTAGTGAAAGAGGTGCATCCCTCATAAAGTTCTTTTTCGCTGACTCAATTAGATTAGCATACAGATTTGGCAGGTCAGGACCTTTATTTCCAGACTTCTGCAGTTCATCGATCATACTAGACGAATCATCAACATAACAATCACCATTGTCTTCCTCTTCATCGTTGTCACTATCATAAGCACCATCGTCGTCTCTATCCCGCCCTTCGTCATCACTAAAATCTTCCCCATGTCTAGTCCATCTTGTATACGTCATGGACATACCTGAACAATTGCAGTGATCCTCGACTGTTTTTATATCCTGACGTATCAGATTTAGGCAGTCCTTGCAAGGGCACAAGATTGGTTCATCTGTATTGTCCAAGTGTTCTTGCGCAAACTTGATGAAATCCCTAACACCTGCCACGTACTTTGTTGTGAACTTCTTGGTGCCATCAGTTATCCAACTTCGATCCATTGCCTACAATTCAGTTAAGAACATGCCAACGTTCTTCAGAACAGATCTTGACAACTGATTAAGAAATCTAGACCTAACGAACAATCAGGAGAACTCACCGATGATGCGTCTCGCCGCCACCACAATGGAGCCTTCACGGAATTCTTCTCACCTCGACGAGAACCCTAGTCGATTCGACTGTTAGCAAGATCACCTATATAGGCCGTGTCTGCTAGCGGCGCGACTTAAACGAGGCACCCTCGGCCGACATAAATATTAATAAGGGAATTATTATGTCGTAACATCTAGATCACACCATTGAAATAAATATGTAGAATAGACAAGTTACGGATCCAGATCAAAATTCCATATCTACCTTAGCGGTAAGACTCCGCGTCGGTCACGCCAAAGCCCTGGTTCGATTCTTCCAAACCACAATTTTTACTTAATTAAATATGTTCCTGACAAGTGGGTCACGCATGATATATAAAACTAATAACATTTAATAAAGTAACTTAGTATTATTTCGTCACCACGATCTTTGATTTCGTCACCTATTATCAGACACGATGGAAGCCCTTCCCGCTTGGGTAATGGGTGACGATTTTTTGTTGACGAACAATCATACCGTCAAGCATTACCTTAAATGCTTGACGAAAGATGAATTCGTCACCTATAAGGACAAATCCTTGACGGTATGCATTTTTGTCACCAGGGTTTTCGTCAACAAATCCCCCATCTCTTGTAGTGATTTTGGAACAAATTTTAGGCCTAGAATGTAGAGTATTTCAGAACGCAATAAGTAGTGTTTTACGTGGAAAACCTCTAAACTTGAGCGGAAAAACCACAGGCCGAAGCTACTCAAATCTTCTTCCACTGTAATCAAATGGGGATACAATAGGTTCTTCTCTAGAGAGCACTAGAGGATCTCTGACATCAAGATACAGGCAGATCTTGGATGCCAACAACAAGATTTAGGACACAAAAGCTAGGAATTGAAGCAATCTTACCAAAGATGGTGGAACAAAAGCTTGAAGGGAGACAAGAATGCAGATCTGGTCAGCAGGCATTGCTTCACATTCAACCTGAAAACAGGCATCCACCACAAGGCGTATAAATTATAAGGACGTCATACAAATAAAGAAATCAAATACCGGAACAGGTAATGGTATCGATGTTTTGAATTACCGCTTAAGGCACTCATCTACTGGATTAGCCATGTCTGACTCCGCAAACAATTGGACAAAGTAAATGTTTCATACAGAACACAAGCGAATAAATAAGTACGTCACTTTTTTTTTTGTATTGGCTGCGGTCTCAGGCATGTTGCTAATGCATACTTGCATCTGACAAGAAGATAAAAGACCAACACAATTGAGTTACAGGATATGTGCTGTGTGTTTCATGTAGCCCAAGGTGCCTGGATGCACGAGAGAGGTCGTATAGAGAGGGTCCATGCTGATTGCATTCTTTTTTAGGATTGGTTGCGGCCTCATGTGCGTTGCTAATGCATCAACATGTATGAATCAATGCATGGGAAAACCTAGTTAGATTTTCAGATTAATTAACAACAGCTAAGGTTAATGAACACAAACAGTGCAATGCCAATACTGATACCGTGAAATGTTTTGATATGCACATCTAACACAACAGACAATCAAGAGCTTTGCAGACGACTCTGGACGTCTCTCTCCCCCGCTACAGTAATAGGAGAGCGTTTTGTAGATCCCCCCAGCGTCCCCAGCTCGCCGCCGTCGATCCGGCGGATTCCTCGCCTCCGGCGGCCACTCCGGCGGCGGGAGGTTGGGGAATCCCCGGATCGCGGTGTGTATATAGTCTAGGGTATGTTAGGGTCCAGATCGACGGCGGTATGGAGGTGGCGGCGGCGTCGTTTTGGTTTTTGGTGCAGGAGTTCGTCCCCTCCGGCGGTGGTGCTCGGTGGAGTGCTGCGGCGGAGCTCCTGTGTCTTTCACGCTCAAGGGTCTCCGGATCTGCGACGTGCGGTTGTCCCCGGCCGGTTCCTATGTGGTGGAGGAGCCGGATGGAGAGTTCGTCGAAGATGGTGGTGTGGAGCGGCGCGACGATCTCGGCGTTCGAGGGTGTAGGTCCTTTGGGACCGGTGTCCGGTGACTTGCCAGTCGCCCGGGGACTGTCTCCAATCCAGAGTTTGAAGGGCAGCAGCGGTAGCAATGACGAGCCACCGGCTCGTCCTCCACGATGATGTTGTCAAGCTTCAGAAGGACTTGGTTATAATTTTTTTGTTCTTGTGGATCTTTCTGTAAGTTTGTCATGATTTTATCATCATCTGTTCCGCAAAAAAAAAAAAAACACAACAGACAATCAAGAATTCAGAAGCTAGCATTTGTTAGTCAAATTACATGGGGATAAATATAATGAAGAAAGAATCACCTGGGGTCATGTTAAGCTACTTTTTTTTAGATCAAATTGGCTGCATTTTATTAAAACTCGGCCTCAGCTGTCACCCTTGCTAATACATAGTCTGGTACCTGACCCAACCAGGTCTTACAAAGCTTATTTTTGCAGCCATCCTGAGCTAACCTGTGTGCAACCTCATTACCCGAACGATGCACATGAGATACCGAAGCCATCACGAAACTCCTCAGTAGTTTCTTGATTTCTTCAACCAGAGGCCCTTGAGCCGATCTGTCTAATCCCTTGTCCCGCAGCTTCATCACCGCGCCCATGCAGTCCGTCTCCAGCAACACGCGCTCGACATTCATGTCCTTCGCCAGCAGTGGTGCCCGCCGACACGCCAACAGCTCATCAGCTTCAGGATCCATGGCGCTGGGAAAAAAATGGCAGACACATGCAAGTACCCCGCCATTGTGACCACGCACGATCACGCCACCGCCACCACAGTCCCCTTCCGCCGTCCATGCACCATCGGCGTTCAGCTTGTGCCACGACAGTTCAGGAGGACGCCATTGCACCTTTTCCTTCACCCCATGCAGCTTGACAGTACCAGTTACCGCACACCATTCTTCCAACAGAACCATAATGGGCCTAGCAGTCCTTTGGGGTCATGTTAAGCTACTTGGGGAAGACGCATGGCCAGTACATTGTAACGAGATCGTACACTCCAGCAGGAAAAGGGGCCATTGCTTCCACAGCCGTGCGTTTCATGTCAATTGCGATGGCCCAGGCAGTGTCTTCTTCATCATCCACCTTGGCCATCATGTAAAAAATATCATCATTGTGTACGCTGGGGACCGGGGTATGGAAATTCTTCAATTCCAGTCGTTGCTGCATCTCATCATTCCGTAGCAGAGGCAATAAATCAGAAAAGCTTTGGTCAACCGAGATATTAGCGACATCAACCGTGGAGCACCGACGCCACTTGTTCCAAGAGATCTTCCTATTCCACATGGTGGCTCTCCAAGCTTGACCACTGGTCCGGATAGCAGGGTCATCGAATTCTATGTGGATGAATTTGATGAGATCGTCGCAGCTGGCGACATTGCAATAATACTCATCGGGGTAGTGCGGCATACCATCCTCGTCCATGAAGCGAACCCTCGACTCGGGGAAAGGGATAAATCTGATGACAGGGTGCCCATCGAAGAGATCCTGAAGAAGGAGAATACCACTAGCGAGATCAACCCAACCCAGTGAGTCTCCTCCGAAAGCGATCTGCAAGTGCGGGTCCATTTTCTCGGCGAATTGGGATTCGTCGAGGCCGGAGCAGTTGACGGTGAAGTAGGAAACGCCCGGCGGGTCGACGAGCCAAAAGGACACCTCAACAGTATGGCCCATTGGCCCTCATTCTTCTCGCACTCGGCGGTGGTCGCGTTCCGGAGCTTCGAGGTGCGCGGCGCGTTGCAGAGTATGGCCTGGTCTTGAAATCCGGAACGCGGGCAGGTGGATCCGGCGGACATCAGGGTGGAAGGGTGGAAGGAGAAGGTGGAGGGTACCATGGATCTGGATTACCGAGCTCGACGCAGCAAAGCTAGGGCAAAATTTGGGGGACAGACTGCCCTTTGGAAGACGGAAATGCTCAGGTTGGTGGCTGCGCCACTTCGGAGGATTGACTCGGCGGGCGATGTAGTGCAGGGGGTACAACGCCGGTGCCGTCGATGCAGTTTCGGCGGAAACGGGTGGCTGGCCGGCGCCGGCGCCGTCGACGTAGGACGGGCGGAAGGGGGTTTCTCTTCAGGCACTCATCGCAACATGCTTTGCAACTTTTCTGCAGTGGCAGCTTGGCCTCCTCCTGTCCCTCCCCACGCTGGCCGCTCTGTTCTCCGGCCGCCGCCCTCAATGCCCGCCTCCCATCTGCTACCCTTCTCCGAGTTCCCCGGAAGATCGACGCACCACCTACCACACATTGGCGCGTCGTCGAACCCTACCACGCCTTAGGCTTCCTCCCCAGCTGAACGAGGTAAGGCCAGCAGCTTTCTCCCCAGCCTCCCCCTTTCTTCTATCTACGTGCGCACCCCCAAATAACATTAGTGCTGAACTAAAATTTTACTTACTTGCAGGTGTGTGTTAGACCACCAGTTATTCGATGAAATGATTCCTTGGGAATTAATAAGATTCTTAATCGCAAGCACCACCAGGGTTTAACTCCAAGTACTGACAGGCTTCAGTGTTGATCACGTCCTACAATCACAAAAGTTAGTCAAATGAGATTGCAGATGGAAGCTGAATGTGCTGTCGCTGACTGCCCTGTCTGTTTATAAGCTGCAGTAGACTAGCAAAAGTGTCATGCAGATGACTGATTTGTTGTTCTTAGTCACTAGTCTTAGTTCTTCATTAACCATATTTAGATGATTCATCCTGTGCTTTCAACAGGGAAAAAAATTCCAGCAGTCCGGCCCACATGTGGACATTTAAGAACAAGAAAGAACTGCTAGCTATCAGTTAGCAAATAATGCGCCTTTTAGTTTCTTTACACCTTGATTTCGCTTGCACTGTAAAATAATATTCCATTATTTACAGTAATGTCCAATTGCCAAGAAGTAGCCATTGTACATCTCCAGCTTTTGACCGTGTCATAGTTCGTTGCAGTTGGAAGACAATGTCACGAAGCAAGCTCTTGCTACCACATCAGGTGGACACACGCTCCGAAATGGTCATTATGCAAACAAAAGCGAGGTGTGTTATCTCATTTACTTCGATGATTATGCTCTCTGAGTTGTAAGCCGTGATTAACAATCTCAACTAGTGTATAGCCAGATACAGCTCTTGTGTTCATAATAGTTTTCCAAAGCAAGCATCTGTTGCTCGCTGTGTAATTGTGTATCAGGGTATACAAGGGGAGCCTAGATGTAGGTTTATTTATGGTCAATGCAACTTTATTTTTCTTCACATGGGTTTTAAGCTATGTTGTAGCATCTCTGTTCTACTTAGTACAGTACCATTTTTCCCTCTCCCTCGTTTGTTGCACAGTTTAGTTATGAAAAGTCTAGACTTTGGAAGAAAAACAATATCTCTGGAAGAGGTGTACCAATTATTTGTTTTGTGTAAAGTTCAGTTATGATCGTCTATGCTATGAAAACCCTCTATAATGCTCATAGTTTGACGTAAAAATAACCAAATACGTCAAAGGCCTTCACTTGGTCAATGTTTCTATAAAAGCAGTACTCATGACATATACATGGTGATGATTATAACAATTCAGATGGCATAAGCAATAAGGCTGGTGCTAGTGGGGGCGTGAGGACAGGCGATAACGCCCGGCGCTGGGCGGGAGACAGGCGAGAGCGAGGCGAGATGAGAGCGGGAGGCGCCGGCGCTGGCGCCGGGCGGTATCGCCCACCTATAGCCCGCGTTGGAGGCGAGAGCGGGGCGAGAGGGAGGCGATAGCGGTGCTAGTGGGGGCGGTAGGGAGGCGGTAGGGAGGAGAGAGAAGTGAGCTGGCACTATAGCCCGTGCACTGGCACCGTGGGGTGAGAGTGGGGTGAGAGTGAGGATAAAAGCTGACGTGACGAGGCTATAGTGGCATGATGCATTGGCACCAGCCTAAATACACCCTCTATGCAATACTAGTAAAACTTGAGAGGTAACTGCCTCCCGGGTCGCTTTAGGCGACTCGGGAGGCGCCGCCGCCGCGACCTCAGAACGCCCTCCCCCACAACCCCGTTCACCCCGTCGCCGCCGGAGGAGGCCGTCGGACGGCGGACGGCGGCGGCGGGGCATCTCCGCTAGTTTTTTACTTTCTCCCACCCGGTGTCCTCCTCATCTTCCACCCTACCAAAATACAAGTCGTCCCCGATCGAGACTCTCCCCGATCTGGTGGTGGCTGTCCTTTGTTGCCGGCCTCTCGATCTGGCTGCCGCTGTCGTGTGCGTCGCTGGCCTCACGATCTGGCCGTCGCCTTCCCTGCTTCGCCATCTTCCCGATCTATTAGGTGACCGGCCTTCCGATCTTGGGGTCAACGCCATGGATTCACGTCCTTTGGCATGGCAAGGAATCTGGATGCCCCTGATCCATGCACATGCACGCGGGTGGCTGGCTGTGCATATGCGAACATGATTGTTGGCCGGCCGGCCGGCGTGGACGTTGGGATTCGCGAGCCTCTCTCCAGTGATTTGGTGTCTCTGCCTCCCAATTGATCTGAAACAGGTCTTGGGTGTGGCACTGCCACCGACATACACGGGACTCGGCGGCACGGATCCTCATGTTTCGTCAACACCATCGGCACGTCGATCACCTCGATTACTTTGGTGCTGGCAGATGCGAGGTATGTCACAATGGTAACTCTTGCAATGTCAGAGAAAATACCTCAGTGGCACATCTCGAGTTTGAGACTGTTAAGTGATGCCGAGAAAAGCGGGAAAGATGATGAAAGGCTGACAGGTCGCTTTGCCTAGGCATGGTTCTTGGCCACGTGGTGATGTCCATGTCAAGATCATGCAGGCGAGCAACTGTCTTTGGGTGAAGCAATGTATGAAGAGAAGATGATACTTCGCAGTGCGGCGTGCGAATACGGTTTCATTTGTGTGACAAAGTTCACGTCAAAATCGTGCATGTTGCGATTGTGAGCCTGGTGACCAGCGCTTTGTAATAGTGTTGTTTCATACGTGCTACTCAAAGTGGCTGATCGTTTTGGCAGGTGCTATGTTTTCTTGTTTTCTTTGTTTTTTTTTTACCTTTGTTTCTTTATTTTTGGCTGTGTGCATCCTTGATGTCTCGATTAGTTCTTGATATCTCGTTGTTGCAGAGGCTGGATGTAATTGATATCTTATTGATATTAATATATTTCCTTTATCGAAAAAATGTATATATGTCATGAGGTGGTATTGCGATTCATGTATTCAACTTGTATAAGTTGTATTGTCCATGCATATGCCTCTGATACTACATGGTGTGTAAAACTGCAAGCACCTTAAAGTAGCCCTCTCTGACTGTTCCCCTTGTTTTCCTGCAGCACCTCATTAGACTACTTGTTCTTCATTTGTTCAGTCTAATTAGTTCACGATGAGCTGATGAGCAGCAAATAATACTGAACAGAAGCTGCACAGGAGCTGAAGATCCATGCCATTTCCCTCTTCAGGTAATTCTTCTTGTGCCCCTGGTTCCTTGGCAACTGGGGATAACTCTCTTCAGATACTTGCAGCCTATATACATGCTTCAAATTCTATTTATTTTATCATTCTACTTTAACAACTGTATTCAATGCCTAACCCAACTTGCTTGGGGAAAAGGCTTTGATGTTGCTATTTAATAATTGTATTGAACAATATAACAACAACTTATTTTTGATCAAGCTGTGCACATTACAAGTGAGGGAGGAAGAAGCATTTTCGGGCCTTGTGTTTTCTCTTTTCAAATTTATATGCGCTAGCATAGCTTGGTCCTATCATATTAATATTTGATTTTGGGTGTCCCTTCAATCATGATTTCTATATTTGCAGGTGTCATCATGTCACCTTCTTATGAACCACGGTTACACCTGGTTAATTATGTGCATGTATGTGATGGATATATCCGTGTAAATAAATTCTCGCGGGGGGGGGGGGGTCAGTTTCTGTGCTGCTCGAGTCGCTTCTTAGGTCTGGTGAGGTACGTCCTGTTATTTTTTTTGTGATTTGCCTTTGTTAAGTTCTTGCATTGTTTCTGCCGAGGGGTTCCCGTGGGAAACACACCGGCTCTTTTGCCTGTTTATCTTGTGTGTTCTGTTGACCAGGTTGTGGTTGATTTGCTTCTTCTTCTGCTCCTTGCCATTGGGCGGTGATCAGTTTACTTTGTGTGGTGTCTGCGCTTGTCTGTTCTAGCTCTTAAGTTTGATTACAGTTATGCCAAGTGTCCCCATTCTTTGTTAGTTCAGTCAGGTGCTTTTTTGCGCTTGTGCTTGTGCAGCGACTAAATCATGGTACTGGGGTTTTTTGGGCTTCCACTTCATGTTGGATAATGACTGCAGCTGTAAATTCTTATTTATTTTTTATCTTTATAAAGGTCTGATATAACCTTGATAGAGTGCACATGTAAATACTAACAGAATGTTAATAATATGCCAAGTTTCCATTTTCTTTTATATGTCAAATACTGTCTCAGAACTCTTTTCAAAATATACAGCTGCTAATATATGGGTATTATGTAGGCCCAACTGTTCTATAGCTGAACCACGTTGGTGGGGACATGATATGTATGCCTCCTAGCAACACAAACAGCCCTTGCATATCAGCACATCTTCGCTCCTGTTTCGGGATGCTTAATTTTTGCCTTTTGCATTGCAGTATTTATTTCTACCTCTTATTGTTCTGAACTTATATTATTTGAGACTTTTGGGATGGTAAATATTGCTTTTTGCATTGCAGGATTGCTTTCCCCCTCTTATTGTTCTGAACTTATTTAGAAGAACCTTCAACAATCTTGACAATATTCACACTTGATCAGCCCAGAAGGTTCTATCATTTGGAGGTATTTTTGGTGACTTCCCTGTACACTTTAACCTTTCTGTTTATCAACCATGTTCTATTTGTTTGATCTCCAGAACTACATTAGTAGTTGAGAGGGATCCTTTCTATCATGAGTGAGTTAAGTTCACAAAACTGAGGAATGAGTGGTGCTTCTGCACACCAGATAGTTAACAAATGTTGCACTTACATTACTGAGGTAGTTACTTAATAGTGTTTGCTTAATCTTTTATTCTCCTCTTCTGCAACTTCTAGGTGTACCTAATTTCCCACATATGAACCTCATTCTTAATTGTTCTTCATTTTTATATACGGGTTCTTCCATATACTTTTCTACCCACAGTGCGATAGCTAGGCTATGCCATTTTGTTTGATAAGCTATAGTAATAGGTCCTGCAAGAAAAGAAATGTACTTTGTAAATTTAAATTTGTGTGTTCCTTTGTCTATGTCTATAGAGTTTCTTTCAGATGATTGCTTCGAGGAACATCCAGGATTGATGCACTAGAGTACCTCCCTTTGGTGACTGGGTTAGAGATGAATGCTGCTGTAAAATAGTGTTACTAATTGTTACATACTTGTTGCTGGTAAGGCAAACCAAGAGGATGGAAAGTAGATTGCATTTTTTATCGGAATCTGATTATACTTTCGTTTTGGCAGCTGATTTTTACAATAACATTCCGAATTTATGCGCATGGAGGCATATACTCATCAGCCTGTGGCACAATACTACTTTAGGCTTCTATGATTGTTCTATTTTTTATTCTTTGATGCTTTGTACTCCTAATTCCTAAAAATGTTTGTTTAATGTTTTTATTTCACGGTTCCTTAACGACACTTTCCGAACCTTTGTAAGTTAATATTGTTCTGTCATGCTTATTCCCAGTTTTGTTTACCATTCAGTGGTGCTGGTTCTAGCTAGCTGTTTACATATTGTTGTGTCTCCGGTAAAGCCAGCATAGATTACTTTTTTTTTACCTATTACCGCCATACAGTTGATAGTTACAACCATTCTTTCCTAACTGTTGGCACCGCAACCTCACTACCTATTCATACATTCTGCGATATATAATATTGGCAGCATGAGGTTCTCGGACTGAGTGACATAACTTGTTTGCTCTTTCTGAATATGATGGTAAACAAACTTGTGCTAGGTAGACAGAAAATTTATAATTTTAGTTCGTGCTTAGGCTACTAATTTGATTAATGAACCAAACAGAACTTTATTGTCGTGTTGCAAAAAGAATACCACGCTTTGCCTGCTTTTTTCGATGAAGAATTTTTTTTTTTTTGAAGCTTTCACCGGGGGGGGAGAGGATCCCCACCTGAATATATTGCATCAAATTATAGTTTACAAGTTACATTGGGAGAGGTGATCACGCCACAGGTCGGCGTCCACCCTCATGGTCGGTTCTTTGAAGCGATGTGACCACAGCGTAAGGTCTGAGATGATGTTCTTACATGTCAGAGTGAGAGGTTGATCTATGTTTCTGAATACCTTGGCATTCCGAGCGTCCCAGATCTTCCATAGAATGATAAGGGCCACTGAGTTCCAGACGGAGCGAGGCAGGTTGTTGGGCAACGGCGAAGACCAAACGTCTGGGAAGCGATGTGTCTGCGGTGTGATGCGCAGGCGAGCCCAGATCGCTGCGGAGTCTGGGCAGGCAAAGAAGAGGTGGGTGCGGTCTTCTGGGTGTGCTTGGCATCTGGGGCATATGTCTGATGAGATGATGTTCTTACGTCGTAAATTGGCTCTTGTGTTAATCTTGTTCAGATGTAGCAACCATCCAAATACTTTGACTTTCTTTGGCACTTTGGAGGCCCAGACGTGGGCGGCTTCTGGGTCCTGAAGTTGGTCTTGTAAATGCAAATAAGCCGATTTGGTGGAGAAGGCGGAGCCATCCAACATGGTTCTGGAGTCTGGGTGTTCTGATAGGTGCACCTCCTGCAAAAGATGAGAGAGAGAGGCAAGTTGCTCGGACGCTGCATGGGTTAGTCTACACCGCAGGCCAGTAGAGAAATCATTTTGCAAAATGTCACATACCAATGCATTGGGTTTGGTGTGGTGGGAATACAATGCAGGGTATGCGGTGGCCAGGGTTTCTGGGAGCAACCATGTGTCATGCCAAAACAGAACTGATTTTCCATTCCGTACTGAGCAGGTGGTGATCTGTGTGAGTATGTGGAGGTGTTTGGTGATGATTTTGCTAAGGTATGAGGGGTTTGAGGCTGTATGAGGGTTTGGTGATTGGGATATGATCCAATGTTTCCAGGGTAGGTTTTCTGAATGCATGAATTTAAAGCAAAATTTCAGAAGAAGACAAACATTCTGTGCATTTAAATTCCTTGGTTAGTCGGAACACAGAGCTTATCCCACGCAACAAGGCACTGAGCTCCCGTACAAGTTTCTTCAGCAGCCCAGAAGAAGGCTCTGCGGCGGGCATCTATAGCTTGCAAAACTGACATAGGTATAAGGAAAGAGGACATGAAATATGTTGGTAGTGTATCCAGTACCGCTGAGAAATTTATTATTATTAATTGTTGCCCTTTGCTTGCTAAGAAATTTAAGCTGCATGGTAACACCATTTCTGCATCTTGGCATCGAAATGCAGCATGCAAAGTTCATCTAACCATAGTCCCAGTCATCCATGCATGTCATTTCGATGTACTCCAATAAGATCTTTTGCTTAGAGCTGCAGTGTACTTAAGCTACATTATCCATTTGTCCTGCATTGTTCTGGTAGTAACATTAAGTAACGTGGGATCAATCCCAATTAACACCCTGATGTGAGTTGTGTCAACTATAAGGTGTTCCTGGTTCAGAATTTAAATAGGAGAGTACTAAAAACCAGGCTAAAAAATCTTGTGTACATGTTGCTTTAATTTTTTTTTTACTCTTCATATGACCTACTATACACTTGTTTTTTAGCTGACACATGAATTTATTGGTATGCAAGCTTCAAGGGAAATTCCATTCATATTATCCAGTTTTGTGATGCATTTTATTGACATTGAAACAATGTTATCTCTAAAACTAAATTTTGTGCAGTGTGTTTTTATTTATTTTGCTTTCAGTGCTTTATAAGTTAATGTAGTTTTTAAGATAAGCGATAGCTATGGTCTCCATTCTGGAGCCCTCACAAATGTCCTAGTGTAATGCTAACAGTTTAGTAGCATGTCATTTCATCGCATTGACTTTGTTTTTTGGCCCCTGAAATAGAAATGTGCATCATTGGTCCTTCAGGAAATGACACAAGCTTCACGATGGTACTGCCTCAATTTCTCTGCCAGCATGTTATTCCACTTGATGTAATTATACGTTACAGCCACATTGTCCCAGACAAGGCAGGCATGACCCAAAACAAGTACAGCTAATAAATGCATTGTTCTACTTTATTTGTATTAGAAGTAATAATTCATTTACTGATCTTAATTTTGTACTTGTTCGATTTTCTCAGTATATTACAAATAGTGCAGCCGACACTGATGCCAAAGGAACTGCTGCTCGAAGAAGCCCGCTGCTACAGAAAAAGAGGGAAATCCTAGCCCGGTAGTAGTTCTCGAGGGGAAAGCATCCTCGACGATGAAAGAGGAACAAGGGGCGGGACTTGATAGGAGGAGCCGTGGTTCCAGGTCATCACAGGTCTGTGTTTCGTTGGCTGGTTACTGCATATCGCTGATAATTGTCATGTTGTCATCTCCCTGGAACGCAAGAGATGCATGCAAACAGGTTCTGGAACTCGTATTAAATGAAGGTTAATTCCGGCTGCTGTTAATCTATGGAACTGATCCCTTTAGATAAGTCTACTGGTTGCTGCTCCCATGCAAGACTTGCTATTTGTATCCCTGTCTCTCTTTTTTTTTCCGTTTTAAAAGGATTTCTGCTTGCATTCTCATAAAAAAGGACAATAAAAGCGAGCCAGATTTTCTCTGGAACCTGTAGTTGGGTTCTCTGCAGGCAACTATTTCTCTTGATCTGCTTCAGGGCTCTCACAAGTTCATTGCTGACTGCTGTTCTTCATTCTCCTTAAACTTTGGAATTTACTCAAGTTCACAAGCAGTACAGCGAGTCCCTTGGTACCGTATAAATCCAACAAAAGTTCGGGGGATGGTACAGATGACATCAGGGCATGGGTGAACATACACACAAGCTACAAGTTATTTCGGTGCAAGTTAACAACAAACATAGTAGTTCAAGCTACTGTCCCAATTTGAGGTCATTGTATCAAATTTCTATTTAAGAAAATAATGCGATGATTCCTTGCCATGAATAGCAAGGAAGGCTTCCCACAGGCGGTCATCATCCTCGAGTTTATTGATGACCTTTTCTTTTACAGTAGATCTGGTATTTGTTTGACATGTCCATATATGGGATTTCTGTTCTGTTACTAACTCATGACGGACCTACATAGAGAAACATGCCGTGAGTTATAAGTTCAAACGCATAAAAAAACAGGGAAAAAATATTATACTCTGTTAACTTGAGACATCCTTTTGTGGATGGAGAGAGTACAAGATATTTGAGCTAACCATCTAAAAAGGGAGAGTTAAGCTAAACGCCAACATGTGAAATGCATTCCTTCGCCAGAACTTTTCTATAATTTAATAAGGACCGTTTAATAATTCTACATTTCACACATATGTTAGTTTCGGCCCTGCTGAAACTGTGTGAAACTCATGACACCCGTGTGTACGAATAAGCAATATCATGATTGCCCGCAAGAAGTTGTGAAAAGTGGTTCTGCTGTGGCTGCCCTATAGCAAGCAAAAGAAAAAAGAAAACAATGAAAAATAGAGCAGTGCCGCTGAGTGTGCATAAAGTTTACCATTAATTACCTTATAGCTGAGTACAAAAGTAGTAGTAATGAGAAAGAAGCATGCATTAATTACCTTCTCTCAAGCCTTTACGTCCAAGAGTTTCGACCATGCTGATGCTACCTTGAGCTGCTTTCTCCAGGCTATCAACATATATAGGAAGCCCGAGTAGTTATTAGTTGTGTCATTTAGCGTACTAGATAGTTGTCCATGGTACTCATTGGATGAATTATCAGATCTTTGGAGGGGTCGGGAAGGGAAAATACAAAGGCAAGTGCAGACTTAAAACTGAAATGTCAGGGAACTCACCATTGTAAGAACAACGGGCACGGAAATTCAATTCGGCTCCCGGGTGCGTATGCTCCCTCTACCAAAAAAGTATATTTTGAAATGTCAAAAAATTTGGATAAAAAGTTCTACATGTACATCTTCATTATGTATGTGCATTCGTCAGGTTTCACGAAAAAACAATATTTTTTGTGGTCTATGTAAAAAGGAGAAACTTTATCATGTGAAAAGCATTATTTTTAGCACTAAATTTTATCTTTTTTACACACGTCACATGATAAGTCGATTTTTTATGAAACGACTTTGTGAGCGCGTAGCACGTGAACATGTATGTACCAATTTTTTGTTTAAATTTTTTTGAAATTTAAAATATGTGTAAGATGCATTTCGAAATATAGGGAGCATATGCACCCATGTTCCAAAACACCACTCCCCAACGGGCAACTCTTTATCATTGTTCTTCCAGTATGTATCGACATCGCTAACTTTGACAGTTTCAGTCACAATTCCATTCCACACAAAAATCTTGTCTTTGCAGTGCATGTCCTCCGTTTGGTTTCCGCTTAGGATCCTTCTTACGTTGATTGTTTGTGTGGACTGTGGTGGCAAGATCCCTGTTGCCGGTTCCATTTTGTACCGCGCATAATTGTCTTCATGAGGCCATATATTAAAACCGACGATGTGGTCCGTAACGTTGGCTATTTTAAACATCCCTTTAGACAAATGCAACATGGACACCCTCTTATTTGACACAAAGGGGAAGGGGAGCTGGGGAGGATCAAACTGGATCAACTCGTCTGAGGTGCATAAGCTTGTCTGCAAAAAAAGGAAGTGGAAGAATGCCAATATTGATTATATTAATTGGTGCCAGAGAAACACCAGCCTCGTGATTGCAGCTGGTATCATTAGTAAAATGATTTTTTAACCATAGGAGGAGGATTCTACTAGCATGGCAACCTCATGGTTGCAGCTGGTATCAATAGTAAAATAATTTTTAACACATTCATTCATAATTATCAAACTTACCTTCTTATAAACAATTGGTAACTCCTCAGTCCTCTTGACATAAAACTTACCAATGTCGCTTGCTTGTACACCTTCACTTACTAGGTCGCTCCATAGAAAGAACTTGTCTTCGCACTGCATGTCATGTTGTTCCTCTTTCCCTGTTTCCCTTTTTACAAAGAGCCTTTGAGTGGATCGTGGTGGCATAACTCCATTACGAGGTTGCATATTGTACAAGCCCACATTTGATTTCAGGTGATATCCTCCAAAAGCAACACAGTAATCCGTATTGTTGACTAAATTAACTGAAAACACCAACGGCTTGTTTGGAATGAAGGGGAGGCTGAGCTGAGACGGGTCAAATCTGATCAGCTCGTCTGCTGTACATGGGCTTGCCTGCCAAGGAAAAATACAGCCAAAGATTAAGTGGGCCCAGATAAATCATCATCAGCTCGCTTTGACTGATATATAAATCCATTATCAGGGACCATTCAAAATATACTACTACACATTGCGTAATTAGGAACTCACCTTTTTAGGAATCAAGGGCACTTTCTTACTCTCTTTCTCATCCATGTAACTGATTATGTCTCCGATTTCCACAAGGTCGGTCACAACACGGTTCCACACGAAGTAGCTTCCAATGGCGTCCATGTCTTCTAGTTCGCTTTCTTCTGTTATCCATGATAATGTTATTTTTTTACTGGATCGTGGTGACAGGATTCCACTCCCATTTGATCTTCTGTCCTGCGGTGCAACCCTTTGGAACCAATATGCATTGAAAGCAACGTAGAAATCTGTAGTGTTGATAACATTTACACTGAAAAACACTCTCTTGTTTAGCAAGAGGGGGATGCAGATTTCAGCGGGATCAAATTGGATCAGCTCATCTGAGATTGATGAGCTTCTCTGCAAAATGAACAGGATTTTCATGCAATGAGAAAACATATTCGATAACCAGTTTCGGCTGGAATAAATAAAGATGGACTAGAAGTATATGGCCAGTAGCAACAACATTCTATTGGTTTGTGGCCTATCAATCATCACAGTGAAATGGATTCCCTATTTATTTGTATACTTAGAGCATCTCCAATTGTTGTCCCCATCTGTGGGGGCTTGCCCAATAAATGGGAAAAAATGCCACCTTCCCAGCTGATGTCACCATCCCTCCTCTAGCACTCATCTTCTTCCTCCTGTCGATGCGGTGGGGTCAGGGTTAGGAGTGCGTTGCTCCTGGAGCTCGCAGGCATGGCTGAAGAAGAGCAACTCTCGTCCATGTCGGTCGGGACACGGTGGAGATGGCCGGAGCCGAGATCGCCGTCGTCCATGGCAGGCAGGAGTCAGCTTAGAGGGCCGGAGCCGAGCTCTCCCTCTTCCAGGGCGGGCGGTAGGTAGGTAATCGGCCAGAGCCAAGCTTACCGTCGTCCCTGGCGACCGTGGAGTACGGGATTTGCTTGTATCATGCGGGGAATGGGAGCGGGAGGTGGCGGGAAGCACACCATCATGAGGAATTGATGTGGACAGCAAGGAACAGCCGAAATCATAACAATAGCGATGCTTGACCACGGGATATAGAGAGAGAGGGGGAAAGAGGGATGGTCGATTACTACATGCATCTCCAACGGTGTCCGTGCACTGTCCGCCAGCAGCACCCAACGGCGCGACAAACATGTACGGTTTGGCCATTTTTATTGAAACTACGAGCATCTTTATTGATCCCTTATAATTTAGATTCCTATCCGGCCAAATATGATTTAGATTAGTATATTTACTCTTTTAAACTTTTATCTATTCTAACGGCCACTAAATTTAGAGGAGTAAACCCAAATTTACATTAATTCATCTTGATTTCACATGAATTCATTATAAAGTTGATTCAAACTAGTACATAAACATAATTAAAATATAAAATGAAGTCTAGACTAAAACTCAAAATCATCCTCACTGCTCGAAAACTCAAAATCGTCGTTGATGTCGAAGACGAGGACGGCCTGCTCTAGTGTCCCTCGCGGCGGCCTTCACGGCCTTCTTCACAGCGTAGCCGACGGTCACGGCGGTGCCGCTTCCCGCGCAGCGCGCTTGGGATGCTTCTCACGGAGCTCCTCGTGAGCTTCCCGGTCCTCCCGCGCGGCGCAACGGTCGGTGTCTAGAGCATCCCCCGTCCACGGCCTATGCCGCCTAGTGGAATGCGTCGAGCCAGTGGTGCGGTCGGTGATCTCTCACACCCATGTGCCCCGCGAGCGTTGGCTGACGCCATGGTACTTCGGTGGCGGCAGCCGCAGTGGGGGAGGCTCAGGGGAGCCGACTCGGGACGAGGATGCGATGCCGGACGACGAACCGGCGCAGGACAATGAAGCACCGAGGGACGAGTGTCCGCCTCGATACGCCATGGGCCAAGCACGACAGAGGGGAGTGGCAGCGCCCATGTGTGGCCATGGCAGCCGCCGAAAGGGGCTAAAGTTCGCGGAGGGGGCGCCGGCTGGTGGGAGAGGTGGCTAGGGAGATGAGAGGTGGGTAGTGAAGAAGGGGAGAAATTATACTCAACCATAGTTATGTCAAGTAAATATAAGGGAGCGTGACATGGTTGAGTATAATTTTTACTCCTCTAACGGTTATAAAAGATCAGTTAGGGGCCAGTTAGATAAGTAAAACCGAACTAAATAAAAATTACTTACAAATTCAAATATAACATATTTTAAACTTAAATATAACATTAATATAAATTTATTTAAAAAATTAAATAGACTGAAATTTACTAAAGCTCAAACTAGGGTTCTGGTATTCTACTCGTCCCTCAAATCAATGATGATAACCACTGGCGTCGATGCCAATGATAGACTCTCGCGCACTTCCCCCCGAACCCTCTCTCTCCACCTCTCCTCTTCTGCCTGTTGACCGAGGAAAACCGGCCCAAACCCGACCCTTCTCCGGCGGCTCTGCCGGCCGGAGATGGGGAGGGGGACGCGCCGGAGTAGATACTAAGTGTAGATCTAGGGTTCTCGGCAAGATGTCGTGGTTTTGGAGTAGTGTTTCAATTCTTACGGGCGAGATCTGGTGCGGGCGGTGGTGGCGGCGGCGCGGCAAAGTGCTCCGGCGGTCGGAGACGGCGGCGCTCCGTTCCCTCCCAGAAATCTCCATCAATAAGCCCCTTGTTTGTTCCTTTCCTCTGCTATGCACAGCCTCTCCTTCTGTTCTTCTCCCACCGGCCGGCCGAGGTGGTGAGGGGTGGGCAAGAACTGGCACGGGCGGTTGTGATTTAGAGGGGAACAAGGGCCTCTACCCCCTGGTGATTCGGTGCAGCACCGGTGGGCGACCGAAGAGTGAACGCGTCAAGCCCCTGAGGTGGGGATGGATCTCGTCTGTTCTTCCTACCGAGGCCCGAGGAAATAAGCACCTTTGGTTGCAGCGCTGCGTCCTTGACGTCCTCAACATCATCCTGGCCGGGCGTGGCGGCGAGGAGGAAGATGAAGACGGCGACGATTGTGTTGGCTTCTGTAGCCAATATGTCCGGGATTTTCAAAAATTGGAAGCAACATCGGCGAGCTTCTTCTTGACGGCTCAGTGTCGTCTGTTAAAGCCGGTGAGCTCCGGCATCCTTTTAACCTCCATATGAGGCCTTCTTCAAGGTCAACGGCCGCGCCCAACGTCTGTACTGAAGCAAGTGGTTTCGTCCCCTCGGCGGTGCTCGGCGGCGGTGCAGCTGATCTCTGACTCGGCAGAGGAGATAGGGAGGGACCTGATTGCTTTTCAGATCTTTCAGAGAGGTCTTCTCCACATAAACTGGGGACCTATTTATCATTTTCTCAATTTCATGAGGTCTTCTGTAATATTGTACACCTCCACTGTTTGTGTTTTATAAGCTTCCAGGCCCTTCGGGGCTCTCCTTGTTCAAAAAAAAAAGATGCCAATGATAGTGGTGCCTCTATTTGCGAAGCGTCGAGCTAGGCTTCCAAGCCCTGATAAATCTGTTCCTTTGGAGAGGGAATCGTTGGCTCCCCCACCGCCAAGGTGCACTTCTCCAAAAGGCATGCACCCAGATCTTGTTGTCGTTCTTCGCGGCATCTGCGTTGTCGGAGTGGGTGGGCAATACAATCTCGTGGAACCATGTTGCAGTCAGCTTGATGGAAAATAAGTGTCGCCATATCTCGACTCCAGCAAGTCGATGGCGATGGCAAGTTCATGTGTTGCTATGATGTCATGGTCGCCCATCGGGCAGGAATGCGTGGGCTGCGCGCTTGGCATGTTGTTGGCGCCAGCAGTAGAACCCTATTTGGATTTAAGTGCCACCCCGTGTGAGGCGGAAGGAAACGCAATGAGGTCCTCCTCACTAGTCAAGGTGTTTCAGCACCTCGACTCACCTTGGTCGTACCTCGCGCACCGTTCTACCAATGGAGCACATCTTCGCAGGTGATGAAGTAATTGCGTGCAAAGTAGGTGAAGCGGCACGACATAGTAGAGTTGATGTGGAAATGTGAGTGGATTTTGTGGGGGACTGAGGGGGCGTAGTTAGCATTGAAAATGATGTGGACGGGGTATGTAGGGAGGCGGTTGGAGGATAACGTGCGGCCCGGGAGTAGACGCGGACAAGTGTCCGTTTGGACCCAAATGGGTACCAAAGTTGGAGCCAGTTTGGGGCCAAATAAACACTCCGCCAAAACTTTGTTCACTTGGGAGAGGCTTGTTTTCTGTCCGTCGGCCCAACCAGAAAAACGAGGGAGGTTTGGGGGATGCCATTGGACATAACCTTGGGTTAGGGAAAGGAGAGTGAGCAAATTTGGACTAGGGCCCATGCATTGCAATGGATGGTGTTGTCCGTAGAATTTTCATAGATAAAACTATAACAAATGGTGGCAAATATGATGGTGGCAAAATCAGATGGAGTGGGTTTGGAGGCAACAATTGGGTGTTGTTATTGCCCCATTTCTAAAAGAAGCTCGTATCAGTGTCATGTAAGACTAATCACAATGGGGAGTACTATACAGTAGTATCATGCATACGATACTAGTGTACGATACTATCTTCACAATGCATAGTATCATATAGTAGTATCATATGTTAAATGTATTTAATGATTTGTAGAATCTTAATGCAAAAGTGTGTACAAGATTTGCTTGTCATTAATTTTTCTAGTTCTACGTGATATGATACGGTATCTACATATGATACCACTATCATCTCTTTCATGATTAATTCACGTGACACATCAGCTTTTTGCATGCATGATACTAGCTATGATACTCCTACTGTGAGTAGTCTAAATAGATATGAGGCGATATTTTATCTATGGGAGGGGGGGAGAGAGATGGTAGTATCAAATTAAAATTTAATGATAAATTATTCTATGACAAGTAAGCCACCATTTTAGGATGCTACTAAAAATAGCCTTCTTAATTAGGATATCATGAACTATGAATAGTATTATGTAGTGTATTATAGTGCAACTTGATACTTGCAGGCTGTAGATTTGCCATCTATATTGAAGGTCACTAAAATATTTATTGCAAACATTGTCTAGGATGCATAGTTTTGGGTGTCTGTATTTTGATTTCTCGGGTGTTGTGATGTCTAGGTGAGGTTGGTGTTGGGTTTTACTCTTGAACCAAATGTGATGCCAGGCTCGTGTTGGGATTTACTCTTGAACCAACTTTATGGGTCTAAAGTGCTACCTTTACGTTTTCTTCATACTAAAATAAAATATTAAGTTGAAAACATTTTCACAAAACTAACCCCATGCAATACAATAATGAAACGCCCAGTCTTACGATTTTTTAATGAACAGAAGAAGGGCCTGGAAGGGCCCTGGCCGTTCCTATATTAGGGTAAGGACATTATATTTTACATAAAACCCCAAAGCAAACACGAAAATACAAATTGGTTCCTGAGTTTTGCAAAGAGGACCTTCGGCACCTAACAGAGAAAGCAATTGGGTCCATAGCTTCTTCCTCACGAACACCTTGCCACCACTGGAAACGATGTCACTCAGGGCGATGGAGCTTCCAGGGGGAACCCTATATGTTGCAATGAAGAAGCGCCGCCTCCCTTCAGATTCACTAATCACAAGAAAACTGAAAGGTGGCCAGGCGAAAACTGAAAGGTCGCTATTCTACCAGAAGAAGAAATGATAGCTAGAAGACCGTTAGTCGACCAAAGCGGAGGGTGGCATTGCCTCCAGAGAAGGCCGTCCTTCGACCTGGGTGGTGTCGCTTTCAATGAAACTCCATTTCTAAAGATCTCTGGATTGCAAATTTTTTTTTTTGAGATGAACGGATCCAAAACCGGAGCTCTGGAAGCGGGAAATTACTCCAGAGTTAAAAAGAAAAACCGGATCCAAAACATGCATTGCGCGGTTAATTCAAAAAAACTGGCAAAAGACCACACACGACAACTCATGGCACATTATCTGTGCCGGATACAAGAGCCCCTAGACCTAAGAATAGGAGGCCACGCCTTATAACTGGATTGCAAACTTAAACCTCGGGATGGAACTTCTCCCTGAGCATGTACATTTGTGAACCTAGAAGATAATGCGTTTCCTGGTCTCCTTTAGATCTGCTAAAAAGTTTTTTTTCGAGAATACATCTTGGAAGGTGTATCAATTATATAGAAGAAAGGCCAAAACAGCCGGTACGATACATTGCCAAGCAGCAAACAACACACCCTCTACAAAGCCGATGATAAACGACCCGCCTTGCCCAACATCCTACCACGAATGGTAAGGAGAAGGAGCACATGGCTTTAAGAACGCGTCACGAACCAAGCAAGATGCCAGTGAAGCTCGACCTCGACTCCAAAGCAACCTGGACCAACGTACCTCCTCTCATGCGCTTAGAGAAGACGGTGAGAAGGAAGCAGTGTCCCGACGGACTCGGAGAAGATGCCGACCAAGATGTATCCGCCGTACTGTACATTGCGCCCCGGAAGCCAAGCCCTGAGCGGCACCCAACCGCCAATGCTTCACCTTGCCCCAACCTCCAGTCGCTGCATCGGCCTCTCCCCAAATGGCCTAGACAGCATCTTCAAGAAGATAACGACATCGTAGTGCCGCCGCCGCCTAGTCCGGCGGACCGAACCAAGGTTCCTCCCGGTAACCAAGGGGAGAGAAGGCACGATGTAGGCCATGAGCACAACTCCAACAAGGAAACGAAGCCTGCGGGCGCCACCGTGCTCAGCTAAGGCCACCACCGAGCAGGGTTTTCTCCCCGGCCATACACCGCGACGCAGTGGCGTCCGAGCTGGACAGGAGTTGTTGAACAAAGATGAAAAGAAGACACCGGCTTTAGCCACCACCATCGAGAAGAGAGGAATACCGGCGTAGGAGAAGGGCATTGGCCACCACCGGCATCACCACTGCCACTAAAGGCATCACCACTGCCACCACCGCCTAGCCCGCTGCCGCCGGCACCACCTCGCTGCCAAGCAGCCACCGTAGCTGGGCGCCGCCACACCAGCCTGCCTGCATCGACCTGGCTCTGCAGGCCCATCCTGAGGACGGCGAGCACGAACCTAATCGTAGCTGCAGGGGCAGCACCGCCGGATGGAAGAAGCCACCATCTCCATCGTTTTCCCGTCGCGCCGCTGACCCCCGTTGCCACGCCCTAGCGCTGCCTCGAGATGGAGAGAGGGAGCCCCAGCCACCAGGAAGAGGCCTCACCGCAACCGGCACAACATGGGCTTTGCCTGGCCGAGCCCCTCGGCGGCGGCGAGGGGTGAGAGGCGTGGGGAGGCCGAGCACCACTCGATGGGTACGACGAGGCACGGGGGCATCGAGGGCCGAGAGGCGGGCGGGAGGCAGCTGGAGTGGTCAAGGGCGGCGGTGTTGGAGGAACCCTAAGGAGCGGAAGAGCCAACCGATAAGAGTGGAGTCTCCAAGAAGCTGAGCTTCTCAACACCCCTACCGCAGGCCCACCTCACCACAGCCCAGCACCACGAGATGTGACGTCTCCGTATCACCATGAGCAGACAGGGAGAGCAGCACGCTGAGACCACCATTGCCGAATCTGCAGGGCAAACCAGTTTAATTGACGGAGGCCCCAGCAGCGCTCCTCCTGATAAGTTGTGGCTCCGACCACTAGAGCGCCACAACGAGTAAGCCGCTTCGGCCCAATCCTTCGGCGACCTGTCTCGATGTGCTCGTCAGAAGTTAGCCTTCTTATGAAACACCGTGGACTATTTCCAGTGTCATCACCGTCTATTTATACCTCTTCTAATGCGCTAGCTAAGGTTTACCATAGTATAAGGTAACCCACGGCGTTTGTAAATACTCCCTGATATAGTGAAGTTTTTGTTGGCTGGCGCCCACCACCTCTCTTTGTTGGAGAGGGTTTTCCACGTTAAAATCTTATGTCTCCGCTATTATTTTCTTTTTGATTTTCGTTATTTGCTTGTAGCGTTTATAACATTGGAAACCATATGCGATTGTTTAATGAATTTCGCGGCACCTCGTCGGATCTAACATCTGAGCAACACATATGTTTGTTTCAATAACAAAATTAAAGCAATATCTCAGTAATCTTGTAGCAAAAGAATACAATGTGTTGGTTCTGTCATCATGACGAGAATATGTCGGTGTTATGGAACCTAGTGTACCATGTTACACCTGCTGCTAGGCCCTCGTGGCGGCCCAAGAAAAGAAGGCAAGGAGTCCCTCTCCGAGAGACAGGAGGTCTCCGCGAGGGGGAATCACCTCACGATGGACCCCTGGCGTGGGGTTGATGACTTAGTCGTTTCCAGGCTACCCGAAGGCCTCGAGGAGCTTCCCTCCGCGGGAGAAATCACAGAAGATGCCATTCAAGATACCTCCGCGGGTCAGTCTCGTAGGGATGAAGCTAAGGCGCGGTGATGCAAGCCATGACGTACCCTGAAGATAAGAGAAGGTCCAAGTTTACCTGCATAAAGTGAACTGGCCGTTGGCTCCTTTCCCTAAAGGCTTGGGATGGACGGTGCCAGTACAGCAGAATGTCGACATCCCCTCCCCGTGGACCTAGTATGTTAGAATGGTTGTGGGTTTGCTTACGGACAGTTGTCCTCCTCCTTGGACTGCTCTGTGGTTACCCCTCTACCTAGTTTCCTTGGAGAGGTGGGCTAGCGCTACTATAAAAGAAGAGGCAACTGCCTAGTATAGGGGGTCCCTAACTCCCTTTAGATCTGCTTTAGATGCTCTTTATATACCATCGTCTTCTAGCTAGAGCAGATCACATCAAGATCTGAGGAAGAACTCTTCCACCACCTTGTAACACCATACTCCTCCCGAAGTAAAATCAATACCACTCCAAGGTAGGACGTAGGGCTTTTACCTGACCACGAGGGCCCTGAACCTGGGTAACTCCATGTCTCTCTCTCTCGTACTGTTTCCATGAGGCTCCGGCATCGCCATGTCCATTTTGAGCTTACAGCATTGCTTCTAGCCCCTATGGTCTGATAACCTCAAGGGTCTCGCCGAGGTACCCGTGCTCCATCCGGAACTGAAACCCCTATAGTCAGTGCGCCAGGTAGGGGCTAAAGCGCATTTCAGGTTCTTCATCGACATGTACGACGCTCGAGCTCAGCGCGCGCTGAGGCGCAACGCTGCAAGGGGTCAATCGGCCCCTGCGGGAGGACCTCCACCGCGCTTCGGCAGTACCGTCATGTCGTCCTACCACCCGTCGCGGGAGCCAGAGGACTCTGTCTCCTACACCGCCACCGCCATCCCACGAGTACGGCCGGTCGGACAGCCCAGCCCATCTGTGGCACTCCGCTGCCCACGATCTGCTCCGCTACCAACCCACTGACGCAGGCCATGACGAATGGCTCGCACGTGTCGCCGAGCTCATCGCCATTGCTAATGTCGCCCCTCCATCGCAGAACGGAGCGCCTCCACCTCCTGAGGGTGGCGCTCGTGTGGAAGGTGGTCGTCTTGAGGCGCCACCTCTTCACCCTCATCCTTCCCGCGGGGGCGCTCTCGTCAAAATGCTCCACCATCAACCAAGGCGCCCTCACATAGCGTCGACTCGCCTCACTGCTACCTCAGCTGCCATGAAGTCATGCGCGCACCGGGCAATGCCCATGCCAATCACGAGTGTCGCCGGGACTGTCAAGACGTCTGCAACAGGGGCGCAGCTGAGGCCGGTCGCGACATTCACGTCGAGGGGGACAAGGTCTACAACTTCAGGTGCCTCTACCTCATGGATGAGATGCGCTACGTCAGTTGGCCCGACAAGTTCAGGCCGGATCTTCCTCGTCACTATGATGGCTCCACCAACCCGGTTGAGTTCCTTCAACTCTATACCATGTCCATCCTCGCCGCCAGGGAAACCAGCGCGTCATGGATAATTGGTTTTCCATTGCCCTCAAGGAGGTTGCGCAGGCATGGCTAATGAACCTCCCCGAGGAATCCATCTCACCATGGAACGACCAGAGCAAACAGTTCATCGCCAACTACGTATGAGCGGCCCGCCTCTAGGGCGACCTCAAGGTTGTGGGTTAGTGCCCAGGCGAAACTCTCCGCAAGTATATATCTAGCGCTTCTGCCAAGTGCAGAGCAAGGTCCCCAAGATCTCCGACGAGGAGGTCATCTTCATCTTCTAGGTAGAGGTAACTGACACAAAGATGAAGGAGAAGCTCTCCATCCATGAATATATAACCTCGACTCCACCGCCAAGCTCTTCCAAATAGCCTACAAGTGCGCCAAGGCCGAGGAGGGATGATTGTTCCTTCGCCCTAGAAAAACGTCCTCGACTAGTCCACAAGCCAAGGCCAAGCTAAAGGAGCAGAAGCACAAAGAGCCCACGGTCCTTGCGGTGGAGCTGAACCTCAAGCATCGTCGAAAGGACTTTGATTGTTATGAACTCGGAATGATCGGCAATGACCGAAGGCGCGAGAACTACTGCCCCAACAACCGTGACGACTACCAGGGAAGGGGCCACGGTTACGACCGCGGGGGAAACAATTCCCCCCAGAGAGATGATCCGCGTCGCCAACTGCCTCCGCCACCACTGGAGCACCATCCGATCAAAAACGAGATTGGAGGGTACCAAGAACAAGGAGGCCTCGTTGGATGCATCCTCGAGGGCTCCTAGGCGCCCCTCTCCAATCGACACTTCAAGCAGATGACCCACAGGGTTGCTGCCGTTGCTCCAGGGGAAGGTCCAGTAAGGCTCAATTGGTCGAGCCAGCGACTTTCCTTCAACGAAGAGGACCATCCCCAGAGCAGAAGGTCTACGGGTGCAATACCGCTCCTTTGCACGCCTACTATCAACAACATAGGCATAAAGCGGACCATCATCGATGGAGGCGCTGGGCTCAACGTCATCTCCATAGACACATATGAGAAGATGCAGCTGCCCCTTTAGCTCATGATGCCCACAAGGCCCTTCTGCGGGGTGACCGATGGAGCCACCACCCCGTTGGGACAGATCCGGCTCCCGGACACTTTCGGCACCCGCAACATCTTCCGCACCGAATACCTCACCTTCGACATCGCGCTCATTGGCATTCCATAAAATGCCATCCTTGGTTACCCAACGCTCGCCAAGTTCATGGCAGTCCCCCACGACGCCTACAATCTCCTGAAGATGATGGGCCCCACAGGGACCACCACCGTCCCCGGAGACGAGGTGGAAGCTCTCCGGACCATTGAGAACGTCTACAAGGAGGCCACTACCGCCTATACCGCTGACGAGGACCTCATCGACTAAGCTTGGGGCACGTGGCGTAGGAAGCATGCCACCTCCCAAGAAAGAGCGGCAGCGAAGCGGTCCACCCATGACGCCAACCTCTCCAAGTCTTCGATGGCTCCTCCAGTAGGAGTATCCGCAGCTTCTTCAGGACCCTCCATGTCGAGGGAACGACCACTCGTCGACGTCCTCTCCGAGCTCACGCTTGGCCTGACGAGGAAAATGCAGTTCACCCAGGAGCGTGCTGAAACAAAAAATATAGCACTCGATGATAAGGGTTCGGGGGCTACCCTCACCATCGGGGCACACCTCGATCCCAAATAGGAAAGCGTTCTCATCACCTTCCTGCGAGAAAAGTCCGACATGTTCGATTGGACACCGCCGGATATGCCTGGCGTACCCAGGGAGGTGATCGAGAACCACCTAGCAATGTGCCCCAATGCACGCCCCGTGAAGCAAAAGGCTCAACGACAAGCACCCGAGAAACAATAGTTCATCATCGAGGAAGTGGAAAAGCTCAGGAAGTCCGGGATCCTCCGCGAGGTAACACACACCACTTGGCTCGCGAACCCGGTGGTCACGGCCAATGGGGCTATGGGAGGACGCCTCTGCATGGACTTCACCAGCCTGAACAAGGCCTGCCCCAAGGATCCATACCCTTTGCCGAGGATCGACCAGATAATCAAATCCGTGGCCGGGTGCGAACTCCTCTGCTTCCTGGACGCTTTCTCCGGATACCACCAAATCAAGATGGCCAATGAGGATGAAGACAAGACGGCATTCCTCACTCCTAACGGCGTGTACTGCTATGTATGCATGTCGTTTGGGCTGAAGAATGCGGGAGCGACCTTCCAGAGGTTGATGCACAAGTCTCTGGGAGAACAAATGGGCATGAACACCGAGGCCTACGTCGACAACATCGTCGTCAAGACTCTCCAGGGAAACACACTCATCCAGGATCTCCAGGAGAACTTCAAAAATCTGCATCAGTTAGAATCAAGCTCAATCCAGCAAAAAGTGTTCGGGGTACCATCGGGGAATCTCTTGGACTTCCTCGTGTCCCATCGCGGAATCAAGGCCAACCCCGGCAAGATAAGGGGTATCGAGGGGATGACACCACCAACAAACTTCAAGGAGATGCATCGCTTGGTGGGATGCATGTCCTCTTTGGGGCGGTTTATTACCAGGAGTGGTGAGAAGGCGCTTCCCTTCTTCAAGCTAATGAAGAGAACACGGAGGTTCAAATGGACTCCAGAGGCGAAAAAGGCTTTCGTCGAGCTCAAGCGCTACCTCACGAGCCCTCCCATCATGGTCGCGCCACAAACCCGAGAACCTCTTTTTCTGTACCTGGCTGCGATGCCCCAGACAGCGAGCGACGTCCTCATAGCGGAGCGGCCCAGAGAAATCATCACCAAAGAGAAGGTCACCAATGAGACGGCTACTACCCCATAGGGTCACAACCTCCATGTGACCTAGGAAGCAATGAGCGTGGAGAGGATATCGTAGATCCAGCTGAAGGTGGGCTCGTGCAGCATCCCGTGTAGTTTGTCAGCACGGTGCTGCGTGATGCACGCGAACGCTACACCATGTAGCAGACGCTCCTGTTCATGCTCCTCATCGCATCAAAAAAGCTACGCCAATACTTCCCGGGCCGTCCCATCATGGTGGTCACCAAGTACTACCTTGAGGCGGTCGTACGCAACACCAACGCCACAAGATGAGTGGCGAAATGTGCTGTCGAGCTGCAGCCCTTGGAGCACACATTCTAAGCTACGAGTGTGATAAAGAGCAGGGCTCTGGTAGAGTTTGCCGCAGAGTGGACCGATCCCTTCGCGGGGGACCTCGAGGAGGAAGAATCCACTCTTCCAGGCCTGGAGTGCCAAAGGTTCTGGACCCTGCACTTTGGCCCAGTGCCTGCAACCTCGTGGGAGAAGGGGTCGGCGCGATCATCACCTCGCCAGCGCAAGAGAGAATCCACTACGCTACCCAGCCACGCTTTGGGAAAAGGGACGGATACAATATCTCCAACGACATCACCGAGTACGATGGGCTCCTTTCACGCCTTAGGGCTGTGGTTTCCCTAGGCATCAAACGCCTCAGCGTCAAAGGCGACTCCCAGCTCGTGATCAACTTTTCTAATAAGAGTTGTATCCCTCAAGATGAGCACATGATGGCATACCTCGCAGAGGTACACAAGCTGGAGAAAAACTTCCTCAGCCTAGAGCTACAACAGACACCACGAGATGAGAATCATCCCACTGATGACATCGCAAGGAGGGCCTCGCAACGGGTCAACCAGCCGCCCGAGGTTTTCGAGGAGAGGATCTTCAAGACTTCTGCTCTGCCCCCCTTGTCAAGCCAGAAATCCCTCACCGACGAGCTCCCTCCGCCACCAGACAAGGGGGCTCCATACTGCGGCACGCCATTAGGAGACCGGGTGGCCTTGGCTCTAGCAAGCCAGGACAATGTCGACTAGATAAGCGAGATCATAAACTATTTGAAGATCAAGAGCTTGCCGGAGGAGGAAGCCGAGGTAGAATGGATTATTCGGCGATCTAAGAGCTACTACATCACTGGTGTGAACCTGTACCGCCGACATCCAAATGGGGTGTCACTACGATGCATCTCCGCCGAGGAGGGAAAGAGGCTCCTCGAAGATGTGCACGTCGGGGAGTGTGGCCATCACTCATCATCGCGCACCCTCGTTAGCAAGGCCGTCCGCGGCGGCTTCTACTGGCTAACGGCACACCAGGATGCCATCGACCTCGTCAAGGCCTACGAAGCATGTCAATTCCATGTCAAGCAAGTGCACCAACCAGCCCAGCACCTCCAGACTATTCCACCTTCATGGCCTTTCGTAGTCTGGGGGCTGGACATTCTGCGGCCCTTCCCAATGGCAAAAGGTGGCTACCGCTACCTCTACATCGCCATCGACAAGTTCACCAAGTGGTCGGAAGTGGAGCCAGTGCATACAATCCTAGCAAGATCCGTTGTCGATGTCATCAAGAAGTTGACGTGCCGCTTCGGCGTCCCCAACCTCATCATCACCGACAATGGAAGCCAATTTACCAGCGGAATCTTCAAGGCATACTGCGTAGACATGGGTTTATGGATCTGGTACGCTTTTGTCGCACACCCAAGGACTAACGGGCAGGTCGAATGCGCCAAAGCGGAAGTCCTTAGGGCACTCAAGACAAAAACCTTTTACAAGAAGCTTAAGGTCTGCATCAAGAACTGGTTGGCTTATGGTCCGTCCGCACAATCATCACCAAGCCCATAGGAGAGACGCCTTTCAGTCCCGTCTATGGCGCCGAGGTGGTACTCCCTGTGGAACTCAAGCACCGGTCACCCAGGGTCATGGCCTTAGAAGAATGCCTCCAAGAGGGCACCACTCAGGATTGACAACCTGCTCGTGGAAGAGGCCAGGTGCCATGCAGCCATCCGCATGGCAAGATACCAGCAAAGATTGCACCGCTACACAGTCGCCATTCCATGGCGCGAACACCGGAAGTTGGGGACCTGCTCCTCAGAATGAAGCAGTATCGCGAGGGGCTCCACAAGCTCTCGCCAATGTGGGAAGGACCGTTCCTCGTCAAGTACGTCAGCAGGCCATGTGAGGCAAGACTGACGATATTGACCGGTGAGCAAGTACCAAACACCTAGAACATACATCATCTTCGTATGTTCTACCCGTGATCAACCTAATCCCCTCATCCGAGGAAGGCCCTGTGTGCACCACAGGGACAGACATGTAATGAACCTACATTTCCCTTTATAAACAAGACTCTTAAGTTATCTCCTTAAGCATGCATCCTGCATCCTCTGTGCATGCATACTGGTACAAATCATGGGAGTTTCGGGAGCGGGGGATGGGCATGGTGCCTAGTTGGATCGCTCCCAACAAAGGACCCGGGTGTATCCTAGCCTCTCGCGCGTGGAGCTTCCCCACAACGCCACCTCACCAAAAGAATTTGGTGCTCACTTCCTCCCGAGACACCCAAGATGAACCAGTAGACAAGCGCAGACACGCATCTTCATGCTCAGAGCCGGTGAAATTAAATGGCAAGCCTATTTCGGGGTGGCGCTGTGGACTTTTCGCGGGATACTTGAGTGAAATGACAAGCCGCTTTCGGGGTGGCGCTGCAATCCCATCGCAGGAATATGGCAAGCCTCTCTTCAAGGTGGCGCCCTCCTCTCTATGAGGAAATAGCAAGCTTCTTTCGGGGTGGCACCGCGGTCCCATCACGGGAAAAATGGCAAGCCTCTTTGAGGTGGCGCTGCACTCTCAAACGCAATAAATAGCAAGACTCTTCTAGGTGGAGCTGCAACCCATCACGGGAACAAAAATGGCAAAGAATCTTCGAGGTGGTGCTGCAACCCATCGCGGGAACAAAAATGGCAAAGCCTCTCCGAGGTGGCGCTGCACTCCCATCGCGGGAAAAACGGTGAAAACTCCAAGAGGCATCATCACCTTTACTCCTTCGCGGGACTGATCACCTCGTGAGGAAGCCCTGACACGGGAATAACGCTTTGATGAGGAATTGCAGCAAAACGCCCCGTCGAGAACTACTTATCGGACACCTCGCCAAGGCCTACGCGATGTCAAGAGACACGCTTCGACAAGCTACAACATCACATCCCAAACACCACCGACAAGGCGAGAAAGAGAAAGAAAGAAAACAACAACATGATTCACGTATCAAGGTCAATAAAGTGAATATTAGACGGTGTTCCTTACAACCACGGCAACATCGTGACCATTACACCGTTCAAACTACAAGACAAAAGCTACAAGGAAATGAACGACTATGCAAAAGGGGCGAGGTGCCAGCTTCTAGAAGACGACGCCGCCGGTTCGCCAGTAGACCCCAGTGCTCACTCCAGGGAAGGGCGGAAGGAGATGCGATAGGTGGCATCGTGGAAGATCTTCACGATGAAGTGGGCGGTGTCCTCCCCGTGGTGGCAGGACAGGACGTTGCCCTACTGGAGTTCGTAGGCCGCCGCGAAGCGACCCCAATCGTCGGCGAGGTGCATTCCCCCGTGCTCCCAGACGGTGGACACCTTCCACGTCTTCTGCTTGGGGCTCACCTCTCGCAGAAGGGCATAGCCTGGGTGGTACCGGGCGAACGCCTTGGTGAAGGCATCCGGAAGCCTCAACCTCTCCAAACCTGGGGTGGTGATGAACAACAAGAACTCGTGGGTCGGCAGCAGGTCCATGGTCATCTCCTTCCATGGACGCTTCATCGGTGGTTTCTTCTCCGCGGTGATGATGGTCGGGCCATCCAGGGGCGTCTCCAAAGCAGGTTGGGCCCCGGCAGGCGTGTCGGCAGCTGCGCTCACTGCGGAAGTTCCACGAGAGGCACCAGTGTTCCCGTTGGGATCTAGCAGGTGCGCCTGGGAGGTCTGCGCCGGAGCCTCCATGGGCGAGGCAGAGGGAGTTCTCTTCCTCCTCATCACGTGCGGGGGGGGGGGGGCTTGTCCTTGCTTTCCAAGGCAGTTGTGCCCCGGCTTCATGAGGAGCGGCAGGGGAATGACAGCACCACCGACGACCCCCGACACCCTCTCGGAGGGAGCTGCCATTGGTGCGGCTGACGGAGGAAGTGTGGCGAAGAGGGGTATGTGCGGAGCAGGGAAGTTGAATGTTGATGGATTGTGAAGATGGAGAAGCAGAGGGAGTGACAGGTTTGCGCTCCTCGCAGTATTTATGGAGCACGGGAGCAGTTTTTGAAGCGGCGGATGGGACTTGACGGTTCCAAGGTCGAGGAGAATCGACGGCTCATCATCAAGGGTCGTTTCACATTCAAAGTGTAGAAGGAAGCAACTTGGGAGTGGTGACGTGTGTAGGCCCATCGCAACGCGTGCCACCGTGTGGACCCATGGATTGAGGGGTCCCTGACCATTCGCTGCTAGGTTCGTGCGGGCTAGGCCCCCGGGGGCTACCATCGGTGTTACACCTGCTGCTGGGCCATCACGGCGGCCAAGAACAGAAGGCAAGGAGTTCCTCTCCGAGAAACAGGAGGTCTGCTCGAGGGGGAGGCACCTCGCGAGGGACCACTGGCGAGGGTCTAGGACTTAGCCGTTTCCAGGCTACCCGAAGGCCTCGTGGAGCTTTTCTCCGCCGAAGGAACCACAAAAGATGTCATTCAAGATACCTTCGCATGTCAGTCGCGTAGGGATGAAGCTAAGGAGCGGTGATGCTAGCCATGACGTACCAATAAGATAAGAGGTCCAAGTTTGCCTGCATAAAGTGAACTGGCCATTGCCTCATTTCCCCAAAGGCTCGGGATGGACGGTGCCAGTATAGCAGAGTGTCGACATCCTCTTCCGGTGGACCTAGTATGTGGAATAGTTGTGGGTTTGCTTAGGATGAGTTGTCCTCCTCCTTGGGCTGCTCTACCAAGTTACCCCACTACCAAGTTTCCTTGGAGAGGAGGGCTAGCGCCACTATAAAAGGAGCGATAGCTCCCCAGTAGAGGGGAGGGGGGGGGGTCCCTGACTCCCTTCCGATCTGCTTTAGATGCTCTTTACATACCGTCGTCTTCTACCTAGAGCAGATCACATCTAGATCTGAGGAAGAACTCCTCCACCACCTTGTAACACAATGATCCTCTCAGAGCAAGATCAATACCACTCCAAGGCAGGACGTAGGGGTTTTGAGGACCATGAACCTGGGTAACTCCGCGTCTCTCTTTGTCATGCCGTTTCCGTGCTGCTCCGGCATCGCCATGTCCATGTTGATCTTGGAGCGTTACTTCTAGCCCCATGTGGTCTGATAACCTGAAGTGTCTCGCTGAGTTACCCGTGTTCCATCCGGAACCGAAACCCCAACTTAATATTAAACATTTATTCTTCTGTTGCAAGTTTGTTGCAAGTTTGTGTGTTTTGTATGTCAAGTTATCCTGAAGACTTCGAAATTATATGCACCTTTTAATTGTTGCGAACATTTTTTCACAGCTAGCTATGAGGCGTTGATTGCAAGAGCAGAATCCTCATAGGGATGGAAACAGTTGTTGTAATATGGTTGCTATGGCTATGACCAACTGTTTTCATATTCCTTTTTCATTTTCTTTGGTACGGGTTTGCATTTGACCAAAAATTAATCATGTTTAACAATATATTTTTACCAATTTTTTGGTAATTTCTTAAAGTTTAGTGGTTCACAAATAAAATTATTTTAAAAATTTAAAAGCTTGAGAAAAGCCAAGGTGGAATCTATGGTTTTTTTTTCAATGGTAAGGAAATCGTATTCGTTAACCTCGGTTGGCTTGGGAGTAGCATTAATCGGAATTCAGATGATTAACTGATTTAATCGATTGGCTATTAATCGGTCCAACCTACACAAATTAGCACTTGAAAACAATTTATTTAAGAAAATAATAGTATATGAGCCCCTATATGTCTGGCCCTATTTCTCTAGAGCATAAAATTCCAGAAAAACATGTACGCTTCTCCTCCGTGACCTAATCTTCAAAGTCACGAGCGAATAAGGATCGACTAGCCGAAGTCGCGTTCCTTCCTTCCACTTCTCCTCTCACCTATGAAGTTTATCTTCTCCCACCACCTACCTAGGGTATGACCCCTCTTAAACCTCAACCACCTGATCTATTGAAGGCATCCTCGAGCTCCTGCACGAGCTCCTCAAGGTAGTCGAGCTCCTGTGTCTAAGGTATGTGCAACTGCGAGTAACTGGCCTGGGAGGGCAAGGAACTAGTTGGCGACAGTAGAAATTGAGCCGCTGAAGGCTCCAATCAAGCGGAGCTTCGCAAAACCTACTTTATTGGGGAGGGGTAGCACCTGTACTAGTAATATGCATTGAAAATTTTGTAACTTTTTTGACCAAGTATAGTAGTTAATCGGGAACATACTTAGTAATCGGACTTTCGGTATGATTAATCGGGCAAAAAGATTAACACAAGTGATTAATGGTTAGACCCCTAGTAGCGATTAATTGGCATAGTAATCGTTGAATCGGCCTAGTTTTTGCACAGTGTTTTTTTATAACAAATTTGAGTACATAATATTGGATTTTTTTCTCAAGAAGAATAGTCTACTAACCTTGTCAAGAATAATGGGCAGCTCCAGGCTCTCTTGGTCGGCCATGTAATCACTAAGATCGCTGTCTTTGACTCCTTCAGATACAATGCTTTTCCACACAAAGTACATGTCATTGAAATGCTGATCTTCTAATGCATCTTCCTTCTCTTCCCTTGTTACCATAAGTTTTCGTGTGGACCGTGGTGGCAGGATTCCTCTCGGTGGCTCGGTGTGGTACCATGCCGCATTTGTTGGCCTGCTATATGTATTGAAGCCAACATTGTAATCTGTAAGGTTCACTATCTTAATTGAGGACAATACCTTCTTGTTTGGCAAAAATGGCAAGTGAAGTTCCGGTGGATCCAACTGGATCAGCTGTTCTGAGGTAGATGAGCTTGTCTGGTGAAAATAAATATAGCAGGTATTAACTGGATAGGAAAACCATGCAATTGGAGAACACAACGTGCATTTGATCATTTATTTATCATAACAGGTGTATATGTAAGTACCTAGATTTGCACTAAATATGATCAAAACTAAGCCTATGGTACTCATTGGCAGCACATTTGGTTCCGTATTCTTCCCAGATATACATAGCTCTTCTTCTTCTTCATGTATCTACTTGTATTCTATTTTTGCTTATCACATTTCATATTTTTGAAAGGGGAGGTAATCAAAATAACTTTTTTCGAAATGGAGGCAACGCTCCAGCCTCGGCATCAATCGATGCATGTGGCTTTTATTACTTTTTGTAAGTTGCAGTGTTCTCAGTAGCAGAAACAAACGTAAAATATACGGGGAACAGCACCTGAGGAAATTGTTGGAGATCTTTAAAAGTAGCTGGGAAGAAAAACGAAAGGGTAAGATGCATTCATTACATACATAGAACTAACCTTTGTAAGGACAATGGGAAGCTCCGTACACTTTGTCTCAGACATGTTATCAATAACATTACTGGCCTTGAAATCTTCAGTCACAATGACGTTCCACACCAAAAAGTTGTCTGTGCACCGAGTGTCTTCTAGTTCCTTTTCCTCTGCTATCCTTGTTAGCAAGAGTAGTTGTGTGGATAGTGGTGGCAAAATTCCTTCCGATGGATTTGCATAGTACCTTGCTGAGTTGCTTTTCTTGGTGCATATTCTGAAGCCAATATACTGATCCGTAATATTGACTATCTTAGCTGAGGACAACACTCTCTGGTTTAGCAACAGGGGAAGGCACAGCTCGGGAGGATCAAACTGAATCAACTCATTTGAACTTTCCTGCAAAAGGGAACATAGTTGTCGATTAGATGGTGCAACAGAAACATCCACGCAAAGAATGTTTAATATTATTTTTATCGATCTCGGAAATCAGCACCCAAAACTTTTTGGAGTGGTCTGGAACTCTAGATGGATGCATATCTTGTCCAGTTTTAAGTTTTAACTGTTGAGAGATCTAGTTTAGGTGTTTGAGAGACGTGCGGGTCAAATTCAAGCCTGTAAGCTAAAAATATGAAACTCTGGAAAAGTATGGGTAAATTCTGGTGTAATGTGCAATTCACTCTAGGAAAAATGAAATATTTGCACTATTGTAAAAAGTCTCGTTCATTGAAAATTTCTAAGAAATGTTGTAGCTTAAACCAAGATTGCAAGGGTAGCCATTAACAAATATTTTAAAATGAGCATTCATTGAGTCCTAAAAGCTACAACATCACTAACAAGATATAGTAGTATAAAGGTACAAGATCGAAGCTCCAACGATTCACAAACACATGTTTCCATTGCCATCTTAATTTCGAAAAAAACAGGCTGTGATCAATTGTTATTTTGGCATGCTTTAGATCTTATTTTCAGGGTTGTGGGGCTTAAGAGTACATAACACTTAAAACCGATGCGTTGAAAATTATGTATCTTACCTTTGCGAAAACTATGGGAAACTCCTTTCTCTCGATTATGGGCATCCATGTTATGAGATCGTTTGCGTTGACATCTTGAGTCACAAAGCCACTCCACACAAAGTATTTATCTGCGCACTGCATGTCTACCAGTTCGGGTGTCTCATCCTTGGATACCCTTGATACCACCAGTTCTTTTTTTTTTTTCGAGAATTACGGGGGGGGGGTTTCCCACCGCTTGTTATATTACTCGACATGGCTGGCGGCCAGCACAAAGTGTACAGGGTGAAGGAGAGGTACAGGGGGAGGGAGAGACATATACAAGCTACACGGCGGAAAGCAAAAGCAAGCTACGGAGAGTATCAAGCCTCCCCCGATCGATGGTTTTATATCGCCATCTCCAGAGCATGAGGTCGTCAGCAGCTCGACGAAGGACCAAACACGCCGTAGAAGCTTTGGAGTTGAAGACGAGGTCGTTCCGCGCCTTCCAGAGCGACCAAAGGATCGTCGCAAGGCCAGAGTGCCAAATATGGATCATCGTTCCGGCGGGAGGCCGCAGGTCCCAGATGGAAAACGGGCCCCCGGGGATGGCGGTGCCCATCCGGGCCCAGACCTCCATCGCCAGGGCGCAGTCGAAGAAAAGGTGTCTCCCAGTCTCAGGGAGATGGCAGGCGGCGCAGATAGCTGATGGCGCGCAATTCTTGGCGAAGAGGTTGGCCCGCGTGCTGAGCCTGTCGATGTCGGCGAGGTAGGAGAAGATCCTGACCTTCGAGGGCAGCCGGAGCCCCCAAGAGGCACAAGCCGACGCGTCCCGAGGGCGAGGAGGGGACAGTAGCCGGTACGCCTCCCTAGTGCTGAAGGGGGGGGCGGACGGACTGTCGATGTAGCGGAGGTCCTGTCCAGCGGAGAGGACGGTAGCGCGCACAATGGCCTGGATCGCAACCAGGTCCCGTTCGGCCGCCGTGGTGAGCCGGGGCTGAAGAGAGACCCCGGAGGTGACGACCCGCTCGACCGAAGCATGAGGCCGGGTAACATGTGAGAAGATGGCGGGGTACCGCTCAGCAAGTGGCTTGCCAGGAAGCCACTTATCAAGCCAGAAAGCCGATGGAGGTGCCGCTCACAATCGTGGCGCGGGTGACTGCACGGTAGAGTGGCAGGCACTCCGCCACGATCCTGTCGAGGAAGGAAGGTGAAGCAGTGGAGTCGCCGAAGTCTCGTCCTGAGTGAAGCCGGTACCAGTCTTTCCAAGGGAGAGAGTCAGTATGGTGTAATTTATGGACAAAGTTTAAGAGAAGGCACCTGTTCTGCCGGTGGAGATTCTTGATGCCGAAACCGCCCTCCTGCTTAGACAACATTACCTTGTCCCAGGCAATTAGGCAGCGAGCACCCGAGCACGAGTCTTTACCTGTCCAGAAGAAAGCGCGGCGTCTCTTGTCTATACTCTCCAGCACACCCTGTGGAAGCAAATACGAGCACATATAGTATGAAGCAAGGTTATTTAGCACAGCATTACATAACACCAGGCGACCCCCGGAAGAGAGGAGGAGGGCTTGCCAACCAGACAGCCGGCGGTCGAAGGACAGAATCAGGGGGGCGTAGGCAGAAACGGGGAGCTTGGTAGGGGACAGGGGGAGACCCAAGTAAGGCTGCGGGAAGGAGGAGATAGGGCACCCCAGAGCCTCCGCCATGAGGTCCTCATCGGAGCGAGAGACAAACATGGGGAGGAGGCAGGACTTATGGAAGTTTATGGCAAGCCCGGTGGCGTTAGCGAAGTTATCAAGGATAGTTTTGAGGCGGGGGGCCGCGAGGCGTCGGCTTTGCAAATGATGAGAGTGTCGTCGGCATATTGGAGAACGGGGCAAGGGCTAGAGGGGGAAAGGGGGTGAGAAAGCTCGCCATCGGCGCAGGCGTTACGAATAAGACGCCGGAGGACGTCGGCCGACGATGATAAAAAGGTAGGGGGAGAGGGGGTCTCCTTGCTCGAGGCCGTTACGACATCTAATCCAGGCCGCCGGGCACCCCGTTGAGGAGCACAGCCGTATGCCCGGTGTTGAGGATACGAGCCATCCAGCCGCACCACCGATCATCGAAACCGCGGGCTTTCAGAATAGAAAGGAGGCTGTCCCAGTTGACCGAGTCAAAGGCTTTTCGGAAGTCGATTTTAAACACGAGCGTGGGTGCTTTCCTGTTATGGCAGCACCGAAGGATGTCTGCGGCATACACAATATTCTCGGAGATTCTACGACCAGAAAGGAAGCCGGTCTGGTCCGCGTCGACAAGAGCATGGATGGCAGTTTGGAGTCGTGTGGTGAGGACTTTGGTAATGGCTTTCATGATGCAATTTTGGAGGGAAATAGGCCTGAAGAGGGAAGGGTTGTTCGCCGCTTCGGTCTTCGGGAGGAGGACCAAAAAGGCACGATTGATACGAGTGAGATCAATGGAGCCTTCGTAGAAGGACTGAAACACCGCAAGGACATCCGAGGAAACAGTGTCCCAGAAGGAATGGAAGAAGGAGGGGCCAAAACCGTCAGGCCCGGGGCTAGAGTGTTTATTCATGCCATTGATAGCCTGTCGGATTTCCTCGAGAGAAAAAGGGGCGGAGAGATTCGTGGGGAGACGGGGGTTGTGAGGGTAAAGCGACTGGAGGTTGAAATGCCAGGCAGTAGGAGTTACTTTACCCAGCAGATCGGTGTAGTATCTTTTAAGGATGGCCGCTTTATCGGCGTGTGAGGTGGCAGTGGCACCCTCAGAACTAAGGACGGAGATGGAGTTGCGACGCAACCGGCAGGTGGCAGAGGCATGGAAAAACTTCGTGTTCTCATCCCCTTCAAGGGCAAACTTGACCTTGGCACGGAGCCGCCAGTAGAGAGCTTTTTCCTTAGCTGCAAGGTGGAGGCTATCCATAGTGAGGGAACGGAGGCTGTTCTCCGGACCGGAGAGGGGGCGAAGTTCCTCTAGCAGGTCCAGGAGGTTAATGAGGATGCGACAGTCGTTCTCGCGCAGCAAGGTGGGGGAGGAGCGTTTGGCCCAAGCTTTACATCTGAACCGACACTGGCGGAGCCGCGCGACAATCTGAGATGTAGGATCAGATCTCGAGGTCCCAGCCCAGGAAGAGCGAATAAGGCTCCTGAACCTATCATTAAGGGTCCAGGCTGCATCGAACCGAAAAACTTGACGCTTCGGGATTAAGGTGGAAATTGTGGCGATGAGCGGAACGTGGTCGGAGGTGTCGCGGGAGAGCGAGGAGAGCGTGGAGGTGGGGAACCTAGAGTTCCAGGCATCGTTAATAAAGACGCGATCAAGCCGCACAAGGGTGGGAGTAGCTCTGCGGTTAGACCAAGTGTAGCTACGATCCGTCAGGGGAAGCTCAATAAGACAAAGGCCATTAACGGAGTCGTTAAACAGAGTTGCATCGTCGAGGGAGAAGTTGTCGTTGTTACGGTCCCCGGGGTCGCGAGTGAGATTAAAGTCCCCAGCAATGATCCAGGGGATGTTATTATCGGGTTCATGAGTGGCGAGCGTCTCTAAGAAGAGGACTTTGGCGGCCCTATCACAAGGAGCATACACATTCGTGAAACGGAGGGTCGACGCGTCGTCATTCATGACAAGATCTAGCGAGAGGATGTGGCGGGAGGAGAGCTCGTTACTTAGGGAGAAAAGGTTATGATCCCAGGCCGAGAGAATGCCCCCGGAGGAACCGACAGCGTCAACCGAGCGGAAAGAGCGAATACGAGGAGGGAGGAAGGTAGCCGCTTTAGAGGGAGACAGGGAAGCCAATTTGGTCTCTTGGATGGCAAGCAGGTCCGGTTTAGCAGCCAGAAGATCAGAGTACACACTGCAACACTTGTCATCGTCTCCTAAACCTCGAACATTCCACGTCTCTGAAATGAACCTAACGGTAGCATTCATAGGGACACATGAAACGCACCAAGAGAGACAAAAAAAAGCTGCATTCCACTTTTAGAGGAGATTACAAGGACAGCGTCCAGGAACATCAAACAAATGAAAAAAAGGGGCGAGGCTCTCGCGGAGCAAGCGTAGCAGCAGGGACTAGGGTATCTTGCGGAGCAAGATGGGAGCGGCGTGCAGGTGGCACCCAAGCCCTCCACAGTGGGAGGACGCCATGCAGGGCACCGGCCGCGGCGATGCCGTGGCATCATTCAAGCACGGAGGGCACCTCGCCAGCCGCCTCAATGGCGTCCGGGTCAACGCCGCACGCAGCAGCAAGCGCCTGGAGACGCGGCAGGGGGATCGGCCTGGGCACACCGTCGTCCGCGAACCCAGCGGCGGTAGCCGCCGCACGCAGGCGAGGGGAGCCGCCGGAGAAGTCAAAGCGCGAAGCCTTGACAGTCTTGGCCTTGGACAGCATGCTGACGAAGTTATCGGGCTCCTTCGCCGCCAGCCTGGAGCTTCGCCTGGCCTTGAAGGCGGAGTCCACCGCCCGCTTGCGGCGCACGCGCTGCTTGCGGACAGCGTCCTCGTGATCCTCTGGCCCAGCCTCGGCGGCGGAGAAGGGAAGCGTGGGCGGCGGCTCGACGTGGTCACCAACAGGGGCAGCTCCCCCGCTTGAGCACCCAGCCGTGTCCACGGCGACAAGAGGGGTGGCGGGCGGAGCGAGCGTATCGTACCACTGGAGAAGAAGGACAGGGCGGTTAAGAGGTTGATCGTGACTAGGGGAGGAGACGGGGGAGAGGGGGGAGGCAGGTTTCACCTGATCGGCATCGAGGCCCGCCTCCGGGAGCTGCTCGGCGAGGCGGCGCGAGAGGACCCTGTCCCAAAGTTCAGTGGGCGTGGCCTGCGGGGAGAAGAGGGGGCTGGGGGAGCCAAGGTGGTGTGGCACCCCGTCGAGGCCGTCCATCGCGGCGGCGCGAGCCATGCCGGCCTGCCGCCGGGCGACGATCCGCTGCCAGAGCGCGAGAGCGGCGTTGGGTTGGCCGCGGCCATCAAGGAGAGGGGGCAGAGGCGGAGGCACGCCCATGACAGAGTCGACGTCGATGTCGTCCATGCGAGACGCGTGGCCGGCGGCGCCACCCGCCGGAGGAGAGTCGTGGTCGCCATCGAAGCTGTCGAAGTGGGCATATGGCATGGTGGCGAGGACGTCGTCGAAAGGCCAGCTCCGGACAGAGCGCAGAGACACCTCCGCAGAGCTCCCACCGTGGCAGTCCCTCATGAGGAGAGTGTGAGGCACCTCGCCGCCGTCGGCCAGCTTGAGGACGAGGCGGACAGCCGAGAAGTCGAGCTCGTCGAGGCACAGGGGATCAATGCAGCAGACGCTGCCGATCGGGAGGAAAGCAGCGCGGATGCCGGCCTCGTTCCAGTGCTCCAGAGGGAACCCAGTGGCCGACACCTGCACGAGGAGGGAGAAGCTGTAGGTGAACCGGTTGCTCCCCTCCTCCGGGCGCTCCAAGCAGATGGTGTGGCCATCGAAGGAGAGGGGGAACAGGGCCATCGTCTCTTCCCTGGCTTCCGGCGTGGCAAAGATAGCGAGGAGCGCCCCGTAGTCGCTCGCCGCAAGAGCGACGCACGGATTGCCCCCGCGATCCTCCAAGGCGCGGCGGAGCACGAAGCCAGGGGAGGCAGCAGGAGGCTCGATCAGAGCATACGCGAACCGGCGACTGGCCGCGGCAAGCGGCGGCGCAGGCATGAACACCTCAGCGACACCGGCGCCTACACCGCGGAGGGGAGAGGGCGAAGCCGGCCGCGCCAAGAGCGGGGTGACTCCCCCCGCGCTAGCCGGAGCGTGCACGGCGCCCCCAACAGAGGCAGGGCCAGCCTGAGCGGACGCAGCCGTGGATGGCGAGTCAACGGGGAGCATGCCACGGGGAAACGGCGTGGGCGGGCGGGGGGGAAGCCGCGGCACCTTGTCCAGGTCGCGGAAGAAAGGCGCCATCCAGTGCTCCGTCATGGCAGCGGCCGAGCGCGGCGCCGGACGCGGCGTCGAGCGCGGGGACGTGGGCGAGGACGAACGCGAACGGGAGAGGCGAAGCCTGGGGACAGGGGCACAGGGGGCGTCAGCGCAGGAGAGAAGAGAGGGGGCAGAGCAGGAGTATGTGAGGGGAGGGAGCTCACATGGTTGCCGGTGGCCGACGCGCCCGCACGCTCCGCAGCGGACGGGGTCTCGCACTCCCCGGACTGGGTGCTCCGGCGAGAGGCACCGAAAGCAGAGAGGGCGCCCACTGACTTTGGAGAAGACAAACCTGGTCGGAGGAGGAGCACGGTGAGGGAGAGGGGAGGACAGCAGGGCTTCCTTATAGGAGAGTCCTGGGGAGCGGCCGCCGCTGGTGGACCGGGCCGGAGAGGGGGCGCCAGCGAGATCCCGGGCGAAAGGTGCCTGCGCGGCCTCCACATCCTCGCCGGCATGGTCGAGAGCGGGAATCGGGGGCACGGGCGTGGAGCAGCCCGCGGGCGTTGAAAAAGAGGCGCCGCAGAGAGGGAGGTGGGAGGGCACGGCCGGCGGACCGCTGGGGAAAAGGATGCGCGCAGTGGAGCAGCGGGGCGAGCCGGCCGAGGCGGCAGCAGGATTCGCGGCGGGGGTAGGGTTGGGGGAGGAGATAGGGAAGGTGACAGAAGCGGCAGGAGGGGATGGGGAAGGGGACGGGGTCCGAAAAAAAGAAAAAGGCAGGTCAGCGACACCGGCACCTACACGGTCAAACGTGGGCTCTGTGGGAACAAGGTCAAACGTGGGCTCTGTGGGACCCGCCAAGTTGCCATCCACCGTCTCACGCAGGAGAGGGGAGGGCTGGTCCACCTGCATGGCCATGCAGGGGTTCTGCACGCCCAAAAACGGCAAGTCTTCGACGGCGCTCGGAGAGAACACCACCAGAGCCCGGCACGGCGGCCATGCCGGCAGCCTGGCGACCGCCGCCGCCGCGTCCCCCGCGGAGCGATGTAGGTGGTAGGTAGACGCTCCAAGCTTGACACATCGACGGGCCAGGATGAAGGCGCGAACGGAGCGGGAGGCGGCCCTGGACGAGTAGATGAAGCTGCCGTGCCGAGCGACGGCGAAGCGATCGGGGAAGGAGGTGAAGTTGTAGTTCAACGCATTACAGATAGAGAAGGAGTTTGTGCGGGGAGAGAGGTCGCCTGGTGTTATCCAAAACGAGCTAAAACCTGCTTCACCACCAACGGCCGTAGCCACCATGGAGTGGAACATAGAGAGCATAGAGTCGAGAAAGGCCGCACCTGGGGTCCGGTAGGCCACGCCGTCTTTCCTGGACAGGGTCGGGACCTCGTCACCAGCGCGCTCACCCGCCGGCAGGCCTTGGGAGTTCGGGGCGTCGTGGTTTGCAGGAGGGGCGGCGTCGGCGTCAGAAACTCCGGGCACCATGGCCACGGCCGTCGAGAGGACGACAGCGGCGTCCGGTGTCCGTGCCGACAGAAGCAGGGGCAGCTCCAGGGGTCGTGGGAGAAGGAGGAGGCTGGTGGAGATGGATCCTAGACTAAACGGAGGCGGGGCGGCGGCCGGAGCCGAGGCGCCCGGGGGCGACACGCAGTCGCCAGAGCTGTCGCTCATGCTCTCCTCCCGGCAAGTCCGAAAAGCTCAGTCAGATACCACCAGTTCTTGTGTTGACCATGGTCGCAGAACTCCACATTTTGGCTCTGTGATGTACGATGCCACATTTGTTTCCTCCACAGCTGTATTGAAACCAATGTGATAATCTGTAATGTTGACTATCTTGACTGAAGATAACAGACGTTTGCTCGGCAAGAAGGGGAAGCAAACTTCAGGGGGTTCAAGCTTGATCAGCTCAACTGAGGTAGATGACGTTACCTACAGAGAAGAATACAGATGAAGATTAGTTGAGACAAAAGAAAAAGGCGTCTTTCAGTGTAAAGTACATCTTCAGCTCATTTGTAACTAGGATAAATTTATCATCGATTATCAAAGTGGGGACTTCCGCATGCTCATTTATGATTAATTCATTTTCAAAAAAATGAATGATAACATTTAGGATTTTGCTATGCTGATATTTTTGGAATTATTTCCACTTCTTCTTATGTAGCCAGTAGGAAGTAGAAACGAGATGGCGAAGTTAGCTGTTGACCTTTTTTCTTATCAAATCTGGTTTCAACCTAGAACAACCTTGGATGGTTTATCTCCTTATCCGAAGAAAGCCAGTTTTCATTCTCATATCAGAAAATATTTCAACTGTTGCAAGTATTTAAAAGTTTGTGGAGTCCTCATCACGCAGTAGATCTCACTTTTAGGTGGTAGGGGAGGTCAAAGACACGGGCAAGAAAAGGATTACTAATGCCTACTGTAATTTGAGAACTTATATACCTTATTAAGAATTATGGGCAACTCGTTACTCTGCTCCTTCTTCTTACAAATGAAGCAACCGAGGTCGCTGGCTCTGACACCTTCAGAGACAATGGCATTCCACATAAAGAACTTGTCGTTGTACTGCATATCTTCTTCTGGTTCCTTTTGATCTATCGGCCTTGATACGAGGACTCTTTGAGCCGACCGTGGTGCCAAAATTCCTAATTCAGGATTTGGTTCATAGTAAAGCGCATTTGTATCACCATTAAATAGACGAAAACCAACATAATAATCTGTAACGTTGACCATGTTAATTGATGACAACGCTGTCTTGTTTTGCGAAAAGGTGAAGCGGAGCTCAGGATGGTCCAATCGGATCAGCTCGTCTGAGGTACATTGGCTTATCTGCAAAAAGATGAACACAACTTCAAATAAGGCACCGAAAATATGGTGCAAATGAAGACAATCCCATAGTTAAGTTCGTTTCTACTCAGTGACGGACCTACGTGGTATGCCCGGTTGCCGTGGCATATACTGCAGCCGAGCTGAGTAACTGCTAGCTATGCCAGCACGTAGTACAGAGAAAAAAAACTTAAAACTGTTTAGCTTGAAGAAGTGCAGCCCATGTGTACTACCTAAGAGCATCTCCTCCGGTCGCGTCCCCCAAACCGTCCTCAAACAGGCGCCGGATTGAGCGTTTGAGGGACGTCGCTCCCAGCCGCGTCCCCCAAACACCGCCCCCAAACATTAAAATACTTTTTTTTTATTTTTTTTGTATTTTTATTTTAATAAAAAGCAGAAACATTCTACAAACTAATACATAATTGGAACGTTGGTTTACATGAAGACATAGTTTGAAACATGGTTTTCCATAAACTAATACATAGTTTGAACCATGGTTGACACAAATATAAAATATTGCAAAATAACTAAACTTAACTAGGCCGGACATCGAAGGTTTCGTGTGTTCGCTGCCAAGAAAGAATACTCGAGAGCACACCTAGTCACCCAAACTTTAAAATCCAGCTGTTGACGGTGCCCCTATTGGTTCTTTCGAGGAAGAACAACCAGAAACCTCCGTGCATATTTTCGCCGCGAAGAAACAACACTCATCAGTCGTCGTCTTCGTCGGCGTGGTCGCCGTGGTAGTGCCGGCGGCAACGCGTCTCGTCGAACACCTTGACGATCATGCCCTGGAGCCAAAGTAGGAGAACACGAGCACGAAGCCGGCTTCGAAGCGGTGGCGCTCATTAACGCCGGCACGCAGAGCTAGGCGCGACGAGACGCTTCGCTGCGCCTCTGCGGAAACTGTACCGTCGCTACGCGCCAATAACTTCCATCGCGATATAGGCGACGGTTAGATTAAAATTCAATGTGCCGCTAACGGGTCGGCCCCGCCACTCCCCGCCTCGCTTTTCGGTGTGTCCGGCGTCCCCGGAACGTCCCCTGTGGGGCGGGTACGGGCTCGGGGCGCCGGACACCGTATCAGGCCGCGCCGAACAAAAAACGACTTTGGGGAACGCGGCTGGGAATGTTTTTTTGTCCGGCGCGCCCCAAATCGCTTTGGGGGACGATTTGGGAAACGCGACTAGAGATGCTCCAAAAGAGCCAAAGAAAAAGGTGTTAAACAACCTGTACGTGTGTAACGTTTTGTATAAATAGTTTGCAAGAGATATATCACTTACCCTGTATAGATTGTCTTAGAGATCAAGGAATATCTCAGCCGTATCAACATGTAATCTTTGTAATTGTTGAGCAAGTTTAGCTCCTATATAAACACGTACGGAGCCCGAGGTAAAGGGCATCCTTCAACCCATCGTTTTTCATGGTATCAGAGCGACTCCTCCTAATCATCTTCAATGGCTGCCTCCTCAAGATCCCTCTCTCCCCTCTGTCCCGCGCTTGGACATGGGATCGCAGAGAAGTTGACCAGGAACAATTTCCTGCTGCTGAAGGCACAGATTCTTCCTCCAATTCGAGGCGCCCAACTGATGGGTTTCCATGATGGATTTGAGAAAGAGCCGGCGAAGAAGATGACCATTGCTGACAAGGACGGCAAGGAGCAGAGCGTCCCCAACCTGGACTACACCAACTGGATGGCGCGCGATCAGGCCGTCCTTGGCTTCCTCTCCAACTCCCTGTCCCCAGAGGTGCTGGGGCAGGTAGCCTCTCACATCAGCGCCGCCCCGATGTGGGCAGCCATCGAGGCGATGTTCGCGGCCTAGTCGAGGTCGCGAGTTCTTCAGCTGCGTTTCGCCCTCTCCAACACCAAGAAGGGCAACCGCACGGCCGCCGACTACTTCTCCAAGATGGTGCAGCTTGGCGACGAGATGGCTGCTGCGGGAAAGGTACTAGATGAAGATGAGATGGTGTCTTACATCCTTGCAGGACTCGACATGGAGTACAACTCGCTGGTGTCGGCAATGGCCGCACGTGTGGAGCCGGTGACGCTGGGAGATCTCTACTCTCAGCTGCTAACGTACGAGACGCGCCTTCGCCTTTTTCAGGACGAGGACGCAACCCACCTCCAGCCTTCTGCAAACGCCGCGTCACGTGGAGGCCGTGGTGGTGGTGGTGGTGACAGCGGTCGTCCAGGCTACTTCAACCGCGATGGCCGCAACAGCGGCTTCAACAACCACCGCGGTGGCTCTCAAGGTCGTCATGGAGGCGACTACCGCGGTAACAGGACTCAAGTCCCGTGCCAACTCTGCAAGAAGCCAGGACACGAGGCGCTGAACTGCTGGAAGCGCTTCGACACCACCTTCTCCGGCTACGAGAACGAGAAAAACGCCAGCATGGTGAAAAACTCGTATGGTGTTGATACCAATTGGTACACCTACGCTGGCGCGACGGACCACATCACGGGGAACTGGAGAAGCTCACCACTCGGGACAAGTATCATGGCCATGACCAAGTCCACACCGCAAGCGGTTTAGGTATGAATATTGACCATATTGGTAGTGCATTAATTCACACTTCTACATGTGAGCTTCATCTAAAAAATGTTCTTCATATTCCACAAGCCACCAAAAGTCTAATTGCTGTTTCTAAACTTGCTTCCGACAATGATGCTTTTGTTGAATATCATCCTCACTTTTTCCTTATTAAGGATCAGGCCACGAAGAGAGTTCTGCTGCAAGGTAGATGCCATCGCGGCCTCTACCCCATTCCTCGTGGGTCATCCATTCGGAAGCAAGCTTTTGGTGCCGTCAAGCCATCTTCGACAAGGTGGCATGATCGCCTGGGGCATCCCTCCGTAGTCATCGTCCAACAAGTTTTAAATAAAAATAAACTTGAGTTTTCTCGTGAGTCCAATAAAGAGTTTGTTTGTGATTCGTGTTAAAGGGCAAAGAGTCATCAATTGCCCTATCCTAAATCATCGAGTCGGTCTCAATTTCCTTTGCAAATAGTGTTTTCGGATGTGTGGGGCGCTGCCCCAGTCTGTTGGACGAAAGAAATATTATGTGAGTTTATTGATAATTATAGAAAATTTGTGTGGGTTTATCTACTTAAGCATAAATCTGAAGTGTTTCAGAAATTTCATGATTTCCAACAACTTGTTGAGAGCCAATTTTCTCGCAAAATTCTTGCCATGCAAACTGATTGGGGAGGTGAATATCAAAAATTACATTCGTTTTTTCAACGCATTGGCATCATTCATCGTGTTTCTTGTCCACATGCACACCAACAAAATGGTCCAGCCGAAAGAAAGCATCGACACATTATGGATGTTGGCCTCTCACTTCTTGCTCATGCCAGTATGCCATTAAAATTTTGCGATGAGGCCTTTTCTACTGATGTATACTTAATCAATCGTCTTCCAAGTAGATTCATCAACAATGAAACTCCTCTTGAAACTTCTGTTTCGCTCTAAACCATACTATAATTTTCTCTACTTTTTGGATGCGTTTGTTGGCCAAATCTTCGGTCATATAATCAACGCAAGTTGCAATTGCGTTCCAAACAATGTGCTTTTCTTGGGTATAGTCCTCTCCACAAAGGCTATAAATGCCTTGATATTTCCACTGGGCGTATTTATATTTCACGCGATGTTACCTTTGATGAATTTTTTTTCCCTTTGCTCATCTTCATCCCAATGCCGGCGCTCAACTCCGCAAGGAAATTCTCCTTCTCGCACCACACCTTGTTCCTCTTGCTCACGGGGATAGTAGTGTTGCACATGACCACTCTATGGTTAATATTCAGGCTGAATCTGCTTTATTTTCTGATAATTCTGATGAATTTTCGAGTGCAAACAGCTATGATTTTATGCAGGGTTCAGAACATCCAATCATTAGCCAGGGCGCCGATCCCCAGGCAGATTCCCCTGCCCGATACCTTGGATCACGCGCCAAATCTGCCTCGACTGCCCCCACGCCAGGGCCTGTCGCTCCTGGTTCCCGGTCGGGCGACCCGACCTCTCCCCGCGCGCCACCTAGGCCGCGCACTACCGCACGGGAGGCAGGATGGCCCACCCGCGTCCCGTTGCCCGGCCCCAGCTCCTCTAGAGGGATGCCATCTGGCCCCTTGTCGGCCACCAGCGGGACGAGCGACAGCGTCGACTCAGACGCGTCTGCGCCCGGATTTTCTGCAGCAGACGCTGCTGCCTCTGGATCCTCTGCAGCTGCATCTTCACCATCCGGATCTGCTGCTCCGCAACCTGTTTCTCGCCCAATGACACGTCTCTCTCGGGGCATTGTAAAGCCTATTGATCTTGGCCCTGACATGATCATGTATGGATGCTTAAGCACGACTGGTGAACCTGATAATCTTTCTGATGCACTATGTGATAATAAATGAAAACTTGCTATGGATCATGAGATAAATGCACTTGCTAAAAATCAGACATGGCATCTTGGTCCTGCTCATCATGGCTCTAACATCTTTGATTGCAAATGGATTTATAAAATTAAGAGACGTGCAGATGGTACCATTGATCGTTACAAAGCTCGCCTTGTTGCTAAAGGATTCAAGCAACGATATGGTCTCGACTATGAGGACACCTTTAGTCATGTGGTCAAAGCTGCTACTATTAAGAAGTGAGCCTATCTCACTTGGTTAGGAAGTGGATGTACAACCCAGCCACCCAGGTTCAAGTCTCCAGGGACACGAATTTGGGTTCTTATTATTTAAAAACAAAATCACTGTAGGGGCTTCCCTTACCGTATTCCTTTCAAAAAAAAAGCTGCTACTATTCGCCTTGTGTTGTCTATTGCAGTCTCTCAGGGTTGGAGTTTGCGACAACTTGATGTACATAACGCGTTTCTTCATGGTGTTCTGGAGGAGAATGTCTACATGAGACAACCCCCGGGGTATGAGGATCCTACTAAACCTGGGTATATATGCAAACTTGACAAGGCACTTTATGGTTTAAAACATGCACCGCGAGCATGGTTCTCCAGGCCGAGTGATAAGTTGCATACACTTGTTTTTTTTTCGTCTAAAGCTGACACGTCTCTATTTTTCTTTCGGCATCAGAAGGTGGTGATTTTTGTGTTGGTTTATGTTGATGACATCATTGTTGCTAGTTCTTCTCCACATGCTACCAATGCTCTATTACGTGCCTTGCAATCTGATTTTGCTCTCAAAGATTTGGGTGATCTTCATTTCTTTCTTGGTATTGATGTCAATAAAGTTGTTGATGGTATTCACTTGTCTCAAGGCAAATACACTACTGACATTCTTCAGCGAGTTGGTATGCATACATGCAAAGCCTCGCCTACTCCCTTGTCATCTTCTGAGAGCTTTCCATGGAGGGGAATTACTTGGCTCGGATGAGGCTACTCGCTATAGGAGCATTGTGGGAGCACTTCAGTACCTTACTCTTACACGTCCTGATATTGCCTTTTCTGTTAATAAGGTTTTTCAATTCTTACATGCCCCTACTGAACTTCATTGGACAACGGTTAAAAGGATATTGAGATATCTTAAAGGAACATTGGGACTTGGTTTACATATCCGCAAATCATCCTCCACACTTGTGAGTGCATTTTCTGATGCTGACTGTGCTGGTTGTCCAAATGATCGTCGATCAACAGGTGGTTTTGCAGTCTTCTTTGGTGCTAATCTTATATATCTTGGAGTGCACGTAAACAAGCCACAGTATCAAGGTCGAGCATAGAAGCTGAATATAAATCCTTGGCCAATGCCACAGCTGAAGTTATGTGGGTTCAAACATTGTTGAATGAATTGGGTATCCCTCATCCGTTTGCAGCACATCTATGGTGTGATAACATTGGAGCCACTTACTTATAATCTAATTATGTTTTTCATGCAAGGACTAAACACATCGAAGTGGACTTTCATTTTATTCGAGAACGAGTAGCAAGGAAATTATTGGACATTCGGTTTTATTCTGTCAGGTGATCAAGTGGAAAATGGATTTACGAAGGCTCTTCCTATACGGCAATTAGAAGCCTTCAAATACTCCCTCTATTCCTTTCTATAGTGCCTATTGATTTTTGGCATTTGTTTCAGAATATAAGGTTGTAGCTTGGCTCTTTTTCAATTACCCCCTCTACATGCGTGAAAAAATTCATACAAAAAGGAAACAATTAATTGAGATTCCTAATGAATGACCCCAACGATTCCTTAAATTTAGGAAGCAATGTTTTTATTTCCTTAATATAACCTAGCTGCATATATATGGAGAGTCAACCAGAGAGATTTGTGGGATTTGTTATGTTAATTTAGGAAGTTACCGATTTTCCTCATTTTACTCTGATCTCAAATCGTTAATCTAGGGTGTCTTGTGTAAAGAACACTCTTGTGCTAATTTCTGTGCCAAAAAACTATAGGCACTATAGAATGGAACGGAGGGAGTACAATCTTAACTTAGATAAGTTATGATTGAGGGCTATTGCTCCGGTGTCCCCCCCTCTGAACTTTGTTCTATTTAGACGGCTAGGATCTGCTGATACCCCTTCGTGGGTTGACTTAGCATGTGTGTTTGGTTCATGGGTAAACATGTACGGGATGAGATGAGATAAAATATATTTAATTAACGATTAATAGAAAAGGATAAATATGCCATTAACACACCGGTTAATTTGTAATTAACGTGTCATTTTCCCTTTGTGGTGGAGGCCGGACCTAGCGGGCGGCCGCCTGCCCATGCCTAGCAAGGTCACTACCCGCACATATTTAGCGAGGCTGTTTCTGTCGACTAGGTGTGGCGCAGACGTAGCAAGCTCGTTCCTCGCCACGCCATGGAGGCCGCCGCCGCCGAGCTAGGGAGCCACGTTGAAAATCAAGCCCGCCGCTTACCGCGCCCTGGAGGCCGGCGATGTCGAGCTGGGGAGCCACGCGGAAAAGCAAGCCCACCGCTCGCCGTGACATGGTGGCCGCCGCTGAGCTGGGTAGCCACACATACGACGGTGGCAGGTATCGGAGTCGCGTCGACGACCATTGATTTTCAGGCGGCTAGTGACATTAGTCATGAAATTCACGGATCATATGGTCCAGCCTTTTTCAGAAATATTCAGCTTTTGGGATGGGATTATCCATATTTTCTGATCATGAACCAAACACACGTTTACCACCTGAACATCGTTCGCCAAGGGGGGGACACCGGAGCATAGCCCATGATTGAGGGGAAATGTTAAGCAACCTGTAAGTGTGTAACGTTATTGTATAGATAGTTTGGCAAGAGATATTCGTGATCACTTACCCTATATAGATTGTCTTAGAGATCAAGGAATATCTCAGCCGTATCAGCATGTAATCTTTGTAATTATTGAGCAAGTTTAGCTCTTATATAAACACGTAAGGAGCCCGAGGTAAAGGGCATCCTTCAACCCAGCGTTTTTCAAAAGGCACATCTATCGACTGCAAACCGCTTGGCTTGATCTACACAATCTAAAACAGAGACGCCAGCGCTCAGCTGCGGCCGCGCCATGCCCAGCCAGGTCCGGAGAATGGATTTGCCCGATCGGAATTGCAGTCTGCGGACCTTGTCGCCTGTCACGCACCCGGACCTGGACGAACGGCATGCCGCATCGACGTGGGTTTTAGTCTTTAGCACTAGCTAGTTCGACCTTCGCCCAATGGCTCCAAATCAGCCACTAAGAGCATCTTCACCGACGCCTTTCAAATAGTCGCCGGCAAGGGCGTTGGTACCGTCGTATGGGGGACACCGGCATAGCATCCTTCATTTGGGGGAGCTGCTCCCACACCGGTGCGACTCATACGACAGGCCCAATAGATAATTTAAATTTGAAATCTCAAACACAACCATAGAAATTCGAATAAGTCTACGAATATGAAGTTTGGGCCAACACACATCCACCAAATTCGAATACGTTTTGGAATACGAAGTTTGGGCCAACACACGGCCACCAAATCGTTGTTTCCGGCGTAAAAAAGGGCTTCCAAGCTAGATGATCACATGATCACATGAAGGAGGTCACGGGCGGCGCAACCTCGACGACTTCCTCATCAGCGGCCGGCGGCAGCTCCGTCGCTGCAACAGGATTCACGGTCGCCGGGTGAGGCATGAACGTCGACGGTGCCGGGGGAGACATGAACGCGGACGGTGCCAGGTAGACATGAACGTGGACGGTGCCGGGGGGGACGCCGACGCTGCTCGCGCAGCCATCTCTTCTTGGCCGATGCGCTCGCGCCGTCCATCTGCGACAGCCGCATCTGCAAGATCGACAACGCGTCCGCTGTGTACCCCGCGTAGTAACCCGGCGACGACGGGAAGCTCGAGATGCTGGTGAGGCCGCCGCACAAGCTCGGGCACGCTTCCGCAGAGGCCGCCCCTTTCGCTGCGTCGAGGGCGGCGATGCGGCGCCTTCTGCGGTCGGCCGTGACGAAGGAGCGGTGATACGTCTCCAACGTATCTATAATTTCTTATGTTCCATGCTACTTTTATGATAATACTCACATGTTTTATACATACTTTGCATCATTATTTTGCATTTTCCGGCACTAACCTATTAACAAGATGCCGAAGCGCCAGTTGCTGTTTTCAGTTGTTTTTGGTTTCAGAAATCCTACAAATGAAATATTCTCGTAATTGGACGAAATCAACACCCAGGGTCTTACTTTTCCACGACGCTTCCAGAAAACTGGAAGGGATACGAATTGGGGCCACGAGGGGCCGACACCATAGGGCGGCGCGGCCTGCATGGGACCGCGCATGTCTATAGTGTGGGGCCCCTTTGCCCCCTCCGAGGCTGCCCTTCCGCCTACTTAAAGTCTTCGTCGCGAAAACCCTATTACCGAGAGCCACGATACGGAAATACTTCCAGAGACGCCGCCGCCGCCAATCCCATCTCGGGGGATTCAGGAGATCGCCTCTGGCACCCTGCCGGAGAGGGGAATCATCACCGGAGGGCTCTACATCACCATGCCCGCCTCCGGATTGATGCGTGAGTAGTTCATCCTTGGACTATGGGTCCATAGTAGTAGCTAGATGGTTGTCTTCTCCTCTTGTGCTATCATGTTTAGATCTTGTGAGCTGCCTAACATGATCAAGATCGTCTATTTGTAATGCTACATGTTGTGTTTGGTGGGATCCGATGAATATAGAATATTATGTCAAGTTGATTATCAATCTATCATATATGTGTTGTTTATGTTCTTGCATGCTCTCTGTTGCTAGTAGATGCTCTGGCCAAGTTGATACTTGTAACTCCAAGAGGGGGTATTTATGTTCGATAATGGGATCATGTCTCCATTGAATCGCGGGACGATGGACGAGAAAGTTCTAAGGTTGTGGATGTGCTTGTTGCTACTAGGGATAAAACATCAATGCTTTGTCTAACTATATTTGTGTTGATTACATTACGCACCATACTTAATGCAATTGTCTGTTGTTTGCAACTTAATACTGGAAGGGGTGCGGATGCTAACCTAAAGGTGGACTATTTAGGCATAGATGCATGCTGGATGGCAGTCTATGTTTTTTGTCGTAATGCCCTGATTAAATCTTATAGTGATCATCATGATATGTATTTGTTGACGTCAGAAACCCACCGGCGGGCAGTGACTGGCCAACACCGTAGAGCCGGGAATGACTAGGGCTGCGGCTGGCCCCAGTCCCTCAGAGCGACGGCCCGCAAAGCCTCCTGGTCGCGCGCCGATGCGGGTCGCAAGGGCGTGCCACCTGACCTATACCTGGTCAGGAAGGTGTGGATGATGCCTCGCTTAGTTTCCTGCAGGGCACACACGTACACGTTGAATACGAGCCTCGATCGGCTCTCAGGTTGTCCTGTGAATCGGCTCATGGAGCCGATCCACCCATGATTCGTCCAAGGTGGCCGAATATATGGTGGTCCTGCTTGATCAATATGAAGCGTATGAGATCCACGACGATCTAGGGTTTTCACCGCATAATCGGATCATCCTACTCACGATTGGGCCTCGCGCTCACGCACGGTAAACGTAAGCCAGCCCTAGACAAGGCCTAAAAACCAACACTAGGTTGATCCTCGGAACGTCCTGTCTAGGGGCAGCAAACTACACCCTGCATGCCGCTGGATCCTCCAACCCTTTGTAAGGCCTAACTATTGCAGATATTAAACTAATCCTTGATGAGTCAAGGAGCGACCATAACGGATCAGATCTACTAGATAAAGATCAAGCGGGGTGCCGCCCCTGCACCCATGATGAGGCACAAGGACGGCTAGACGCGCAAGGGTTGCACTACGCAAGCATATGATGCTAAGAACGATGCTAACCCTAACGCGTCTACGATAACTACGTTGCTCGCCATCAAAAAGGCTTCGATACGAGCAACGCATGAACAACTAGGCAGGCTCGTGCTGCCTAGATCGCGAGATGCGATCTAGGCAGCATGGTGCTTACCGGAGGAACCCTCGAGACGAAGGAGTTGGCGATGCGCCGAGATTGGTTTGTGTTGAACGTTGGTTGTTGTTTATTCCATAAACCCTAGGTACATATTTATAGTCCAGCGGACTTTCTAATGTGGGCGTTTACTAAACCGTGCACGAGATAAACTCTAATTTCTACGTAACCTACTATAAAGATACACGGGCTAACTAGCCCAAACTTGATACACAAGGCCGATTTACATATCTCTTCACGCATATATCTTCAAATTCGTCCTGATCGCGGCCCACCTCTGGCTTGGTCAATTTCTGGTGATAACACATGCCCCCCTGGTTTTGGAAATGATATTTCCAAAATCATTATGCTCTCCTTTCGTCGGGTCATGTCGTGGCAGAGCAGAAACGTCGCAGAGTCCTTCATCATGATAACTTGCCTTCTCAACTTCTCTGCGCGATTAGACGGCTCTGGCACCACCTCCTCGGGAACTGCTGTGGCATTAAATTTCTATCATGCCCTCTTTTATTTAACCGCCCCAAACAGTTCCCCTCTGCATCTCTTTCGCATTACCTCCGAGGAAGTGAAGGAGGACGAAGAAGAGGATGACGACGACGACAGCTCCCCCGACGAGCCGCCGGCCAAGCGCCATTGCCCCTGGCCGGGGAACCTGAGTGACTTCGACAGTGACGACGACGACGACAACGAGGAAGACGAGGACAATGAAGGTCCCGCTGGCGGCCGCTGGAGCAGCGATGACGAGCCGGCCGGGAGCAGTGCCGACAGCGGCGACGACGGCGATAACGAGGGCAGCAACGGCCCATAGATAGGGCCCGTAGCCTAGGATCCGTAGAAGTAGGCGGGGTAATGTATCCCCTTTTGAGGGTAATTAGCTCTATTATGTAAGAAATCTCGCTTATTAATGAAGAAATTTCCCCCAATTTGATTTGCCGATTTCTTCTGAGCCCAATTGAGCCGATCCCTTCTTCCACTGACCTTGCCAACTCGTTCCTTTTGCCAATGCATGATGAGCCGATGGCCCTGCATCGGTCCTTCAAGAATCGCCCTTCCCTTCTTCAACCGATGATTTTTCTAAATTTGGCAGAAAATGCAGTATCTTCAGGAAAACCTTTGAACTTTCCCAACCAAACCCAATAATGTTCTTCAATAATCATCATTTGTGAAGAAGGTCGTAATGAAGGACCAGCCGATGGTATCCCAATTGGCTTCTAAACAGAGCATCCACCAGGCCTGCTGCCCCCCGAGCCTTACTCGAGGCGAGACTGTCCAGAGCATGTGCCAAAGCCGATCCCCTTTCTTCCTCAGACAGCCGGAATTTGATTCAGGAACCCAACTCGGCTCGAAGCAACGGAAGGCGCTACCGTTGGCCTGAATTTAGTGAAGACTCGATAAACATCGCATAACGCTGCTAGAGTCGATGTCCATGTACCGGCTTCTTGTATCCTTAAGTCGATGTCTGCTGCATCGGCTGCGCTCAAAATTTTTTTGAATTTTTTAGGCCGATTTGTGTGTCGGCCCCCATATTTGATAGTATTATCTCATATCCCCTCGTGTTTTATCCATCTAGGTGCCCCCCGAGCCGATTCTGTCAAGAGAATTGATGGTATCGGCTCTTCAGATAGTCCTTGTTGGGTCAACGTTGATCCCAGGCAGAATGGATGGTGAGGATAATTTTGGCCGATCGCTGGAATCGGCCTCCACGTTGCTTGCTCGGTGAAGGGTTTGTAATATCCCTTCAACAGTTTCGGAGGGCCGATCGCAAGGATCAGCCTCGCCACGTTGCTTATTGACGTAGTCTTGATACTCGTCCATGTCGGTGGACAAAACCAACCCAATTTCTGACCTTAGCATGTTGGCGCGCTTGCTGATGTCCATCTTGGGTGCAACGCGTGGTCGTGGAGGTCTACACTCCGCCGGGTGAACGAGCACCATGTTCGTGCCAGCCGATGTTTCATCATCGGCTTTCCTTTGCTTGGGGCGCCACTCTTTTCTTTGCGGCGGTCCCTCCTCATCCAGGGTCCTCCGGACTTTCGCAGCCGGATCAGGTCGCGCCTTCCTCGGCGTATGCAAGTACATCCTTTCAGCTTCCTCCGGACCGCGCAATCGCCGAACCACTGCGCTTTTGTGTATGGCTGAGACCGTCGGGGCACCACCTTGGACGGTGGCACCTGTCTTCTTCGTATTCCCCTTCGTCTTCTGAATCCTCGAGATCTTCCAACAGAGGGGTCTCAGCATGTCTGTTTTGCGGTGGGAGAGGCCCTAAGCGCTCGAACACAGATACGTTGGCTGTCTCCTTCTTTTTCCGGTTGCATTCTGGGCAGTTGCCGATTGTTGGTAATCGGCTCATCCCTGAATCCCAGCAGTGTCTGAAGAAGGGGCAGTGCCAATGCCTGTCCGTATCGTCCTGCTCCCTGCCGTGGCGCTCCTGTTGCTCCTCATCATGATTATGCCGGCGATGTCTTCCGTTGTTTCTGGTCAGACGACCTCTTTCATCATCGTCGTTGTGTCGCCGGCGTTGGTCATATCGACTCACATACTTGTTGAGGAGGTGATCAGAGAGGGGTCGTTGGTATCTTATGTTTTTCACTTCCCCCTCTGTGACGTAGCGCTTGCCATCTTGACGAAGCCGATCGCATGGAGCGGCCCCCTCTGTGTCCTTGCTCTGTGAGCAGCTGTCCTCGTCCCCGTCCTTCTCAGAGCGGTGTCCAAGCTCTACCATGCTGATGTTGGCTGAGAAATCAGGCTGGCACCCTCCCAGGTGGGTAAACTCCACCATGTTGACGGCGGGGAAGGGGTGTGTGTCGACCTTCATGGCATACTGGTTAAAAATTAGCCGCCCATTTTCTATCGCCACTTGGATCTGCTGACGCCACACCCTGCAGTCGTTGGTGGTGTGGGTGAACGTGTTATGCCACTTGCAGTATGGCTTTCCGTTCAGCTCTTGCACCGTAGGGAACTTGTGGCCTTCGGGTATCTTGATATGCTTCTCCGCGAGTAAGAGATCGAAAATCTGCTCGGTTTTCGTCACGTCGAAGTCGAACCCTCTTGGAGGTCCTGGTGGCTTTACCCATTTGCAGGTTACTGGGCCTGCAGCTCGAGTCCACTCAGCCACTGCGACCTCTCGTTCTCCCGTAGGACCTTCATCTTCGTCTGCGTCAACCATGGTAACCACGCGCTTGAATTTATCTTGGTAGACATCCGGGTGGCGTTGTTCATACGCTGACAGCTTCTGCACCATGTGCGCTAATGAGGGGTAGTCCGCTTGGGAGGCCACGTCTTTGATCGATGATGATAGACCCACCACCGCCAACTCGGTCGCTTCTTTTCGCTTACGTGAACCGAATAGCATCGGTTCTCGACGGTCTCGAAGCGCTGGATGTATTCTGACACCGTTTCCCCGCGCTTCTGTCGTACTTGTGCTAAATCGGCAATGCCAGCCTCGGAAGCCTCTGAGTGATATTGCTCATGGAACCGCTCTTCCAACTGCTTCCACGTCTGGACTGAGTTCGGTGGCAGCGACGTGTACCAACCGAAAGCCGATCCTGTGAGGGACTGTGAGAAATACCTCACACGCAGCTCGTCTGACGCTGAGATCATGCCCAGCTGCGCCAAATATCGGCTCACATGCTCGATGGAGCTGGAACCATCTGATCCGCTGAACTTTGTGAAGTCCGGGAGCCGATATTTGGGTGGTAGCGGGATCAATTCGTACTCGTTGGGGTACGGCTTGGTATAGCCGATCGCCTTTCTTTTCGGCATCATGCCGAACTGATCTTTCAGGATCGTACAAATTTGATCCGCGGTGATGGCTGCAGGTGCCGAACCCTGAAGATTCGTCGGAGTGGCGTACTTAACCAGCCATGCTTGTTTCTCTGGTTACCGAGCCAACTGCAGGAGCTGGGCTCGGGAGCTTTGTCGGGGTGGCGTACTTAGCTAGCCACGTTTGCTTCTCGGGGTCTGCCTCCGACGTTCCTCCTGTTGCCCCAGAAGTCCCTGCTATAGCAACCTGGTTCGAGGGTGCCCGAGTGCTGCGATCTGGCACGTATGCACATGCGTATCCGTGCGGGATCTCCTTGGGCGCGTCCTGTAGGAACTGGTAGTCACTGGGGTCACCACCAATCTTGTAGACGACAAAAGCCGATGAATTCGGCGCTTCGGGTGCTGCCAACGCGAATGGCAGCGGTGGACGGGAATGGAGCAGCGCTTCCCCTTGGTGAGTCCCTAGGGCTGGTCCTGACGGAGAGTACTGATGGCTCATGATCTCCTGGATCACGCGCAGCGCGACGCGCTCCAACGTGTTCACCAGGCTTTCAGAATGGCGGTGCAGCGAATGAGCCACCATGAAGTTTATCTCCTGACGCAGCGACCTGGTGCGTTCCTCTGACGGGGTGGATAGGTCCACTCCATCAAGCGCGCCTTCAGGTGTGAACCCCTTCCATCTGATGCCGTGGGAGCGGGTCCTGTGGAAAGAGCCGATTAGGTCGGCTTCGAGGGCAGACTTGACCTCGTCGTACTTCTTCTTGAGCTCGCCAGTGAGCTCCTCGTAGGTAACCGGAGTTTCTTCCGCCATCGGTGATGTGGATGGCGAGGTGGTTGTCGTTGAAGATTTGTCCCACCGGGCGTGCCAGAATGTGTTGACGTCAGAAACCCACCGGCGGGCAGTGACTGGCCAACACCGTAGAGCCGGGAATGACTAGGGCTGCGGCTGGCCCCAGTCCCTCAGAGCGACGGCCCGCAAAGCCTCCTGGTCGCGCGCCGATGCGGGTCGCAAGGGCGTGCCACCTGACCTATACCTGGTCAGGAAGGTGTGGATGATGCCTCGCTTAGTTTCCTGCAGGGCACACACGTACACGTTGAATACGAGCCTCGATCGGCTCTCGAGTTGTCCTGTGAATCGGCTCATGGAGCCGATCCACCCATGATTCGTCCAAGGTGGCCGAATATATGGTGGTCCTGCTTGATCAATATGAAGCGTATGAGATCCACGACGATCTAGGGTTTTCACCGCATAATCGGATCATCCTACTCACGATTGGGCCTCGCGCTCACGCACGGTAAACGTAAGCCAGCCCTAGACAAGGCCTAAAAACCAACACTAGGTTGATCCTCGGAACGTCCTGTCTAGGGGCAGCAAACTACACCTCGCATGCCGCTGGATCCTCCAACCCTTTGTAAGGCCTAACTATTGCAGATATTAAACTAATCCTTGATGAGTCAAGGAGCGACCATAACGGATCAGATCTACTAGATAAAGATCAAGCGGGGTGCCGCCCTGCACCCATGATGAGGCACAAGGACGGCTAGACGCGCAAGGTTTGCACTACGCAAGCATATGATGCTAAGAACGATGCTAACCCTAACGCGTCTACGATAACTACGTTGCTCGCCATCAAAAAGGCTTCGATACGAGCAACGCATGAACAACTAGGCAGGCTCGTGCTGCCTAGATCGCGAGATGCGATCTAGGCAGCATGGTGCTTACCGGAGGAACCCTCGAGACGAAGGAGTTGGCGATGCGCCGAGATTGGTTTGTGTTGAACGTTGGTTGTTGTTTATTCCATAAACCCTATGTACATATTTATAGTCCAGCGGACTTTCTAATGTGGGCGTGTACTAAACCGTGCACGAGATAAACTCTAATTTCTACGTAACCTACTATAAAGATACACGGGCTAACTAGCCCAAACTTGATACATAAGGCCGATTTACATATCTCTTCACGCATATATCTTCAAATTCGTCTTGATCGCGGCCCACCTCTGGCTTGGTCAATTTCTGGTGATAACAGTATTGAATCTTTATTTGTCAATTGCCCACCTGTAATTTGTTCACCCAACATGTTATTTATCTTATTGGAGAGACACCACTAGTGAACTGTGGACCCCGGTCCATTCTTTTACATCTGAAATACAATCTACTGAAATCTCTGTTCTCTGTTGTTCTTCGCAAACAAACATCATTTTGCACACCATACGTTTAATCCTTTGTTTTCAGCAAGCCGGTGAGATTGACAACCTCATTGTTACGTTGGGGCAAAGTATCATGATTGTGTTGTGCAGGTTCCACGTTAGCGCCGGATTCACTTGTGTTGCGCCGCACTACACTCCTCCACCAACAACCTTCACGTGGTCCTTGACTCCTACTGGTTCGATAACCTTGGTTTCTTACTGAGGGAAAACTTGCTGCTGTACGCATCACACTTTCCTCTTGGAGTTCCCAACGGACGTGTGCTTCACGCACTATCAAGCGGCGTTCCATCTCCGTCTCCCACTCCTTCTGCGACATGGTCGCCGGCTTCTCCTTCGGCGCGATGGTGCGCGTCTTCGGCGGCGGCTTCGTTGCTTTCACCGAAGCCTTTCTCTTCGGTGCCATGGCGCGGCGGCGAGGGTTTTTCGGGTTGAAGGCTGAATGGGAGATGGAGCGGCTTGCGGGAGAAATGAGCGGCGGAAGAAACGGGGTTTTGGGGGGGGGGGGAGATGTATATTTTGTCGTTGTGTGGCTGACAGGCTGCTCCCACGCCCCAAATTTTCAGCCTCGCGAGGCGCCGGCCGCCCGATTCGCGCCCTTGGCGAAGGGACCGGCACGGGGTTGCCGACGCTTCTATTGGGCTCAAAAAATTGCCGGCGCCGTTTGCGATGCGCCGGTGCGAGCCCATTTTTGCTCCCGGCCACCAAATTGCTACCGGGACCGCTATGGAGACGCCGGTGGAGATGCTCTAAAAGAGGCCCCCTTGCTCGTCGTTTTCTTTTTTTTGCGAAAATTCCACCGATCTATTAATAATCATCAACAGTAGTACAAAGATGCCTCAAAGTAATAAAAATTACAAGAAGGTCATTGGACCACCTAGCGACGACTACAGACACTAGCACGAGCCGAAGGCGCGCCGCCGTCCTCGCCCCTCCATCACCGGAGCCAGGCAAAGCTTGTCGTAGTAGAGCTTGTTGTAGTAGACAGACGGGAAGTCGTCGTGCTAAGGCCCCAAAGGGTCAGCGCACCAGAGCAGCAACCATCGCCAATGATGACAACCGTAGATCGGAAGAGACTGACCTGAAACCACACAATCGAACACGAGAGACGACCGGATCTCGGGAGATCCGCCGGACACACAACTCCACACGCCCTCCGCCGACGCTAGATGCACCACCGGAGCGAGGATAGGACGGGGAGGACCTTATTCTGACTTCAGGATGTAGCCGCCGCCTCACCATCCCGAAGAAGACACCGAGAACAAATTAAACGAAGAACTGAAACCTTCCCGCCGGCGAGAGGCTGCGGTCCGCCACACCTCCAGGCCCAAAGGCCACCGGAGGCGGAGCGAACCGGCACCGTCGCCGACGAGAGGGACAAAACCCTAGATGGGTTTTGAGCCGCCTCCTTATCTCCTGTGTCTTTCCCGTACCGGTTAGCTGTTCAAGTCCCCTTGCTCGTCGTTTTCGTCCTGTAGCCCATCGTCTCTCCTTATCTAACAAGCAAATGCGGCCATCCCAAGCGCTCTTGCTACTCTGCAGCCACTGGATGCAGACCGCATGGGCGTGCTTGCAAAAGCAGCTTACTCTTCCTCCCTTCTGATTTCACGTCTGAGGTTCTTGTGTATGTGGCAAAGTTTTAAATTGTGTGCTATCTGAATTTCTTAGACGGTTTATATGCAAAATTGTCGTCCATACCTCCTCGTAAGAGACGTTTTTTAGTACTAGGGAAAATATACCAGGAAGCGCAGCAAGCTTCTCTTTCCGTGCGGCGGCTGCGCTGGGATTCGCGAAAACTAATGGAGCGTCCATAACAACCGGCGGTGTCTCCCTTTATCTCTTATCCATTCCCAGCTAACTCCCACCACACATAATTATCTCTCTCAGAAATTTTCACGGGAGAGCGGCGTCCACCGCAACGAGAGCGAGGAGCGGCGCCGATCGCTACCGCGGGCGGTGGGGGGTGGGGGGGGGGGGGGGGGAGGGGCCCTCGATCTAGAACATTCCTTTGAATGGAATTGTTCATTGGGTTCGACTTGTTGTTATAAAAAAACAAAGCTGTCTCTCGTATGTTATTTTAAGGTGATTCATTCATAATATTTCTTATGAAAGTTGCCAAAAACTGGCGGAATGCTCTCGAAACCAATTCACTTGAGTGAGACAGAGGAGAGTTGAATTTCGTGTGTAGGGGTGAAATCCGTATAAATGATGATCTTATCTAATATATTGAGAATTAGTGTAAATCCATCTTATATTACTAATTATATTCAAAAACAAGAAATGAAAGTGGTGAGTACGCAGCAACTATCCGATAGAGGTTTAGGATTCGACAGCAGGATTAGAAAAAGATTAATAGATAATCTTGACATATGACAAAATCACGTGATGCACTTGAAGTGGCATTTATGATCAGATTTGACTAATAAGATTTCCCTTTTCCTAATCTGAATCCAGGGGACCTGGTATGAGAAAGGAAGCTCATCAGAAAGAATACATATTTGAAAAGGAACGCTTTCTTCCTTACTTGGTACCCAAGCTTCGGAAGAATCTATACTGCCTACCTATCGGAAGACGCAGGATCTTCCTTGTTTGCTCAAAACACAGTGGTCTCTGACCAAGACCAGGAACCAATTCGAATTTGGATCTTGATATGTCGGTCACCCTACGCTACTGGCGCTTCCAAAGGCGAAGCTCTCGTCTTTGGCGACCAGCAAACGGAGGGCTAAAACTTGTAGTTTTGAAGCAAGGGATGAGCGCGAAAGCCGTTGCGCTTCCGTACACGCGCATACGTTTTCTTGCTTCCGTACACGCGCATACGTTTTCTTGCTGGGGCGGACACGGATTTCTCTCTAAAGGCGAAGACTCTGAAGTGGGCGAACACTCGGCCCATGTTGCACAAGCATGTCCGGGTCTTTTCTAGAATTATCTTCAACGGAGAGCCATAGCTTCTGTAATCATTTTCTATAATCGTTGGCATTGGGTGTAGACCCTGTAGGCCATTATGTTGCGGCCACAGATGCACGATCTTTTACTCGACCCCTCGGTAAACAAAAGTCTACATAGCAGTTGCAATTATTCTAATGGATTTTATTCTTCTTCTTCGGATTCTAAATAGAAGAATAAAAGAATTAAGTTAAGTCAATCCAAAAAGAAAAGGAGGAGTAAGAAACCTATGCCTTTTTCTCATTTGCATGACCGTTCCTAGAATATGGATCCCGTTTTCCCAAAGATACTTTATTTCCATCTGCATTCCTATTTGATGTGGGCTTTGGGGGGGTGGGGGGGGGTCTGTTGGCCCGCTGCCGACGCGCGATGAGGAGGCGCAAGGGAGGGCCGAAGAGGAGGCATCCGTCGCCGAGCACGCGTCGGTGTGCCCATCGCCGACGAGCATGCCTCGAGGAAGGCCGCCGCCGCTGAGCATGCGTAAGGGCCTCGGCCCCTCGGGGGTGTGCGTCGACGGTCGCTACCCCAGGGGTCGGCGTCGACGGTTGCTACCGCAGGGGTGGGTGCCGACGGTCGCTACCAATGGGAAGGGATCCTCCGGGATGCGGAGGACGAGCGCGAGGACCAGCAATCCGTCGCCAAGCATGCGTCGTGGTGGCCGTCGTCAACGAGCTCCCCCGCCGCTGCCGCCGAGCACGTATCAGGGGAGGCCTACCCAGCACATAGTAGGGAGGCTTCTGCCAACGAGCGCATCGAGAGATGCCCGCGAGGAGGCGTCCGTTGGCTAGCACGTGGAAGCCGCCGACGAGCATAATGCTAGGTGAGCGCTGCCAAGCACGGCGCGGAGAAACCGCCATGGTCGCGAGGAGGATGCAGCTGCCGAGAATCGTCTGGGAGGCTTTCCCAAAAATTTCCTCTCCCCCTCATCTCAATGGAGACATTTTTTATGAAGATATTCGAGGAATTTTTTTGCATGTGAATAGTAAGTGATTTTCCTAGTAGGCGATAGAAATTGAAAATTTTGGCAGCTGTGTTTTAGAAATTTGGCAGCCAGCCACTGGGAATTTGGCAGCGCTGTAATTTCGCAATCATCAACATGGTGTTGGGAACTAGTCACGTATTCTGTTAATCTAGCAAGTAGATGTTGTTGTTAAATAAAGTGGGAATTATTTTGCTATTTAATATGGTAGCTGTTACTAAATAAACTGGTGACTATTTTTTTTTTAAAAAACCTGTTAACTGTGGTCAAATAACGTGGTAAGTTGTCTCAATCTGTAAACATTCATTTTTTGCATTGAAAAGTTATGTGAGGGATATCCTGGTAGTTGTTGTCAAATAACCCGGTAGTTGTCTTAATCCAAAAGGCTGGATTTTTTGCAGTGAAAAGTTATGTAACAGGTGCTCCTTTCTTTAGTTTTTTTTTTTTGTGCTACCTGAGAGTCACATGCAATGCAACGTTTGTCCTGGCGGGACCCGGACATGAACTAGCTACCAGATGCATGAGGGACCGGGGCATCAACTCGTTTTTAGTATGCGGATGGTGGCCGCACGGATCTAATAATATGCGTAGCACCATCTTTTTTAGTATTTGCCTATGCCCAGCCCTTGCATGCATGGGTGGCCTTTACGGGGCAGAAAAAGCGACCCCAACATACAAAGAAGATGGTCGGCAATGGCCCGTCCTATGCAAGTGTTAAATTGCCATGGCAACCTCATGGTTCCAGGTAGTTAGATTTTACTTTTACATAGGGGAGGCAAAGTAACCAAGTAAAAGATGACGAAAAATAATGCATTGCTTAATTAGGGAGCTCACCTTCTTACAAACAAAGGGCAACTCCTTAATTTCTTCGTCGTCACTGTAGTAAGGGAGGAGGCTGCTAGCTTCAACACCTTCTGACACAATCATGTTCAACACAAAAAGCTTGGCTTCTTCTGATGATTCCGAATCTGATTCTTCTTCTTTCTTTTCGTTCGGTACCCTTTGTACAACCATTCTTTGAGTGGACCGTGGTGGCAGATTTCCTGTACTTTGTTCTATGGCGTAAGACGCAACATTGTTTTTACAGATCCATGCAATGAAGCCAATGTGGCAATCTGTATTGTTCACTATATTAACCGAGGAGAGTGAACTCTTGTTCAGGCAAGGGAATCTTAGCTCAGGTGGTTCAAACTGGATCAGCTCGTTTGAGGTACAAGGGTTTATCTACAAAAAATGAAAGAAAATGTAGATTAATCTGATACGGAGAATAAAACAATCAGAGAACATTATTTGTTCTTCTACAAAAATAATTTGGTCATCTTTGACACAAGTGGGATGCGATGACATCGGCAATAGTAGTATATTAGGGCAGTACTAGTCCCAATGAGATGGCATTGTATTTTTTTTTTGCCACCTAGATCAGGTAATTAAGAAAAGAAAGAGATGAGATCTGTATCTCAATTGAGATATGGCTATCCTTCGAGAGCAATAACACCCAAACTAAGAGCATCTCTAGCGGATCTCGTAAAGAAACTGTAAAACAACTCATAAAGGCTGTTGTAAAGGTATTTTAAGGTGACAAATTGGCTCTGGCAGTAAAACCGACCTTTAAATAACGTGGGACGCCTAAGTAATCGACATATATTTAATTTTCCTTTTTGCTTCCTTTTCTGCCTCTTCTTCTCGCAGCACCGAGCCAAGCCGAGCGCTGCCCCGCCCCTGCCCCAGCCTCGTGCGACACCCCTATGCCGTCTCGCTCGTCGTGCTGCCCTTCCACGACCAGGTGGAGGTCGAGGCCGGCCTGCTCCGCCCGAATCCAACCCGATCCGGATCTGCGGCGGCCAATTCCGGCTAGCACCGTCCGATTTCGGAACCTTGCGGTAGATTGCTATCCATCCGCCAGATTAAGCTGAGGTTCGCAAGAATTTGGCCGGATTCCGGCAAGTCTATCGGTGTTGCGCGAAGTGAAATTTCCTAACCGCTAGTGTTTGATGCAAGGCCCTTTTAATTTTGCGGAGTTTTGCCTTGAAAACTTCAGATACAAGGATTCGCGAGTGTGCGTGTAAAAATATTTAAAGGTCGGACGATTTTTGACTAAAACCGTAAATTCAGTTATTTTACGAGTTTAACCTCTTTTATAGGATCTGATAGAGATGGTCTTAGGTGGATTGAAACATCGCCATCACGCGTGTTTGAAAAATCACATCCACTTAACCAAGTTGATTTCCCTCCTAACAAATGTACAAATACATCATGCTCGCCATTCGGCAAGCACATAATTTCCGCAAGAATTCTTGGGAAAAAGCAAAAGGTGAATTGATTCAAAAAAGTTTTGTACTCCCTCTGTCTCGGTTTAACACGCAGGCACGTAGTTTAAGAAATTGTTTTGACCATTACTTTGGTCAACAAAATATAAAATATATGTCATAAAAATTATATCATTGGAAAGCTTTTTTGCATACGAATCTAATGATATAGATTTTGTAGACATAAAATTTATATTTTGTTGACCAAATTAATGGTCAAAGTTTGTCTTAAATTACGTGCGTGTCAGTTAAACCGAGACGGAGGAAGTACTGAATATGCCTCCGACCTCCACCTTGCAACCACGGGCGGAGTTTGTATGTTAGAGCATCTCCAGTCGCTTCCTCCAAACCGTCCTCCAAAGGGATTTGGGACACGCCGGAAAAAAAACGTTCCCAGCCGAGTCTTCTAAAGCCTCTTTTTGTCCGGCGCGGCCCGATACGGTGCCCGGCGTCCCGACCCCATACCCGCCCCACAGGGGACACTCCGGGCACGCCGGACACAACGAAAAGCGAGGCGGGCTCCACATGGCAGCGACTAGTTCCATAAACCGTTCATTCGCGCCTTTTTTTCGCGTCCCTCCTTCCCTCCCGTGCCTCCCACCCCTCCACCGCCGATGGATTCGCCCGCCGTTTCGACAGCTGATCTCTTCTGAGAGTCGGCACCGTCGTCGCGGCTGGCACTCTCGCCGGACGTTCCGCGGCCGCCGCTTCGCCAGCGCGTCCCAGAACGCGGCGTCAAACCAGCCCCAGCTCCGCGCACACAAGGTGCTCGACGACTTGCCAGGTAGGCGAGATTGGCTGCTGTTTGTTGCCTCGTCTGCCGCAATGCAATTTTAACCATTGATTTTGCTTCAGACATGGATAGCGACGACGAGATGCTTACCCTACTGCTGGAGGATGAGCAAGCCTTCGACGACGACCTCCGGGAGCATTTGGAGGAAGAGGCCGCGCCGCGGAGGATCAAGGCTGGGGAGAAAGACTTCGAAGCCTCGGCAGAGGATGGAGGGGCATACCATGCTGCACAACGACTACTTCGCAGATGACGCAACACATGCCGACAATTTTCGGCGCCCGTATAGGATGAGCAAGGGTCTGTTCATGAATATCCTCCATAGCGTTCGAGATTTCGACCCCTACTTCAAGCTCAAGCACGACGCTGTGGGCGTTGTCGGGTTCTCGTCGATTCAGAAGTGCACCGCCGCCATGAGGATGCTTGCATACGGAGCACCTGCCGATACACATGACGACTACCTTCGCATGAGTGAGTCTACTACGATTGAGTGCATGTACAAGTTTTGCCGAGCTGTGGTGGGAAAGTTTGGAAAATACTACTTGAGATGGCCAACTGAGGAAGAGACTGCAAGGATCATGGCACAAAATGCTGCCAGAGGATTCCCTAGAATGCTTGGAAGCATCAATTGCATGCACTGGTCATAGAAGAACTACCCGTTTTCTTGGCAAGGTATATACAAAGAGCGTCATGGATATTGCAGTGTGGTGCTTGAAGTTGTGGCAGATTATGACTTGTGGATTTGCTTTGGCATGGCAGGATCACACAATGACATCAAAGTGTTGCAGCAGTCTCTGGTGTTCAGCAGACTAGTGGAAGAGCATGCTCCACCATGCAACTATGAGATCAATAGCCACCAATATACCAAATGCTATTATCTAGCTGATGGTATATATCCAAAATGGCCACTTTTGTCAAAACAATCTCGGCTCCATCAGGTCAGAAGAATTCCCACTTTGCTACGCGACAGGAGGCTTGCAGGAAGGATGTCGAGCGGGAATTTGGTGTGCTTCAAGCTCAATTTGCAATTGTCCAGTACCCCGACCAAATATAGGAGGTGATGCAGGCTTCTGTGATCATGCACAACATAATCATCGAGGATGACCGCAAGAATCATGCCAGGACACATGTTGGCAGTGGCGGACCTAGAAGTTTCTAGAAGCCTCGGCAAACATGCCTTACATGCCATTTTTAAGACAAAATTCTATAGAACACATATGATAGTAGGCGTGCCGCCACCGCCAAGGCCGGCAGCCGCCCGGGCTAGAGGGATGCTCGATCCGCCCATGCATGTTGGTCCCTATGAGTGTGAGGGCCCTCTTGCGGAGGTTGGTCATGAGTTGCCTGCAGATTTTGCTGATTTCCTCGCCATGCACGCAGAGATCCGTGACATCAATGTTCATGATCAACTTTAAGTTGATCTCGTTGAGCATTTGTGGAGGATCAAAGGATTATCAACAAATGCCGCGGCACCTTGATTTAGCCATATTTATTACATTTGTTAGTTGTTTTATTGTTTGTTGTATTTTAATTTGAAAACAATCTCCGCAAACATATTTATTTGTATGCTATATTTAATAACTGGTTGTGTTTTAAAAAATCCTTAAAAAAAGTTTGGGGCGGCGTTTGGGGGACGCGACTGGGGAGCGACATCCCCCAAACGTGGCACGAACAAAACATGTCCCCGAAATGCTCAATCCGGCGCCGTTTGGAGGACGGTTTGGGGGACGCGACTAGAGATGCTCTTTGGCGACAGTTGGGCAATGACCCCCCCGCATCTGACGCGGTGGCTCATCGGGACTACGCGAGTTGGGGCTTCTCCAGATCGATTGGTAGGCTCTGGGGCGACGGCCCAAGACTAAGAGCAAAAACAATAGTGTAGCCGGCCGCCGGCTATAAGAGTTTGCCACATCATCTATAGTCAGTTTGTAGCTAGCATGTACAATAGTAAGCTATATAAGTTTAGTACTTTTACAATAAATGGTCCACCTCTATAAAAGTTTAGTACTTTTACAATAAATGACACACCTTTCAGAATCACATAGTGCCTAGGAGCACGTGCTAGAGCTGGCTATTGCATAAGAGACCAGTTTTCCATTCTCTCTCCTAATCTCTCTCCTCCAACTAAGCAAACATATAATATTTTATCTCTTATAGCTAGCTGACTGGACCTTATTATACTTGCTCTAAGAGCAAGAACAGTAGTGTAGCCGGCAACCGGCTATAAGAGTTGCCACATCATCTAAGTTAGTTTATAGCTAGCATGTATAATAATAAGCTATAAAAGTGTAGTACTTTTACAATAAATGGCCTACATTTTAGTCTCACACAGTGTCTAGGAGCACGTGCTTGAGCTGGCTATTGCATAAGAGTCTGTTTTGCTTCTCTCTCCTAATCTCTCTCCTCCAACTAAGCAAACATATAATATTTTATCTTTTATTATTGCACTTGCTCTAAGATGGTGGATGGCGGAGGATCCGACGTTCCAGGCGGCGAATCTGCGCATCGGTGCGGAGGTTAGGAGCAGTGTGTCCCTGATAGTGGTAGAGCGGCGATGGGCCTCGCGTGGATCTGGCTTGAGGAGATAGACTCTGCCCCAAGTGACGACGGCTGTCGTTGAACATGCTGGATGATGACGATGACGCGGTGGTGGTCGTCGTGCTGCCTTCTTTGGTGTGTGTTGAGTTTAAGTTGCGTTTGGTGCCTTGTCTCGGTAGATGGGCGGTGCTCTAGCCCTATTGCTGAGCACTTTGTTTGGGGTTTCACCCGATTTTCCCTAATAAACTTGACAAACTTTTTTGCATCTTTTAATAATGCAAAAATGCAACGAGGGAACTCCCCGTCCTTTGGTCGGCAAAAAGGAAAAGATTCTAGAGATGAAGACTGAATCTAGAGCGGACACGTAATGGGATAAAAAGTGTCTGTAATTTCTTAAATTTTTCAAAAGAAAAATAGTGAACTTACCTTCTTTCCAACCATGTGCAACTTCTTCCACAGAGTGTAATCATTAACATCAAGGTCGCTGGTTTTGATATCTTCAGCCACAATGGCGTACCCGACCTTGAATTCATCATTGAACTCCATGTTTTCAACGGCACCTTCTTTTTCACATCTTCTTACTGCGAGGCATTGTGTGGACCGTGGTGGCAGGATTGATCTATCTATGCTGAAGACGTAATCGCCGATGGTTTTTTCTTCTGAGTAAAGTATTAAGAAACAAACATAGGATTCTGTAATGTTGATTATATTAATTGAGGACAAAACAGGTTTATGTGGCACCATGGGAAAGCATAGTTCAGGGGGGTCAAACCGGATTACTTCATCTGAGGTAGATCCACTTATCTGCAAAAGAAGAACATAGCCACGGATAAATTGACCTATTTGAAACATTCAATTAGAGAACATTAATAACTTGCAGTTAAACTGGTATCTATGATCAAATGTGTAATTCGACATTTCATGTTTTTGTGTTTCAACTATGCCCATTTCATGTTTTTGAGATAATTTCACAGCACGTTTTTCTTTCAAGACGCCTATACTAAAATATTTCCAGTGATAGTTATCAATATATAGGAGTAACTCAATAGCATGCAGTTACCCAGAAGTAACAAGTATCCTATCCGATAGGGTCCCCGTCCCTTATATCTTTTTTTCTTGAAGTGTAATTTGTAAAAACAATGTCTGTTTTGAACTTGAGCGATCACATCACTGGTTCTTGTCAAACCAGAGTAAAAATCATGGACACACGTTGGAGTGAACTATGTACGGTTAACGCAAATGGACATTTTTTATTCCTTGACACCAGTAAGCAGCCATAACAAGATTGATGATGTTTGAATGGGGAAGTAGGTGTGATGATGAAATAGGTACACTTCTGCTAGAGACGTGTTAACGTGGATCATGTTTTTCACGGAGATGAGAGGCTACTTAGCACATATACTTACAAAGAGAGTCTGAGAATGCATAGAACTCACAACTTGCATAATCGAATCAAATAAGTAACGTTCAAGATTATGTTGTTAGCTAGTCAGAAAACAAAAGTGACACATATTTGTACTGTCCAGTGATAAATTTTAATTTATCTACATTTACAATTTCATAAACCGCATGGATGAAACTATCAAATCAAGGAAACCAAAATGAGGATTAGAATATTGTCCAACCAGAAAACCAAAGTGGCACATAGTTTGATGTAAACTGTTAATTAGTTTATTGTGCACGTGCGCTTATACCCCAGTTGACTAGATCTAAATTCTAGACAATCGCAGATTCTACTAAGGAAGGTAATTAAATCTTCACAAGTTTAATTAAGTAACTATGCTCACCTCGGATTCTGCCTCTGTTGGCGGCACACTGGCTTCCTCTGGACTATGTAGACTTATCGTGTCTGGAATTATTAGGGACCCAAGTGAAACATCCACTTTGGGTACCTCAGCCTTATATGTAACCGTCAGATTCACTTCATCTACCAATTTACCTTCCTCTTTATGGAATATTTCTTCAGTTATACTCTCACTCATAAGGCTGTCATTTACTTTGGTGCTCCGCACGATGAAATCGCCAATGTACTGCCAATCTTGTGGTGCCTTTTCTAGTGGTTGCAATGTTATGTTGACACTATACTTCGATCGTGGAGCCACTGTGTCTTTCTTTGGTTGTATACAGTATGGAAGGGGGCTCGTCGTTTGGATGGTGAAAGCAATAAAATCATTTGTCTCGTTGGTTAACTCAAGTAAGCATGATATGTGATTGTTGAGCTCGAAAGGAAAGTGTAGCTCGACAGGCTCAATCCCAAGCATGTCATCATCAAAGTAGGGGCTTCTCTGCAAGAATCAAACAAGATGCGTTGCAACAATGAGATGCACTTTTCCTAGAATCTCATGAGCTCTGTTTTCATTAGGGTTGAAAACTTATAGAATTAGAAGAGTAGGCAAAAGGCAATGAATGTTTTTTATTTCACTTAAATGTTTGGACTAGCATTGGGGGAAATTAAATATCAGGTCGTGGTAATAGGCGCACTCTCTTGCATGTATGCTATATCACTATCACTTGATCTTTTAACATATATGGTTCCTTAGCGAAAAGAATGCATCTTTTCAATGCGAAGGCTGGGGGTCTGAACCTCTTTGTCGAAAGAAAAAAATCCGGAGAGAATGCATCCACATTATGAAGCACAAATGTAAGACTCCTCTCCTACAATGTACACTTTATTTGTTTTTTTTTTCGTGTACATCAACATGTAGATAGCCCTTCCCTGTGGAGCAAGTCATAAAGGCTTTTCTTTCCTTGTATTCTATTTATACAATCAAAGTTATGAGGAGCACATGAGCTTACATGGCCAACCGTAGATTCATTTGCATTGCTGACTTGCCTATCCGTGCTTTCCAATTCATTGATCCCACGCACTATGTCGGATATCAAAGGCCTCTTATAGGGGTCCTTTTCCTGGCAGAGTAGCCCAATCTCGATGAGTTTAGTTATCTGTTGGTATCTAAATGGTGTTTCTTTCCCTGATTTATGACATCTATGCCTCCATCTTCTAAGTACCTGCCATTTGACAGAGCTGCTATAGTGAAGAAAAAATAATGCCAGCAATTTGTATAGACATAGGGTAGACAAACCATGTCAGCTTGATTCTAGAATCAATTCATCAGTTTCTTTAGTTAAGATCTCTTTTAAATTGTAGCACCATGATGATGCCACCCAATGCTTGGAAAAAAATTTAACTAGAAGTATAACTGAAATGTAATTCCTGTTTCATTAGGAAAATTTCAGGGTGCTCAACTACTATTTATCTTATTTTCCCTATGAGAGAAAAATATGGATCTTAAAGTCAGTTGAAAACACATTCAGTTGTTAACTAAGTTAGTCGATATTACTTCACAAGATGAATAAAGTAACAAGGTTTTGGACCTTGGTGCCTGGTCCAGCCACCAGGAGTACCCACTCAACAAGAAGAACAAAAACAAGAGGCACAAAAACACGTGCTTATTGTCTCATGCGCAATATTCTATGGATTACCATTAAGCTAAATATACATCAACATGCCACTAGATTACTCACGTTAATCGAAATAGTATTTTTAGGCTTATACAAAACCTTCTAACGATATGCAACAAAAATATTTGGACAAATCTGTAAAAAGGGACCATCTACAATGTAAAACACACTACATTATCAATTTATCAAGAAAAAAACCTTACATTGTTAATATCGGGAACACTCCTAAACCCTGTCACCAGTTCGATTATTATGATGCCGAGGCTATACACATCAGACTTGACTGACATTTTGCCATTCTCTAGGTATTCTGGAGCGGTGTATCCTCTGCATGAGATTCTATTAATTATAGTAGAACACTAAAAATGGACGGGAAGGTATTGAAAAAGTCATGTGGTAAATTGCTTACAGTGATAAAAAGCGGGTTGTACTTTTAGTTTGTGAGTTATCCATGATCTTTGATAAACCGAAATCTGTTATTTTCGCTACCATATTATGATCTATTAGTATGTTGGCCGGTTTCAGATCCATATGAAGAATACGTTTTTTCATATGAAGATACTGCAGACCCTCGCATATTCCTTTTATTATGAAATAACGAGTGTCCCATTGAAGCCCCCTTAATTCATCTGCAGAATAAAAAGGCAGAAGAGCATGAGGTCTTTCAACAATTATTTGTGCACTATACGAAAATGATATTGTTAGGCTGTATCTTATATAATTGTTACTGAAGAGTACTAGGAGTTAAAAGAGAGAGAAGAATTGCCCACATTCCAGAGTGTACCTGCAATATATTTGTCTAGACTCCCGTTGTTGATGTACTCAAAACAGAGTATTCTTTCTCTATCCTCTGCGTAGATGTATTCTTTTGATCCTTCACATTTGATTGCTTTATGCTCTGTATTAGAACAGAAGCCAAGAAATTTAACTATATTCTTATGATTTACATTCAATAGGCTGTTAACCTCCCGGCGAAATAGCTTCTCATCTATTGTTTGGTTGTTCCTTAGCCTCTTCACAGCAACTTCTCCATTTTTTAGGACACCCTGTTTAAACTCGGTTCACATTAGAAAATATTGAACATGCAATACAACAAGTTGTGAGAAAATTTGCCATGCATGCATAGAACTCAACTCTGGCAGCATATATACTACCAAAGTATTTTGCTTTGCAGTATAGCACAGAGACATAGCGATAATTTTATAAAAATTCTCTACCAATGGAACATTTGTCCAGTAGTTTTATTTTTCTCTCTTGTCAACCGCATGAGATATTTTGGTTGTTCAACCCAGATTTTCTGTGCAAAGTGAAGTTTACCTTGTAAACGGTTCCAAATCCGCCAGCACCAATTATTCGCTCTTCGGAGAAATTTTCGGTGATGCTCTCTAGAGCTGATAACTTTACATCTCTTGGCTCGATGCTTCCGTGAAATATGCGCTCCAATACGTCCTCCATGTTTCCCTCGTCTTCCTGAGTACACACATCATGCAATTTCCGACATTAGCTACATAAATCTAATGCAATTCCTGAACCATGAGACTAAGCATCCAAACAACGAGTTGTGTACCTATTGGAGACTTGTGCTAAGCCCTGTCCCTACCTATTAGAGGGGAACTGTGCTTAGGGGATGTCCAATGACTTGATCAAATAAACCCTGCATTTTAGTGAAGATGCAAAAGTTGGTCTGAGATGTAGACTACGGCAGATATATAGGCTTGACAAGTGGGGAACTTGTTGTTTGTACTTCTTACAGGCTAAAATTCGCGGCGCGGAGTATATAGCTGAACTTAGATGGAAAGAGGAGCAAATAGAATCAAACAAAAATGATATGCATCGCAAACACAGTCTAGATATGTAGAGCTATTTTTAACAAATGTCTAGAGCTACATGCCGACAGAGATTTCAGCAGATCTTACCAAAGTAATACAACAGGAGCAAAACAAACCAAAATAACTTAGGACCGTCAACTTTTACAGACCTGATAGCAGCAGAATGGCTGAAGAAGATAGGAACTGTATTCTGAAATGGGCAATGAAACGCTATCGTTGATTAGTGTCCTGATCTATATCCAGGGGGAGCCTAGCTACCCTCCAAGTCCCCTTCATTTCTTTATTACGACCATTCAAATAAAAGTTTGCACACGCTCGCTCCCATGCATGGACTGCCTCCCGATGAAGTCCCACTGGGGGTGTCATGTGAAACGATGCACGCCGGTTTTTGTGTACAGTGTACTAAAATACAAAAGCAACGTGTAAATCAAACAGAAGGATTAGTTTTGTCATTGGTGCACGCGCTCGTGACAGTGACGGTGCTTTCGTCGACTGAATATAGAATTATGTTAACGTTGCAAAGCTGTCCAGCTGAACAGTATGATTCTTATTGTAGGACTGACAGTACTTTTAATACTAAATTAGTAGGCGTGGTAGCAGTGGGAGCTCTGACGCGGTCCGCATCCCCAGATTTTTACCTGTACTTAAGTCCCTCCCCTCGCCGTGAATCGGGCCGTTGTCCGCTTCGTCGCGCGCACCATGCATCGCTGGTCATGCCGCTTGGTTTTGTTCAAGCCTGCCCACCGACCGGCGTGCAGTACCGCCGGAGTCGCTGTCAGTCAAACTAAATTTCTTAGAACTGTCGTGGACCACGGATGAAGCGGGTGTCATCGTGGTTGCCCGGCGGTCAGAGCATCTCCACTCGTCCCCCGAACAGCCCCCGGCGAGCGTTTTTTACATCCGGACGGCGTAAATCGGTCCAGTCGCGCCCCCGGTTCCTCGTTTTCGTCTGGATTTGGGCCTAATTTCATCCGGCGATCCCACGCCATCCCCGGCCCCCTGGGGAGCGCTCGGGGACTCCGGACGAGTGAAAGCGGGGAAGGGCCCGATCCGTCGGTGACTCGACGCACGAACCCCACCGCCACGTCGCTCAAAATCTCCCCCACCCCTCGTATCTCTCTCGCCGCCGGCACCACCCCGCCGGCTTGTTGCCTAGATTCCGCCGCCCCTCCTTCCCCACCTGCCTATATTCCGCCGGTCTGCTTGCTCTTCCGTCGGCCTGCTTGCTCTTCCGCCGGCCTGCTAGCTCCTCGCCGCTCGCGGCTCGGGTTGCCTCGACCACGCCCGTCAGGTGTTCGTCCATTTGCCTCGCCGGCCATGGACTCGGACGAAGAGGAGGAGCAGATGTTCGTCGAGCTGATGCAAGAAGAGATGGCGAGCGGCCGCCCAAGACGAGGAGCACATGATGATCCTCGGTTGCTTGGCAAGCATGTACGCCGGACCGGCAAGCCGGTCGACGAGGTGGGTCGGCACCGAGTCGCCGGAAGTGCAAGCCGAGACAGCGAATGGAGGGCTACGCATGTTGTACGCCGACTACTTCGCCGACAATCCGTTGCACGGTGAGAGTGTTTTCCGGCGTCGTTTCAGGATGAGCAGAAAGTTATTTCGCAAATTGTGTATGCCATCCGCCACTTTGATCCCTACTTCGGATGCAAGGCGGATTGCACTCGGTTTGGTTGGATTTTCGTCACCGCGGAAGTGCACGAGTGGCAATGAGGATGTCTGGCGTATGGAGCTCCCGGTGATACTGCGGATGACTATCTTCGGATGGCGGAGTCCACCGCCCTTGATTGTTTCTACCGGTTCCGCAGGGCCGTCATAGCAGTGTTCGGGGACTATTACTTGAGATCACCCATTGTCGAAGACACCGAGAGGATCCTTGCAACAAATGAAGCTAGAGGTTTTCCAGGGATGCTTGGAAGCATTGACTGCATGCATTGGCAATGGAAGAGCTGTCCGTTTGCGTGGCGGGGAATGTACAAGGGTCACAAAAAGCTGCACTTGTGATACTTGAAGCAGTGGCTACCCATGATCTCTGGATTTGGCACTCTTTCTTTGGTATGCCTGGATCCAACAATGACATCAACGTCCTAAACTGCTCCCGGTCTTTTCCAAGCTTGTTGAGGGTCATGCTCCCCCGGTGGACTATGTGATCAATGGTCGGCACTACAACAAAGGATACTACCTTGCAGACGGTATCTATCCAAAGTGGGCAACATTTGTGAAGACTATCTCGAATCCTAGCACCCCCAAACTTTGCGAGTTTGTGAAGAGACAAGAAGCTTGCCGAAAGGACGTCGAGCGTGCATTTGGTGTCCTCCAGCGAGAGATTTGCTGTCGTCCGGTTCCCCGCTCGACTTGGTCCAAAGATCGGATGTGGGAGGTGATGAACTGGTTGTGTGTGCCTACACAATATGATTATTGAAAATGAGCGAAAGCATCCGGTTCCTCTGGCTGAGCAAGAAGCACCATATGAGAGAGAGGGTCCTCTTGCACAGCCTAATCACCAGGTGCCTCCATCATGGGCCGCCTTCATTGCTATGCGTCGGGAGATTCGAGACTCTACAATGCATCGACTGCTGCAAGATGATCTAGTGGAGCACATATGGAGGCTCCGAGGCAACGCCAACGCCGACGCCAACTAGTCTGTCTAATTTGTTTGAAAAATTGTGAAATTGTGTGCTTCATTTGTTTCAGCACTTGTTAAACATTGTACAATTATTTTCGCCGAATTTGTTTCAGCAATTTTCGTACTGTTGGTCGCCGAACTTGTTAAATTTAATAAATTCGTTTGAAATATGTCAAATGGTCGAGGTTGGGGGTTTCCTGCCGGGGGGACGGCTGGAACTTCGGCGCTCCCCACGCCAAATCTTTCTCCAATCCGGACGAAAATATCGCCGGATTTGGGCGTGGGGAGCGCCAACGAGTGGGGATGCTCTCAGTTGCTGGAGGCGCCGGCCAGATCTGGGAAAATTTTAGATAACTATTTTCTAGCCAGGATGCCTTTCTATCCAGCAAATAATTTACGCGACGTGAAAAGCTAAGGGTCGAGACTGGTAGGTCTCTCCGTGAAAGGTCAACAAATTTGGCTCGGGGGTAACATACAGCCTGACATGAAATTCAGAAAAGATATAATGTAAACGCAGCTTTTTCTCTCTCATGAAATTCAGAAAATCTAGTTTTTTCTCCACAAATATATTTAGATGTGTTTTACATACCTATATTCAGTTTGCAAGTGTAAACATATTCTTATTCACATATTTTTAGTGGAGTAGTTGTTATTGTTGGAAAATTAGCGTACTCAAACGTGATCTGAAAATACGGAGCGGAACCGCATCATCGTGCACCTGAACAAGATGGAGGACTACAATGTAGTCACTACAGCACGGCGCCACTCGATTTCTTCGGCTCCAGCACCGACGCAGCCGCATTCAGGCCTACGCGGGTCAGCTTCGACTGGCATTACCTCACCGTCGATGGCATGCCGCCCACGCCCATGCAGAACGAGGACGGCGACGAGATCCTGGCGCGCGCAACGGCCTTTGCTCGGTGGGGTCGTGCGATACACGTGACGATCACCCGCGCGTGCACCCGCGCCGTGACGACGACCACAACCATGATGGCGTGGCTCAAAGGGACATGAGGACCTACGGGGACCGCCGGGACGCGGAAGGGAACGCCCGTCTCGAACGGACTCGCTCGCCACGACGCCGTGACGTTGGGAACGGGGGCTACGGGTGGCGCCCCGACGTCGACGCTGCCATGACTGACGCGCCGCCTGCTGCGACGCCAACTGTAATATCCCAGGTTTAGAGACGATCGAGGGGTAGATTTTAGAAAGGGATGTGCACTGCATCGTAAATTCTAGGGAAATTTCGCGCTTTTAAAACAAAACTGCATCGAAGGGGGACAAGATTCTCTCTCGTCACCTTACAGGGTTAGGGTTTCGAGAGTGCGACAAACTTGCTTCTCATTCAACTAAGTTAGGGTTTTGAGAAGAGAGGAGAGTATTACATTACAACTTAAGATGCATGATTGAATTCAAACACAAGAATATTTGAATTTCAAATTCAAACATCATATGAATATCTCATAATTCAAAATTGAGACAATTCATTAAACAAATATGAATAATCAAGAATATAAACATTTCATTTATTAAGTAAAGCTCATTAGGGAAAACTTTGGGCTTTATTGATAATCACACAAGATACATTGTCCTTACAATATTCAGAATTGAAATATAAAGTATTACAACACATTACAAGAATTGAATAAATTGAAAAATAGAAAATGAAAATTACAAGATAATGTAAATGGCTAAACTAGATAAGTAAATCTTCATGATTTTCTTGGACATCACTTGATTGATCTTCTTGATCATTTCCTTAAACCTGCATAGTAAGACAACAAAGACAAGAAAATAGGAATTATGCCAAGTGGTAAAACCACTTGGCAGGTTAGCAAATATGATCAAATTGAGAGGATAACTCAAACACTGCCGGGGTGTCAAGCCAAAGGACCAAGTCCCAACCTGTGAAGCACACAGGCAACTCACAGGGATAGCTGCATGTCTCACAACACACAGACCAGGGGAGAGTCACCTAAGTGACATGGTTCTGCTGTCGACCAAGGAAGCAGGGTACTGGATGGTATAAAAGCTTTTCACCAGCAAACCCTAGCTGATCATCGGCAGTATCTCCAAGGGTAAGAACAACAAGAACAGGAAGAACGACCAGAACCGTTCAACCTCTCCCAAAACCAATAGAAATCAATCAGGCCAAACCAGCAGGAGGAGCAGGGCAAGTGTTGATCAATTCCCAGAAGCAAATCCTCTACATCAGCAACTAATCTAGGAGCTGGAGTGAGGTATACCATATGATCATGAGCAAGCACATGTTTTGCTCATAGATAAGCATACCAATGCATCACAAAAGCAAAGAAGGGTAGGAAACCCTGTTTGAATCATCATGTGGCTGTCAGGCCATTTGGTGCCAGCAAACAAGTAACCTAGCTAGAAGGAAATCATCCAGGGAACATTGGTAATGTCTACACAGTGGCATAACCAAAGAAATCCATCATGAATGGATCCTATCTAGCCAGCCAGATTCACAAAGCACACATATAGCTTGCCAAACCATCAGCTTATTGGACAATTAATTGTCCAGTGTTATTTCAACATCAAATATCCTAGCAGCCCATGGAAGACTACCAGGAATAGTGCACAGAAGCATCCAATAGAGGTAGGAGCAACCATTTCTAGCAGATAAAGTCTGCTAGGGTCACAACAGCTACCTAGCCACACAGAAAAGTTTACTGAAGCATCACATCATCAGCCAGTAGGGTTCAATATGAGCTAGGGTACCCAACCAGTGGTTGGCATCCCTCTAGCTACATCAAATCCATCCATGAGATCACTACTGCTAAGCAGTTCACATCATTTATCCATTCAATACATCAAAAATACACAGATAAATGAAACAGATAAACCAACCAAGCATCAGGCCTTGCATATGATCCAAGGGATCACTACAAGCCACAGCATAAGCTTGAGCAAGTACAAACAATGAACAGACACTTGCACCTGATCCAGGGGATCACTGCAAGCATCAACGGATGCTTGGGAAAGTAAAATAATACACCAGCACAAGCCAGTATGTCACACAGACACTAGGAGAAGCATCAGTGAGGCTGGAACAGCAGTCCATTATCAAGCAACTGATGATCAGTTGATCATCAGGGCTTGACAGAGCATGAAAATGCATGCTAGAGCCAAGCCTAGCACCAACCATAGATCATATAAATTAAACAGCCATAGATCATGAACAATTGCATCACAGATAAGCAAATACATGATTTACAATTGTATCCAGAAGCACACCAACAAGATGTGGAGTTAATTAGTCAATACACAAGCTCAACGGAGCTTTAGAATGAAGCAAAGCTCCAAGAGCACCACACAGATGGCACTGGCTCTTGCAAATTTGCAAGAATCACACACAGTCATCAAGCCAGGGGTAAGCTATTGCACTCACAGGAGAGATAGGCTACACATAGCAATAGCAGGAGCCAACAAGATTAAGCAAAGCATCACAGTATGCTCATGAGCAAGAGCTCATGAGTTACACCATCAAGTTATAGGGAAGAACAGCTCAACCCAGTAGCTAGGAATCATGGCAGCAGCACATCAGCAGCATATGCATAGTAGTAGAGCAAGCACAACGGCTAGCACAGCAGCACAAGCAGCGTAGCAGCAGCACAGCAACACAAGCAGAGTAGCAGCAGCATCACGGCATGGCCGCACCTCTACGAGGAGAGGCAGGCCAGTGGCTAAGCTAGACGAAGAGGAGGAGGAGGAGAAGAAGTAGAACAGGTAGAATAAGGGAAGGTGGCGCACATACCTGGAGCAGGAGCACCACGGCGTGCCATGGCGGCACGGCGGCACGGGCCGACCACGGTAGCGCCAAGCCGCGGACAAGCCTGGCGTCGCCGAGCACATGTGCTCCAGCACCACCACGGCGAGGCACACGGCCGCGTCACGACGTCTGGTTCGCCGGTGAGCGACGAATCGCCGCGGAACCCCACGGCCGTGCGGGCGAACGCGTTGGGGGCGAGCCGAGGAGGCGACGAGGGCCAGATCGACGCGGAGGATCTGGTGCGCCGTCGAGAGGCGGTCCAGATCCGCACCATTTCGTCGCCGGCGAGGGCCGGAGACGGCCGGATTAAAGCGGGGACGGCGGAGGCGATTTCGGCGTCGCAGGAGCTAAGAGGGGATTAGGGTTTGCACGACGCGGGGGAGACGACGCGACTGGGTCGGTTGGACCGAGCCCAGTGGGCTGGTCCAACCTAACCAGCTCGGTCGCCTATCAGGTGGGCCCGAGGGGTATTTTGGTCATTTCCAAAATACCCATTTAAGTGAGTATTTCAAAGAATTTTATAAAATGGAATATAGTTCTAAAAAAATAATTAAAAATATGAAAAATGCTCAGCATAAAATCCTCTATCATAATAAAATACGAAATAGAAATTTTGAAGACAAACATGATTAAGCCCAAATTTGAGGATTAAAATAAATCATTTAAATCACACCTTATATTTTCATTAATGAAAATAAGTCCATAAATTCTTTTGGACTTTAAAAACACCTTGACAACATTTCAAGGTTGTATTTTACCCTAAGTAGAATATCCCTAAATTATTCTTAGTATTAACCTCTCACATGAAATAATAAGACATCGAAAGGGGGAATAAACCCTAAAATTGGAATGCATGCATAATTGCTTCTTCAACCATTGCCCTTATCGGACAATGATGCTATTTTTCAGCAATAGAGGACAAGGGTCAGTCCACACCATCCAACTGCAACACTTTGCAGTGTTCAGGCAAGTTCATCGCTTGCTCATGTCAATTGAGTATTTTTACCAAATTATTTGCAAAGTACTATGTTTATCACTATTGCATAAAAAGCAAAACCACTATTTTCATAACTATGAATATGACTAAGTGGTGGGCAATGGAACCATGGATTGTGTTGATATGGTGGAGGTTCCATTGCAAGGGTTTATATCCATCTAGGATTAAACAACAAATGTCGTCCAGTGATTCTTGTGTCGTAATACCCATGTTCACCATAAGATCTGGAATGGGACGGTATAGTCAATTGTATTTCCACCTCTTGTACATCAACGGACGCGCTTTACCGTAGACACTTGTTATTGATGCGCGTAGATGTACACGTCCGTTGGGAACCCCAAGAGGAAGGTATGATGCGCACAGTGACAAGTTTTCCCTCAGAAAGAAACCAAGGTTATCGAACCAGTAGGAGCCAAGAAGCACGTGAAGGTTGTTGGTGGAGGAATGTAGTGCGGCGCAACACCGGTGAAACCGGTGCCAACGTGGAACCCGCACAACACAATCAAAGTACTTTGCCCCAACGTGACAGATGAGGTTGTCAATCTCACCGGCTTGTCGAAAACAAAGGATTAAGCGTATCGAGTGGAAGATGGTGTTTATTTGCAAAGAACGATAAAAGCGAGTAGAATGTATTCAGATGTAAAAGAATGGACCGGGGTCCACAGTTCACTAGAGGTGTCTCTCCAATAAGATAACTAACATGCTTGGGTGAACAAATTACGGACGGGCAATTGACAAATAAAGATTCAATACATATCAACGATGATTACTATGTGATTTAATCAGGGCATTACGACAAAGTACATAGACCGCTATCCAGACATGCATCTATGCCTAAATAATCCACCTTCGAGGTTATCACCCGAACCCCTTCCGGTATTAAGTTGTAAACAACAGATAATTGCATTAAGTATGGTGCGTAATGTAATCAACACAAATATCCTTAGACAAAGCATCGATGTTTTATCCCTAGTAGCAACAAGCACATCCACAACCTTAGAACTTTCCATCATCTGTCCTGCATTCAATGGAGGCATGAACCCACTATCGAGCATAATTACTCCCTCTTGGAGTTACAAGTATCAACTTGGCCAGAGCCTCTACTAGCAACGGAGAGCATGCAAGAACATAAACAACACATATATGATAGATTGATAATCAACTTAACATAATATTCTATATTCATCGGATCCCGCCAAACACAACATGTAGCACTACAAATAGATGATCTTGATCATGTTAGGCAGCTCACAAGATCTAAACAATGATAGCACAAGCGGAGAAGACAACCATCTAGCTACTGCTATGGAACCATAGTCCAAGGATGAACTACTCACGCATCAATCCGGAGGCGGGCATGATGATGTAGAGCCCCTCCGGTGATGATTCCCCTCTCCGGCAGGGTGCCGGAGGCGATCTCCTGAATCCCCCGAGATGGGATTCGTGACGGTGGCGTCTCTGGAAGGTTTTCCGTATCGTGGCTCTCGGTACAGGGGGTTTCGCGACGGAGGCTTTAAGTAGGCGGAAGGGTAGGTCAGGGGGCCACACGAGGTGGCGACACAACAGGGCCGCGCGGCCAGCACCTGGGCCGCGCCGCCCTAGCGTGTCGTCGCCTCGTGGCCCCACTTCGTTTCCTCTTCGGACTTCTGGAAGCTTCGTGTAAAAATAGGCCCCTGGGCGTTGATTTCGTCCAATTCCGAGAATATTTCCTTACTAGGATTTCTGAAACCAAAAACAGCAGAAAAACAGCAACTGGCACTTCGGCATCTTGTTAATAGGTTAGTGCCGGAAAATGTATAATAATGCTGTAAAGTATGTATAAAACATTCAAGTATTGTAATAAAAGTAGCATGGAACATAAGAAATTATAGATACGTTTGTGATGTATCAAGCATCCCCAAGCTTAGTTCCTACTCGTCCTCGAGTAGGTAAACGATAACACAAATAATTTCTAAAGTGACATGCTACCAACATAATCTTGATCAACATTATTGTAAAGCATATGAGATGAATGGAGTGATCTGAACAAAAGATTGCTAACAAAGATAATGATTAAGCAAATGAATCATATAGCAAAACTTTTCATGAATAGTACTTTCAAACAAGTATCAATAAGACTTGCATAAGAGCTAACTCATAAGCAATAAATTCAAAGTAGAATGCATTGAAGCAACACAAAGGATGATTAAGTTTCAGCAAATGCTTTCAACTTGTAACATGTATATCTCATGGATATTTGTCAACATAGAGTAATATAACAGGTGCAATAAGTAAACATGTAAGAATCAATGCACACAGTTAACACAAGTGTTTGCTTCTAAGATAGAAAGAAGTAGGTAAACTGACTCAACAATAAAGTAAAAGATTGGCCCTTCGCAGAGGGAAGCATGGATTACTATTTTTGTGCTAGAGCTTTTGTTTTGAAAACATAGAAACAATTTTTTCAACGGTAGTAATAATTCATATGTGCTATGCATAATACTTCCTACAAGTTGCATGTCTCATGCATAGAGTACTAATAGTGCTCGCACCTTGTCCTACTTAGCTCGGAAACACGGATTATCATCGCATAACATATGTTTCAACCAAGTGTCACAAAGGGGTACCTCTATGCCGCCTCGTACAAGTGTCTAAGGAGAAAGCACGCATTGGATTTCTCGCTTTTGATTATTCTCAACTTAGACATCCATACCGGGACAACATAGACAACGAGATAATGGACTCCTCTTTTAATGCTTAAGCATTCAACAATAGTTAATATTCTCATAAGAGATTGAGGTTGTATGTCCAAACTGAAACTTCCACCATGATACATGGCTTTAGTTAGCGGCCCAATGTTCTTCTCTAACATATGCATACTCAAACCATTTGATCATGAAATCCACTTACTTCAGAGAAGACGAACATGCATAGCATCTCACATGATATCCAACAAAGGTAAAGTTGATGGCGTCCCCAGAAAACATGGTTACCGCTCAACAAGCAACTTATAAGAATTAAGACACATAACTACATATTCATCACCACAATAGTTTTTAAGCTATTTGTCCCATGAGCTATATATTGTAAAGGTAGAGGAATGAAATTTTAAAGGTAGCACTCAAGTAATTTACTTTGGAATGGCAGAAAAATACCACATAGTAGGTAGATATGGTGGACACAAATGGCATGGAGTTTGGCTCAAGGTGTTTGGATGCACGAGAAGCATTTCCTCTCAGTACAAGGTTTGGGCTAGCAAGGTTGTTTGAAGCAAACACAAGTATGAACATGTACAGCAAAACTCACACAAGAACAAATTGCAAGCATTATAAGGCTCTACACTGTCTTCCTTGTTGTTCAAACACTTTACCCGAAAATATCTAGACTTAGAGAGATCAATCATGCAAACCAAATTAAACAAGCTCTATGGTAGTTCTTCATTAATAGATTAAACTACATGATGCAAGAGATTAAACATGATCTAATGAGAGCTCAAACAATTGCCAAATTTACCAAACCATATGCAGCATTTTCCGATTCCAACCAAATAGCAATTTAACGAAGCAATCAGACTTCGCCATGAACATTAAAGCACAATTAAGAACACAAGTGTTCCATATGAAAAAGCGGAGCGTAATATCTCCAATATAAGAATGGTGGGATCCAACTTTGTTCAAACCAAAACAAAAATAAAAGCAAACCGACGCTCCAAGTAAAGAACATAGGATGTGATGGAATAAAAATATAGTTTCACTAGAAGTGACCTAATAATGTTGTCGATGAAGAAGGGGATGCCTTGGGCATCCCCAAGCTTAGATGCTTGAGTCTTCTTAAAATATGCAGGGATGAACCACCGGGGCATCCCCAAGCTTAGACCTTTCACTCTTCTTGATCATAGTATATCATCCTCTTCTCTTGACCCTTGAAAACTTCCTTCACACAAACTTCAAGCAAACTCATTAGAGGGTTAGTGCCTAACAAAAAATTCACATATTCAGAGGTGACACAATCATTCTAAACACTTCTGGACATTGCACAAACCTTCTGAAAGTTAATGGAACAAAGAAACTCATTCAACATAGCAAAAGCGGCAATGCGAAATAAAAGACAGAATCTGTCAAAAACAGAATAGTCCGTAAAGATGCATCTGGAAGGGGCACTTAACTTGCTAAAATGGAAAAACTCAAAACTAATGAAAGTTGCGTACATATCTGAGGATCACGCTCGTAAATTTGCAGATTTTTTAGATTTTTTACAGAGACTTCTGCGAGAATTCGTGACAGACAGCAATGCTGTTTCTGCGCAGCGATCCCAAATAGGATTAGTAAAGAATTCTCTAAAAATATGATATCTATTCACTTGAGAATAAAACAATCATATCTTTTAGTGCGATAATTCTTTATTATCTCTATTATGATGTATTATTACTAATATTATATTTTTTTCTATTGTACAACCAACTATGGCAAGTTCACGTTCGGGACGTAACGTGAAAGTGATGGAATCAAACCTGAGTGAATATGATGGAGGACTCGCGGATATTCTTCGTGCTATGTTGCTTGAATTTGGGTGCGATCCCCAAATCCAAGTAATAAAATACATGTACTACGATGGTACAGTATTAGCGAAGTGTAGGGTAGGACTAAGACTTCCAGAATCCCTAGGAATGAGTGTAGTGATGCCGACGAGTGAGGCTAGAACTATCCAAACAGCCTACCACATAGCCATAATGAGAGCCATCACTGATATTCGGGAACATAAGACTAAGGAGCTTATTGGTTCCGAATTCTCTCATATTCCTCATATGGAGGAGGAAGATGATCCTATGCTTAACCACCTCAAGTATGCAAAACGCAAACCAGTAGAAGCCGCTAAGTACATGGATAATAGTCGCAACCTACTGACATTGTTCTTTCAGTTTAACCGACATTTGTCGGGAGCAATTGACACAATGTTGGAAGAATTCACTGAGCCCAAGGAGGAGATGAAGGGAAAGGAACCCATGGAGGGAGTGGTTCACACACCAGTTTATTCAGCTGGTGACTTCATTAGTATTGACCATCCAGAGCAACAAACCACACCTATGACACCTAGGTACTTTCCTAGTAATTCCTATGGAGGATTTGAAGGTGGAGAGGAATCTGGAAACCATCAGCGTTCTGAGACTCCTATTGAGAACTCAACATGTTGGCGTTGGGGGTCAGACACGGAAACCTATGGCGATCCAGTCAGAGGTAATTCTGAGATGGAGGAGGATGCCACAACCTAGTTCCAGAACAATCAGTATAATAGAGGAGATAATGAGGAGTATCCTATGTTGATTGAGTCTGATACTGATGGAGGAAATACCTATGGCGGAGTCACCAGGGAGTACACCCGATGGGTGGATTATGATGCATTGAATAACCAATTCATGAACACAGATTTCTCCGTGGGATCATCCTCTGATTCCGACTACAAGCCGACTGGAAGACCCTATGTTCCAGATTCTGTCAGGAGGACCACACGTTCGACCGGATAGAAGCTTGGGATGTATCGGGAGTGAAGCACGACTAGAGACCACCATGGGAGGCGTGACTACAATACAGTTGTACCACATGTATTGTAGTATGTAATATTTGTAGAAATTTGTACATATACTTCAATAAGTGAGTTTGCATACTCACATCGCTACTGAGTATTGTAATAAACCACTTAAGTATGTATATACCTAGTATATGTTTTGTATGATTTGCATTTGCTTCTTGATTTCCATTGCGTGACTAGTTCTGTGCACAAAGTTGAGCTCAGAAAACTTGCGCATGGAGTAATTATGAGTACCACTTTGTGTTGCAGAACTAGGGGGATATGTCGGGAGCGCCGGGTGAGGAGAGTGAAGAACAGCGCCTCGAGCGTGAGGCTAAGCAAAAGGAAGAGGCTTATGAAGCAGCCAGAAACCAGTTTCCACCACCACCACCACCGATGACGCAGCAGAACTTCCTCCAGTACATGCAGATGATGGAGGAAAGACAAAGGATTACTATGGAGCAGCAGAATAAGTTATTTCACGATCTGCTGCAACAGAACAAGGTGGATAGACCAGAAAATCAGGGAGTCACTCTGTCAGACTTCCAGAACACTAAGCCAATCTCATTTGCATACGCGCCCGAACCTATGGACGCGGAGGATTGGTTGATGGACACTGAGCGTAAGCTCAACACCGTAGGATGCAACGACCTGGAGAAGGTCAGGTACGCAACACACTTGTTGTGTGGACCCGCCGCATCCTGGTGGGATAACATAGTAGCCGTTTATCCGGCTTAAAAGGTGTTTACGTGGGAGGAGTTCAAGAGGAAGTTCAGGGAATCCAATGTCCCTGAGAGTATTGTGGAACTGAAGCGTCGAGAATTTGAAAGTCTCGAGCAGAAAGATAAGGCTATCCTGACTTACGTCGGGGAGTTTTCTGGATTGTCCCGGTACGCTATTGAAGAGGTCAACACCGAGGACAAGAAAAAGAAGAGGTTTATGCGAGGATTGAATCCTCAGTTCAAGGTACAGCTCAGGATGTTGAGAGCTACCGAGTTCCAGGAGTTGGTGGATGCAGCCATCACTCTTGAAGATGACTTCAAGCAGCTGCAAGAAGAAAAGAGGAAGAAGGCTAAATTTGAGCCGAAAAGGTTTGTCAGCAACAAGCCCAATATTGGCTTGTGTTTCAAGCCCAGATTCAACAACAACTACAACAGCAGGAGGAACCAAGCGTTTCAGACTGCAAATCAGATAGTTTGCCGAAGCTGTGGACTTCCAGGACACCACTCGAGGGATTGCAAGAAGCCAAGAGTGATATGTTTTGGGTGTCGCCAAGAGGGGCATATGCTTAGGGATTGCTCTAAGAAGAAGAATGGAGGAGGCCAGTCAGGAGGAGGAGGAAACCGAGGCGGGAATACTGGAGGGAACTGGAAGAACAAGAAACCCTTCGGCAAGTTGAACTGCACCAGCTTGGAGGAGGTGGTGAACTCCGATAAAGCAGTGATAGGTACGCTTCAGATACTCACTCATCCTGGCAAAGTACTTTTTGATACTGGAGCAACTACTTCATTCATTTCTCAGCAATTCATCATCAAACATGGGATTAACTGCACTAAATTAGAAAAACCCATTACCATACTATCTGCGGGGGGAACGGTTTTAGTTACCCACGTTAAGGAAGCACAGGTCATTATGATCCATAGATGTGCGTTCGATGCAAACCTGTTTGTTCTACCTATGAAGGACATAGATGTCATTCTAGGTATGAACTGGTTAGAGGAGAATGGAGCACTGATAGATTGTGCCAATAAGACCGTATCCCTGAAAAGCCCAGATGGAGGAAGAATCATTTATCAAGGAGACAAGCACACTCAGATTGAGGTTGAATTAAAGTTGAATAGTATGAAGGAGGTGAAACTAGAGGACATTCCAATTGTTAACGAATTCTAAGATGTATTTCCTAAGGAATTACCTGGAATGCCACCAGATAGGGAGATAGAGTTTACTATCGACCTAATTCCAGGAACAGCTCCAATTGCTAAGGCACCGTACAAGATGGGGCCTAAGGAGTTGAAAGAACTCAAGGAACAGTTGGATGACCTGGAACAGAAAGGATTCATTCAGGAGAGTATCTCACCATGGGGATCACCTGTGATCTTTGTGGATAAAAGAGATGGAGGTTGAAGGATGTGCGGAGACTACAGGAATCTGAATAATGTTACTATCAAGAACAAGTAACCACTTCCTAGAATACGAGATCTATTTGATCAAGTTAGAGGCGTGGGAGTCTTTTCCAAGATTGATCTAAGATCCGGTTATCATCAGATAAAGATCAAGAAGGAAGACCTTCCGAAAACAGCCTTTGTCTCGAGGTACGGACATCATGAATACCTCGTAGTACCTTTTGGACTAACCAATGCCCCAACAATATTCATGAATCTTATGAATAAGATTTTCATGCCATGTCTAGACAAATTTGTCATCGTATTTATCGATGATATCTTGATATACTCCAAAGATAAAGCTGAACATGCTGAACACCTGAGGATAGTGTTGCAAACACTAAGAGAACATCAACTCTTTGCCAAGTTCAGCAAGTGTGAGTTCTGGCTAGATCAAGTAGAATTTCTTGGTCATGTCATTAGTAAGGATGGGATAGCAGTAAACCCAAGCAAAGTAGCATCAGTTTTAGATTGGGAAGCACCAAAGAATGTCAAGGAAATCCGAGGATTTTTGGGAATGGCAAGATACTATCGGAGATTCATTGAAGGATTCTCTAAGATAGCAGGACCAATGACTAAGCTGTTAAGGAAGAACACACCATTCGTGTGGTCTGATGAGTCTGAGAAGAGTTTTTAGACTCTGAAAGAGAAACTCACCACAGCACCGGTGTTAGTAGTCCCGGAAGATGGCAAGGATTACACCGTGTACTGTGACGCATCCAAACATGGATTGGGTTGCGTTCTCATGCAAGATCGGAAAGTAATATCCTATGGATCGAGGCAACTCAGACCTCATAAAGTAAACTATCCAACACATGATTTAGAATTAGCAGAGAGTAGTATTTGCACTTAAAACTTGGAGACATTTTCTCTATGGAGCCAAGTGTGAGCTCTATACTCGATCATAAGAGTCTCAAGTACTTCTTCACTCAGAAGGAACTCAATATGAGACAGAAAAGATGGCTTGAACTGATCAAGGATTATGATTTGACCATCAATTATACTCCAGGAAAGGCTAATGTTGTAGCAGATGCCTTGAGTAGGAAGAGTACTGGAGGAGTAGAGCAAGAAATATCACCGGAGTTGAAGAAGGAAATAAGCCAAGCCCAGATACAACTTTGGGAGAAAGAAGCTCATGAAGGACTATCGGCCTTACAAGTAGCCGATGAACTCAGTGTTAACCTAAAGAATGAGATAATCATGGGTCAATTGGATGATCCATTCATCGTGGAGGAGATGAGAAGGATTGATGAGGGGAGACCATCAGAATTTCACCGAGGAGAGTCGGGATCATTATGGTTCCAAAAAAGGATTTGCGTCCCGGATATTGATGAGATCAAGGAAGTTATACTCCGGGAAGCACATCAAACACCATACTCTATACATCCGGGAAGTACAAAGATGTACATGGACCTCAAGGAATTATTCTGGTGGAATAACATGAAAAGAGAGATAGCACAATACGTGGCGGAATTCCATACATGTCAAAGAGTGAAAGCCGAACATCAAAGTCCGGCAGGAAAGTTACAACCTTTACCAATCCTAGAATGGAAATGGGAAGAGATAGGAATGGATTTCATCACCGGACTGCCCATGACTAATAAAAAGAAGGACATGATATGGGTAATCGTGGACCGGTTGACGAAGAGTGCACACTTCTTAGCAGTAAACCAGCAGGATAAAGGGGAGAAACTCATTGATCTTTACATTAAAGAGATCGTGAGTAAACATGGAGTGCCCAAGAAGATCGTGTCAGATCGAGGATCCGTATTCACATCAGCATTTTGGAAGCAACTACATGAAGCTTTAGGATCCAAGTTAGACTATAGCACCGCCTATCATCCTCAGACAGGTGGACAAACAGGGAGAACAAACCAGATATTGGAAGATATGATTAGGGCATGTGCCCTAGACTTCAGAGGATCATGGGAGGAACATTTACCACTAGCAGAGTTTTCATACAATAACAGCTATCAAAGCAGCATCAAGATGGCACCATTTGAAGCCCTGTATGGAAGGAAGTGTAGATCACCGATATGTTGGTATGAGGCAGGATCAAGCAAGGAATTCAACCCTGATTATGTCAAAGAAAAGCAGCAGATCATTGACATTATCAGAGATAGGCTTAAAATAGCTCAAAGTAGACAGAAGAGTTATGCCGATCAAAAGAGAAGAACATGGGAACCACAAGTCGGAGACATGGTATACCTCAAGGTAAGTCCGATGAAAGGTCTTCAGAGATTTGGAGTAAAGGGGAAGTTAAGCCCTAGATACATCGGACCTTTCAAGATACTGAGTCAAAACCGAGGGTTAGCCTTTGAATTGGATCTACCGGGAATGTTAGCTCAAGTTCACAATGTATTCCATGTGTCTCAACTCAGGAAGTGCTTAAAGACCCCAGACGAGCCAATATCACATGATGAGCTCGAGTTACAACCAGACTTGACTTACATCGAGAAGCCAGATAAGATTCTCGAGGAGAACTGGAAACAACTCAGGAATAGAGCCATTAAGTACTGCAAGATTCAATGGAAGCATCACCCCGAGAGGGAAGCCACCTGGGAAAAGGAAGAAGACCTGAGGAAAACATACCCCGAACTGTTCTGGTATTACGACCACAACTTCGGGACGAAGTTTTCTTTAAGGGGGAAAGTCTGTAATATCCCAGGTTTAGAGACGATCGAGGGGTAGATTTTAGAAAGGGATGTGCACTGCATCGTAAATTCTAGGGAAAATTCGCGCTTTTAAAACAAAACTGCATCGAAGGGGGACAAGATTCTCTCTAGTCACCTTACATGGTTAGGGTTTCGAGAGTGCGACAAACTTGCTTCTCATTCAACTAAGTTAGCGTTTTGAGAAGAGAGGAGAGTATTACATTACAACTTAAGATGCATGATTGAATTCAAACACAAGAATATTTGAATTTAAAATTCAAACATCATATGAATATCTCATAATTCAAAATTGAGACAATTCATTAAACAAATATGAATAATCAAGAATATAAACATTTCATTTATTAAGTAAAGCTCATTAGGGAAAACTTTGGGCTTTATTGATAATCACACAAGATACATTGTCCTTACAATATTCAGAATTGAAATATAAAGTATTACAACACATTACAAGAATTGAATAAATGGAAAAATAGAAAATGAAAATTACAAGATAATGTAAATGGCTAAACTAGATAAGTAAATCTTCATGATTTTCTTGGACATCACTTGATTGATATTCTTGATCATTTCCTTAAACCTGCATAGTAAGACAACAAAGACAAGAAAATAGGAATTATGCCAAGTGGTAAAACCACTTGTCAGGTTAGCAAATATGATCAAATTGAGAGGATAACTCAAACACTGGCTAGGGTGTCAAGCCAAAGGACCAAGTCCCAACCTGTGAAGCACACAGGCAGCTCACAGTGATAGCTGCATGTCTCACAACACACAGACCAGGGGAGAGTCACCTAAGTGACATGGTTGTGCTGTCGACCAAGGAAGCAGGGTACTGGATGGTATAAAAGCTTTTCACCAGCAAACCCTAGCTGATCATCAGCAGTATCTCCAAGGGTAAGAACAACAAGAACAGGAAGAACGACCAGAGCCATTCAACCTCTCCCAAAACCAATAGAAATCAATCAGGCCAAACCAGCAGGAGGAGCAGGGCAAGTGTTGATCAATTCCCAGAAGCAAATCCTCTACATCAGCAACTAATCTAGGAGCTGGAGTGAGGTATACCATATGATCATGAGCAAGCACATGTTTTGCTCATAGATAAGCATACCAATGCATCACAAAAGCAAAGAAGGGTAGGAAACCCTGTTTGAATCATCATGTGGCTGTTAGGCCATTTGGTGCCAGCAAACAAGTAACCTAGCTAGAAGTAAATCATCCAGGGAACATTGGTTATGTCTACACAGTGGCATAACCAAAGAAATCCATCATGAATGGATCCTATCTAGCCAGCCAGATTCACAAAGCACACATATAGCTTGCCAAACCATCAGCTTATTGGACAATTAATTGTCCAGTGTTATTTCAACATCAAATATCCTAGCAGCCCATGGAAGACTACCAGGAATAGTGCACAGAAGCATCCAATAGAGGTAGGAGCAACCATTTCTAGCAGATAAAGTCTGCTAGGGTCACAACAGCTACCTAGCCACACAGAAAAGTTTACTGAAGCATCACATCATCACCCAGTAGGGTTCAGTATGAGCTAGGGTACCCAACCAATGGTTGGCATCCCCTCTAGCTACATCAAATCCATCCATGAGATCACTACTGCTAAGCAGTTCACATCATTTATCCATTCAATACATAAAAAATACACAGATAAATGAAACAGATAAACCAACCAAGCATCAGGCCTTGCATGCATATTGTTAGAGAAGAACATTGGGCCGCTAACTAAAGCCATGATCCATGGTGGAAGTTTCAGTTTGGACAACAATCCTCAATCCCTTATGAGAATATTATCTGTTGTTGAATGCTTATGCATTAAAGAGGAGTCCATTATCTGTTGTCTATGTTGTCCCGATATGGATATCTAAGTTGAGAATAATCAAAAGCGAGAAATCCAATGCGAGCTTTCTCCTTAGACCTTTGTACAGGCGGCATAGAGGTACCCCTTTGTGACAATTGGTTGAAACATATGTTATGCAATGATAATCCATGTAAATCCAAGCTAATTAGGACAAGGTGCGGGCACTATTGGTATACTATGCATGAGGCTTGCAACTTATAGGATATCTTATACATAACACATATGCTTTATTACTACCGTTGACAAAATTGTTTCTTGTTTTCAAAATAAAAGCTCTAGCACAAATACAGCAATCCATGCTTCCCTCTTCGAAGGGCCATTCTTTCTATCTTAGAAGCAAACACTTGTGTTAACTGTGCATTGATTCTTACATACTTGCTTATTTGCATTCATCATATTACTTTGTGTTGACAATTATCCATGAGATAAACATGTTGAAGTTGAAAGCAACCGCTGAAACTTATATCTTCCTTTGTGTTGTTTCAAAGCTTTCTACTAAGAATTTATTGCTTTATGAGTTAACTCTTATGCAAGACTTATTGATGCTTGTCTTTAAAGTACTATTCATGAAAAGTCTTTGCTATATGATTCAGTTGTTTAATCATCATCTTTACCATTGCTTTGAATCACTTCATTCATCTCATATGCTTTACAATATTGTTGATCAAGATTATGTTGGTAGCATGTCACTTCAGAAATTATTCTTGTTATCGTTTACCTACTCGAGGGCGAGTAGGAACTAAGCTTGGGGATGCTTGATACGTCTCCAACGTATCTATAATTTCTGATGTTCCATGCTAGTTTTATGACAATACCTACATGTTTTGTTCACACTTTATATCGTTCTTATGCATTTTCCGGAACTAACCTATTAACAAGATGCCGAAGTGCCAGTTCCTGTTTTCTGTTGTTTTTGGGTCCAGAAAGGCTGTTCGGGCAATATTCTCGGAATTCGACGAAACGAAGACCAAACATCATAATTCACCGAGAGACACCGAAGGGGAGCCGGAGAGGGGCCAGGGGGGCCCCACACCACCTAGCGGCGCGGCTAAGGAGGGGGGCGCGCCCAGGTGTGGGGAACCCACCTCTGGCACCCCCTCGCGCCGCCTCTTCGCCTATAAGACCCCTCGTGACCTAAAACTTCGATACCGATTGACGAAACTCCAGAAAGACTCCAGGGGCGCCCCCGCCATCGCGAAACTCCAATTTGGGGGACATAAGTCTCTGTTCCGGCACGCCGCCGGGACGGGGAATCGCCCCCGGAGCCATCTCCATCGACACCACCGCCATCTTCATCGCCGTTGCTGTCTCCCATGATGAGGAGGGAGTAGTTCTCCCTCGAGGCTAAGGGCTGTACCGGTAGCTATGTGGTTAATCTCTCTCTCGTACTTCAATACGATGATCTCATGAATTGCCTTGCATGATTGAGATCCATATGATGAGCTTTGTATCGCTATTAATCTATGTGCTACTCTAGTGATGTTATTAAAGTAGTCTATTCCTCCTTCATGATGTAATGGTGACAGTGTGTGCATCATGTAGTACTTGGCATAGGTTATGATTGTAATCTCTTGTAGATTATGGAGTTAACTATTACTACGATAGTATTGATGTGATCTATTCCCCCTTTCATAGTGTAATGGTGACAGTGTGTATGCTATGTTAGTACTCGGTCTAAATTGCAAAGATCTATTATGCTCTAAAGGTTACTTAGATATGAATGCCAAATGTTGTGGCGCTTGTTAACTCCGGCTTGAGGGAGCTCTTGTAGCCCTACACAATGAATGGTGTTTGTCATCCAACAAAAGAGTGTATGTAGCACAAGTGAGGAGAAGTTATTAGTTTATTATGTGATCAATGTTGAGAGTGTCCATGATACGTCTCAAACGTATCTATAATTTCTTATGTTCCATGCTACTTTTATGACAATACTTGAATGTTTTATACATACTTTACAGCATTATTATACATTTTCCGGCACTAACCTATTAACAAGATGCCGAAGCGCCAGTTGCTGTTTTCTGCTGTTTTTGGTTTCAGAAATCCTAGTAAGGAAATATTCTCGGAATTGGACGAAATCAACGCCCAGGGTCCTATTTTTCCACGAAGCTTCCAGAAGACCGAGAGCCACGATACGGAAAACCTTCCAGAGACGCCGCCGCCGCCAATCCCATCTCGGGGGATTCAGGAGATCGCCTCCGGCACCCTGCCGGAGAGGGGAATCATCACCGGAGGGGCTCTACATCATCATGCCCGCCTCCGGATTGATGTGTGAGTAGTTCATCCTTGGACTATGGGTCCATAGCAGTAGCTAGATGGTTGTCTTCTCCGCTTGTGCTATCATTGTTTAGATCTTGTGAGCTGCCTAACATGATCAAGATCATCTATTTGTAATGCTACATGTTGTGTTTTGTGGGATCCGATGAATCTAGAATACTATGTTAAGTTGATTACCAATCTATCATATATGTGTTGTTTATGTTCTTGCATGCTCTCCATTGCTAGTAGAGGCTCTGGCCAAGTTGATACTTGTAACTCCAAGAGGGGGTATTTATGCTCGATAGTGGGTTCATGCCTCCATTGAATCTGGGACAGTGACAGAAAGTTCTATGGTTGTGGATGTGCTGTTGCTACTAGGGATAAAACATCGATGCTTTGTCTAAGGATATTTGTGTTGATTACATTACGCACATAACTTAATGCAATTATCTGTTGTTTACAACTTAATACTGGAGGGGGTGCGGATGCTAACCCAAAGGTGGATTTTTTAGGCATAGATGCATGCTGGATAGCGGTCTATGTACTTTGTCGTAATGCCCTGATTAAATCACATAGTAATCATCGTTGATATGTATTGAATCTTGATTTGTCAATTGCCCACCTGTAATTTGTTCACCCAAGCATGCTAGTTATCTTATTGGAGAGACACCACTAGTGAACCGTGGACCCCGGTCCATTCTTTTACATCTGAATACATTCTACTCGCAATTATTGTTTTTACTGTTCTTTGCAAACAAACACCATCTTCCACTCGATACGCTTAATCCTTTGTTTTCAGCAAGCCGGTGAGATTGACAACCTCACTGTTACGTTGGGGCAAAGTATCTTGATTGTGTTGTGTAGGTTCCACGTTGGCGCCGGTTTCCACCGGTGTTGCGCCGCACTACACTCCTCCACCAACAACCTTCACGTGCTTCTTGGCTCCTACTGGTTCGATAACCTTGGTTTCTTTCTGAGGGAAAACTTGCCGCTGTGCGCATCATACCTTCCTCTTGGGGTTCCCAACGGACGTGTACATCTACGCGCATCAAGCACTTTTCTGGCGCCGTTGCCGGGGATCTGAAGAAAATTTACACCACAAAGATTTCTATCTCCCACATCAACTGCACGCCAGCAGCACTTTTTCTGGCGCCGTTGCCGGGGAGATCAAGACACGCTGCAAGGGGAGTCTCCACATCCAATCTCTTTACTTTGTTTTTGTCTTGCTTTACTTTATTTTATTTACTGTCTTGTTTGCTTCATATATATTGAAAACACAAAAAAATTAGTTACTTTACTTTCTGTCTTATTTACTTGTTCTATATCAAAAACACAAAAAAATTAGTTACTTTACTTTCTGTCTTATTTACTTGCTTTATATCAAAAACACAAAAAAATTAGTTACTTGCATTTAGTTTACTTTTGTTATCATGTCTAGCTCTGTACCTGTTACTTCTTCACTTGAGGAATTAGTCTTTACTTTTAAACAAGGGGATGAGGAGAGTTTTAAAGATGCTTGGTCTAGAATTTTGATGCTTATCGTAAAGCTAAACCTCAAATGACTCTAAGTTTGCTCCTTAGTAATTTTTATTTTGGGCTTATGATTCGCTATAGATACGCCATAGATGCTATAGTGGGAGGAGATTTCCTTCATTGCAACGGTGATCAAGCTTTTAATTCCATAAAAAAATTGGTTGCATCACATAGTTCAGCTAATAACTTTGATTCAGCTCTTATCAGCATTTATAATAGATTAAACACCCTTGAGATAAGTGCATCTTGCTTGAAAGAAAATTATAGTTATGTTCGTAACCGTCTTGATGAAGTTTTAGTGAACTCGAACCCTCAATGTGGAACCCTACTATTAAAGTTATTATTGGTGGTGAAACTTTTCATGCCCGTTGTGATATTATGTCTGAATTTTGTCTTATGCCTAAGAGTATTTATGAATCTTTGACACTTTGGGGACTTGTTGAAGGGGGAGAAGGAATAACTCTTATTGATAACTCCGTTATAATTCCTAAGGGAATAGCCGAGGGTGTGCACACAACCATTCTTGGAAGAACAGTATCCACTGATTATCTTGTTATTGAATGTGTAGGAACAGGACAAATCACACTTGAAAGATCCCTGCTGAAACTATTGGGAGCAATCATAAATACGGGAGAAGGCACCCTAAAATTCACAACGGGAGTCCGACATGTATTCCCTAAACCAAAGAGTAAGAAAAAGAGTAAGAAGGGTAGGCGTAAAGCCCGAGGTAATGTTAATGCATCATCTCTTGAAAATACTTGATTTGCACTTTCTGCGCCTAGCTGAAACACTACAAGAAAAGTTGCCATGGCCGACGAAGTTGAAGTCGCGTCGTGGTTGGTGGTGCACCAAGGCCGACGATTTTTGGTCCCTCCGTGGTTCATGTCAAAACTTTTTTTTCTCGTTTTTGAGGCCACCTAGCCCGACGAAAGCGGCCAAAACATCGCGTATGGTGGCCCGGGACGTGGTGCATCGCGAATTCTCGGGTTCGCCGGCCGAGTCAACGCAAATCCGCACCGCCCATGGATGTAGGGCCCACATGGCAGCCTCTCTAGCATTGTTTTTTTTCTCGATCGCGCCATCTCGTTCAACGCTCTCCGATCGAGCCGTTTACGATGCAGGATCATGGGTCCCGCTTGTCATCCTCTATGAACCAAAATTCCTTCTTTTCTTGGATTTTTTTGACCCCCTGATTTCTGGCTACTTCCTTTTTCTTTTGATCCCGTGCCGCCTTGGAAACGTTGAGACCGCTGCAACTAAATGGGACCCACATGTCATCCTCTATGAGCAATCAACTTTCTTTTCTTGGAGTTTTTTTTGGCACCTCATATTTGGTCACTTGCCTTTTTCTTTCGATCCCCTGCCGCCTCTCAAACGGTGATACCGCCGATGCTAAATGGGACCCGCATGTCATCCTCTATGTACTATAAAACTTTCTTTTCTTGGATTTTTTTTGGCACCTCATATTTGGTCACTTGACTTTTTCTTTCGATCCCCCGCCGCCTCTCAAACAGTGATACCGCTGCTGCTAAATGGGACCCGCATGTCATCCTCTACGTACTATAGAAATTTCTTTTCTTGAATTATTTTTGGCACCTCATATTTGGTCACTTGCCTTTTTATTTCGATCCCCTGCCGCCTCTCAAACGGTGATACCGCTGCTGCTAAATGGGACCCGCATGTCATCCTCTATGAGCAATCAACTTTCTTTTCTTGGAGTTTTTTTTGGCACCTCATATTTGGTCACTTGCCTTTATTTTCGATCCCCTGCCGCCTCTCAAACGGTGATACCGCCGCTGCTAAATGGGACCCGCATGTCATCCTCTATGTACTATAAAACTTTCTTTTCTTGGATTTTTTTGGCACCTCATATTTGGTCACTTGCCTTTTTCTTTCGATCCCCTGCCGCCTCTCAAACGGTGATACCGCTGATGCTAAATGGGACCCGCATGTCATCCTCTATGTACTATAAAAATTTCTTTTCTTGGATTTTTTTGGCACCTCATATTTGGTCACTTGCCTTTTTCTTTTGATCCCCTGCCTCCTCTCAAACGGTGATACCGCCGTCGCTAAATGGGACCCGCATGTCATCCTCTATGGACTATAAAACTTTCTTTTCTTGAATTATTTTTGGCTCTCGATATTTGGTCACTTGCCTTTTTCTTTCGATCCCCCGCCGCCTCTCAAACAGATGAGACCGCCGCAGCTAAATGGGACCCGCATGTCATCCTCTATGAGCAATCAACTTTCTTTCTTGGAGTTTTTTTGGCACCTCATATTTGGTCACTTGCCTTTTCTTTCGATCTCATGCCACGTTTGAAACGTTGAGGAACCCGCCGGCTCATGGGACCCGCATGTCATCCTCTATGTGCTATAAAAGTTTCCTTTGTTGGATTTTTTTTCACCCTCTCGATTTTTGGCTTGCCTTTTTCTTTGATCCCCCGCCCCCTTTGAAACGTTGAGTAAGTCGTTGGCTCAAGGGACCCCCATGTCACCCTCTATGTCCATCAACTTTCTTTTCTTGGATTTTTTTTCACCCCCTAATTACTAGCTACTTTCTTTTTCTATTGATCTCAAGCCGCATTACAAACATTGAGACCGCCGTCGCAAAATGGGACCCACATGTCATCCTCTATGTACAATAAAGTTTCTTTTCTTGGATTATCT